>NC_053445.1:45664049-45980370 GCF_007990345.1 Gossypium hirsutum | reverse complement strand
AAAAATACGATCCTTAAAAGAAAATCTGATATCGTGAATTGAAACATAAGATTCTCTTGTTCCGAAGGAATATCACATCCAGCACGTTAGGACACGATACTCTAAACCATCGAAACCAAGATCACCTTATAGTTTAATGAAACCATACTTTGAAGCTTTAAGAGGATATTTGGCTATTTAGTCAAACGAGAAATCGAAACCCAGCACGTTAGGGCACGTTTTCTCGAGTTTCCAAACGCGAAATATTGCCTTATTTAGAAAAATTTTCTTTTTGGTGTTTAGTGTCAATGCTTGTCAAAACAATAACGAATACGACAAGGTGAGCAAAGTAAACTGAGTAACAACAATGCAACAGGCAAAATGAAATGACGAGGCGATTACATAAACAAAGCATACAAATAAATAAATAGAACTAACATTTTAGAAAAAGCACAAGTGTACATGGATAAATAAACTAACAAATAACAATGACGACAATAAATACAATTATGTAAAAAATATATATATATATGCATGTATAATTTAAAGCCATGAAATAAGAAATATATATATATTACAGAATATGAAAACATAGATAAGTATGTACATATATATAATCGGTAAATATTATAAAAAATGTAAATGTGTATTTATATATTACAAATCGTGATAATATGAAATATATGTATGTGAATTATAAAATATGTGAAATATACAAAAAGCATTTTTAAGAGTATAAAATATATAAGTATGTATATGATGTAAAATATGCATAAATATATGTAAGTATATAAGAATTATGAAATGTGAAAAATATATTTAAGTATGTATAAGTACGTATATATACATATTATAAATATATAAATATATAACAAAGCGTAAACTAATAATAATAATAATAATGATAATAATAACATTGGAATATAAAAGAAACGAACATAAAATTAATAAAATATTAAAATAAAGTGAAATAAAAAATGTTAAATACGAAAAAATATGTGTTTACACGTACGTAATAAAATATACACTAGTACATAATTATAATAATAGTAATACTAATAATAATAATATAAAAATAATAAGGATATTTAATAAAGATACAAAAATAAACGAAAAAAAGGATTAAAATTGAATTAAAAACAAAGTTGTAGGGCCAATTTAAAATGAAAACAGAGAAAAGGGACTTAATTGTAACACGCGTGCGACTTGGAGGGTCAAAAGCGCAATAAACCCGAGTATTAAAACGTTGCGCGGCATGGGGACCAGAACGAATTCAGGGCAAAACCATGGAGCCAAATTAAAAATAAAAAAACTTTGATTGTAAACTCCCAGAAAGGCGGAAGGGCTAAAAGTGCAATTAGCCCTTCCAAAGAAAAACACGCGGATCCTCCCTGGTGCGGGTCGGGTCGACCCGACCCGTGTTCAAAACGACGTCGTTTCATTTATTTAAACCGGGGGTCCAAAACGGTGCGTTTTGACCCCCTATAAAAGTCAAAAAAATTTCAAAAAAAATCATTTGTAAAGCTGAGGGAAAAAAAAGAAAAAGGGAGAGAGGAGAGGGGAACTCGGAGCGATTTCCGGCAAGGGGGGGTCACCGGACGGCCACCGGAGGCTCGCCGGCGCCGGCGCCGGCCACCGCACGCGGTGGCCGGAAAGGTAAAATTTTTTTATTTTTTTTTGTTAACTCTTTTTTATGAATTTATGCTATGTATAGGTATATAATAGATGAGTTTTTGAACAAATAAAAAAAATAAAAGAAACCTTAGATCTGACTGCCTTTTCGGGTGTTTTTCTTGCTTGAATCTGCTTTTACTCTTGTATTCTTAAGTAATATTACAACTGAAAATGAAAGGAAAATCCCCGAAGAGAGAAAAAAAAAGTCCCCTTTTCGTTCTTGATTTTGGCTTTTTAAAGCCGATCTATAAACACTCATTTCTCTTTTTTTTTGTTTCTGTTTTGTTTATTCTTTGCCCCATTCCTCGCATGCTTCCTTTTGCTGTTGTTTCTGTCTCTGTTGCAGGTGGTGGGCACGGTGGAGCAGGTGGGAGTGTCAGACGCGTGGGGCGTGGTGGACGAGGAGGTGGAGCGGCACACATGCGGCGCTCATGGGCAGTTGGGGCTAGGGTTTGCTGTTGCTGAAAGTTTGTTATGGGCTATTAGGTTTGGGCTTGAATTTGGGTTTGGGCATTTTTGGGTTAATTTTTGTTGTAATGGACGAGAAGTGTTTTACTAGTCTAGTTTGTTTGGGTTGGTTTGCTGGTATGGGCCCGGGCAAAATGGGCTCGTACAACATCCAATGATCAACTCATGTAGGTTGCCAACATTACTAACAGTCGATGCTAACAAGTTGTTGGAATTAAACTTCAAACAAACTTAAGTCAATAAACAAAAGACATAACTTAACTTTACCTGGACTAATGTGTAGTCATGAATTAACTAAAAATTTGACTAAGTAAAATGCACCTATAAATTAATAGTATAGTTACGGTGAGTAAAGATATTGTTTCCACGAAAACTAAAAGTACTAGTAGTTACTGTCCTTCTATTATTTAACTGATAAATTCGAGTAATTGATTAAAAACTAAATTAACTAACTAACGAACACGATAAAGAATAAAACAGGAAAATAATCAATTAACAACCAAGAAGCAAAACAATAGTAAAGAAAGAATTCACCTAGATTTCATCTGTCACTATTAATTTAAATTACGCAATTTCTTTACTTAGTAACTTGATCCATAGAAATCCCTAAACTATGCAAATATTAAAATTTCTTTCTAATTGAAACCCCTATTATCGCATTAACTCGTGCTATGGATTCCCCAATTAGATTTGTCTCTAATTCAGTACATTTGTGTCGTCTTATTTTTAAGATTGCATGCAACTCCACTCAATTACACAAGATCTACTCTTAAACGGAGTCTATTCAAAATTCGATTTAAGCACATCAAAAATGGATCAATAGTCTATAAATATTAAGCCAAGAATTAAACACACATAATTGAGAACAAGGAACTAAGTATTTATTGCGTAAAATAAAAATCAAACTACAGAATCCATCATAGGATTCATCTCCTTAGGTATTTAGAAATTAGCTCATGCTTGAAAATAAATACAGCTAAGATACAACATAACCGAAAAAAATAAAGAAACTAGTGATAATCTTTTAAGAAATCAACTGGGAATCTTCAATCTTGACGGAAATCTGCTTCAGAATCAGCTTCAATGGTTTTTTTCGAGTTGTTTTCTTGAATATTCTATGACAACACTCTCCTATCTTCTTATTTTTGTCATATATACGTCTTAGAATGCCCAAAAAACCTAAAAAAACGTGTTTTTCCGCTGTTTAGTGCGCCATTTCATGAAATCGACACGACGTGCGACACAACCTACGACATGACCATGTGGTAGCCCGTTTAGGTCACACGGTTGTGTGGCTCTTGTAGCTTGCTCCGATTTTTCGGTTTTCGCTCGTTCTTCGCTCCTTTTGCTCCCAAGTACTCTATTTAGCATTAAAACACGAATTTAAAGGATTAGAAGCATAAAATTTACAATTACCAATAAATAATCACCCAAAAACGCATTAAGAATGAGGTTAAAATATGTTAGTTTTAGCACTTACTAAATATCTCCACACTTATCCATTTCCTTGTTCTCAAACAAATTCTCAACTCACATTCAAGTGGGTTTGCAGATAAAGAACTTTTGATTGACAATGTTATTTGATTGTTTAAACTCGTTTCTTCTTTTGGACTTAAACTTAGCCGTCAACGTCTACTATTAAAATATCATTAAATAAAACTTTAATGATCTGTTTCAAGTTCAAGATGTAGGATAGAGCCCCAGCAAAGATGTTTGTGACTCCACTCCAGGATTCATGGCCAAAAGGAGAGTCACAGATAAATGATGTACTATATGCTCAAATCTAGCCCAAAGACATGATTCTATCTAAAATGAGTGTCTCTAGAAGAATTTATGATGTCAACTATAAGCAATAATCGATATAGTTTGATAGCACTTCAAAAGGTTATGGAATTTAAAAATGAGTCAATTTTCGTGTTTTGGCTCTCGTTGTTTTAGTTTGTCACCATTCAAAAAATAAAAATAATAAAATTAGATAAAAATGGAAGGAATGGATAGAGAAAATGAAAAGGTACAAGAAAATAAATTGCCTTGAATTATAGTAGTATTATTTTTTTATTAAGGGACCTAAATTTTGAATTTGATAATATTTTTAGTCCAACCGTTAAAAAAGTTTCATCAAAAAAATTAATTTCATTTTCTTCCATCTCTCCCCTCGTTTCTTCTTTCTCCTCTCATAGAATCACCAGCTTCAGTACAAACCAACACCATCATTATCTGTTTTGTTCATCGACAGAAATACACAAATTCAAGAACACTCATAGAAAAGAAAAGAAGAGAAAAATGAAGACCCTTCAACATGAATTCAGCTGGTATATTAAGGTATTCAAGCCCTTTTGTTATTTAATTAACTTGTGCTAGTTAGGAAGCTTGCTCCCATCAATACATTACAAGTAATAATCAAAATGAGAAATATATATATATATATATAATTTGAAAAAAAAAATTAATTCCATGGATCTTTTCAACCGATCCTTCATTTCTCTTCTTTTTAGAGAGAAGAAGAAGAGAAAAGAAAAGAAAAAGTAATTTTAATTAAATTCTTGCCATGGTTGATGAAATCTTTTTTAACGAAAGCAAAATATATATAACTCTCAACCCTATACAGAAAATTTTAATTGAATTTGATATAATGAATGAAATAAACAGAACAAACATGAAATAAATAACATTATTTTAAATAAAACTTTTTCATTTATTAACTCTTTTCTTTTTATATTTCTCGAAAATTGTACGTGGAGTTATTTTTCTTATTTCTAATTATTTTTTAATTTTAGATAATAAACCAATATTGTTTGGATAGGACTAGACCTACTCGTAGATTAAGCCACTTGTTTAGGTTCGAGAACCGATATATAAAATGAGAAAGTTTAGACTCGACCATTGTTAGATAAAACACAAAACTCTTTTAAAAAATAGACCGGGACTCATATAGGAAAATTTTGACTCGGGCCGAATTAAATTCCTATTTGCCTACCCTTACTTTTCTTTTCCTCTTCAGTTGACAGCCCCCAATTTCTAACAGCTAATTTCTAAATCCCCCCAACAAAATAACTTTGCCTTCCGGCCACCACCATCGTCGTTCATCAGTCAGGCAGTCACCACCGGTCCACCATCATTGTTCACCAGTCAGGTAGTCACCATCGGTCCTCCCGTCAATCTCTTTCAAGTAAGAGCAAAATTAATTTTGTATTCTTTTTTTTTTTTCCCTTTTTTCAAGTAAGAGCAAACCCGTCACTGCTCAACCATAACTCAGTAGCATTTCCAGCATGCAAATGGCTCATAAAACCAAACACTGTAGTCCTTCTCTTCCTTTCATCATCGAACTGCTCAAAGTAGTGTTTTATCTCTACAGGAGGAGATTGAAAATGAAAAAATAAAACTTAAAGTAGTGTTTTATCTCTGTAGGCTAATCTCTAGGTTAGCTTAACAATTAGGGCCATGAATTATAGCCATTGAAAATGAAAAATTAAAGGTGAAAGAGATGGTTTTGTTATTGTGTATATGTATATATATATGGCAACAAAGATGCCATAAATCAGAGTACAGAAAAGTTTGTGAAAGTTTTGAATGTTAGATGGAGTGTAGTGGTTGGATATTAGTGTAGTTTGGAAAAATATGCAAATTTGTATTGCTTCTTGCAGTTTGAAATTTGTCTTCTTGAGGATAAAGAGGGTAAAAGACACCCAACCCACCGAAAAATCAGAGTACACAAAAATTTGTATTGCTTTTTGCAGTTTGAAATTTGTATCTTGCTTTGCTTACATTAAGGATACGTTTGTCTCTTTAAAAATGGTTTCTGGAAAGCTTTATTTTATAGATTTTCTAAAAGTATTTTATAGAAGTTGTATAATTCTTCGTGATGTTAAGGATTAAGTTATAAATCTTGTGAAATTTATAATTGAAACAAGAGAAGCGATGTGCATGAAAAATTTGTTACGTGAAATAAGATATTATAATAAATTATTTGATTAAAGTGTTTATATGGTGAAAAATAAATTACATGGCAATAAGAACTAAATTGAAAAATGTACAAAAGATTAAGTGTTAAATAATTTAATATGTGAATAAGAAAATTATGACAAAAGTTTAATGAATGCGTTATGAGATGATGCAATATGCATAAAGTATTGTAAAAGTAAAATTGTGGAAAAATATGAAATTTTTATGATGATAAGGACTAAATTGTTAAACTTGAGAAAATATGTGGATGAAATCATAAAAGTGAAATACATAAAAATTTAATATGTGTAGCAAGATATTGACATAAATTATGTGATTAAAGTGTAACAAGAAAAAATTTGATTTAATATGATTAATTTAGTGAATATTGAACTTTTATGACAAAAAGGGACTAAATTGAAAAGTTATGAAAATTTATAAGAAAATATTTAATAAATGAAGAATGTAATAGAGAATGTAACATCCCGGTGCTTTGATCGGATGTTTAGGTCGGGTATGGAGGTGTTACAGTTACGGAAATAAGGAAATAATTTTACTATGGCTGAAAATTTTTTTATGTTAATCATCTTATTTTACATAAAACAAACATAAAAATAAAAATAAAAAACTGAAAAAAATTTCCGTAAAAACTGAAAAGTGGTTTGATAAAAAGGAGTTGCTTTTAAATATGAAAAAAACTGAAACGCTTCTGATATTTTATTTTAAGTTTTTAGGAGAAATAAAAAAGATTTGAAAATATAAAAGATTTGATTGTTTATACTTTCTAATAAAATTAATAAAAAATATTTTTCAATTTTAGATAAAAAAAATATTGTTTGGGCTCGACCCTTACAGTGAAATAAAATTTTAGATAGTAAGTAGTGTAATTTTTTATCAATGTTGAAGAAATTCAATAGTATAAAGACAATCAATCTTAATTTCATTAAAAATTTATATTAATTAGTCTCTAAAAATTATTATCCAATCAAGATATCAAGAGTGTATCAACTTTAACATATAAATAGGAAGAAATAGATAGCAGAAAATTCCTCATCCTCATGAGTTCATATCCTCAACAAACTTGGCTGTTTTTACAAGTTAATATTATAACAATTGAATAGGAGAGTAAAGTCATAAATCTGTAGGATAAAAATGGAGAACCAAGTAGAGGGTTCATTAGGAGGCAGGTATAAGACATTCTTTGCTGCAGTTTTCTTGCAAGTTGAGTTTGCAGTCATGGATATCTTATTTACGACTGCATTAAACCTGGGGATGAGCATTGCCACCCTTGTTATGGCTCCTTTCGCTGCTTTTCTTGACAGGTATATTCTTCTTCTTCTTTCTCTCTTGAACTCCATTCATGTCATTTTTACCTTTTTAACGATCTACTCCTCTTTTTTGTTTGACAGGAAAATGAGGCCTAAGATGACCATGAGAGTCTTCATCCAAATAATGGTGCCATAATTCGAATATCATTTTATTTTTGAACACAATATCTGGAAATTGCATGGTTGCAGGGTATTGTATGTTTAGGACTTGCTTATTAGATTCAAGGGATGATAATGAAACACAGAGGTCCAGTATTTGTGACAGCTTTTAGTCCCCTATGCATGATTATTGTAGCCATTTTGTCCTCTTTCATTCTGGCTGAACACAGAGGAGTAGATTGTTTGGATGAAGATTCTCATGGTCATCTTAGGCCTCATTTTCCTGTCAAACAAAAAACAGGAGTATATTGCTAAAAAGGTAAAATGGGCATGAATGGACTTTAAGAGAGAAAGAAGAAGAAGAATATACTTGTGAAGAAAAGCAGCGAAAAGAGTCATAACAAGGGTGGCAATGGCATGGCGGTAAACATCCAGTACGTAAATTGCTCATCCCCAGGATTAATGCAAACCTAACTTGCAAGAAAACTGCAGCAAAGAATGGCTTATACCTGCCTCCTAATGAACCATCTACTTGGTTCTCCATTTTCATCTTATCGATTTATGACTTCACTCTCCAATTCAATTGTTATAATATTAACTTGTAAAAACAGCCAAGTTTGTTGAGGAGATGAACTCACGAGGATGAGGAATTTTATGCTATCTCTTTCTTCCTATTTATATGCTAAAGGTAATACACTTTTAATATCTTGATTGGGTAATAATTTTTAGAGGATAATTAATATAAATTTCTAATGAAATTAGGATGGATGGTCTTTGTACCATTGAATATCTTGAACATGGATTAAAAATTATACTATTTATTATCCAAAATTTTATCACGGTTAGGGTCGGGAACATTTAATGGCTGCCTCTACCTCGTTAAATTATTTTTCAAAGAGATTTTATTTTATTAAAATATGGAATATATTGTAATTTCCTTTTTTTTTAAGTACACAGGCATTATTATTTTTTCTGTCCCAAAAGTTAATGTTTAAAGACTTTTCTATTAAAAAGAGATTCCCTGTCTATTACATTACTATTAAAAAGACTGCATTGCTCCCTGTCTGCATTGCATTATTGCATACTATTAAAAAGAGATTCCCCTCAGTTGGGTATTCATAATTTCCAGTAAGTCTTCCTTTTCTCGTAAAGGAGCCGAAAAAGATATCTCGGAAACCAGAGATAAAGAGGAAAAAAATAAAGCGGCCTGACATACCCTGTTGCTCCAGAACCATTATTTTAATTGTGATTAATTCGGATATAGTGACACCGCCTGTTCATCAATTTGACTCGGTTGTGATTATTCAGTATTGGCTAATAATTACCATCTAATCAATTTTGATTCTGTTAAGCTTTATAGAGCAAGTTGAGGAATAAAAATATACAACAGTTGAAACGAATCAAGATAAACATGACAACACAACTCATCCAAATGCCCCAATTGTTTGTGATATCAGAAATACGTCTTTGTAAGCTTAGTAGTGAGTTGTAACAAATAATGATGCTACCTACCAAAAAAAATAAAGCAGCATTACCAGGTGATTAGGCAATGCAGTATAACAAAGTACATTCCATCCCGTCATTGCAATGTTAAATGTTACCTAGGCCAAGGAGCCTACCATCCTCCTCAATCCCATCATCATTAACAATGTATATTTGGGATAACCACGGTTAAGGTCATAAATCAATCGAGGCTAAGCGAGTTTACTTGGGTCTAAGGCTTATTCTTACCTATCTATCGAACGGGAACTTTTTCAAGGGGGAAATCAATCGATCCTAATCTGAGTTTTAACTCAGTCCAGATGAGAGGAGAGGTAAAGGATTAGCTTGAACACGATCCTTTCATTTTGGAGACATAAACTTCACAAATCTATTGATTCAATTATGCTCCAATTCTTGGCACGATTTCATGTGGTTCACCAATTTACCAGGGCTGTTCTTAGTTTCAAATTTCGAACATCAAAATGGTAGGCAGATTTGCCTTCAAGCACGTTATTTAAACAAATAATCTAATATAATTAATATTGCAAAATACCAAGATCTAATAACATTTCACACCAGACAGTAGCAGCTGTAAAATAATGATATGCAGGAGAATATAAACAAATTAGTTGTAACAAATTAGTTTTCCCAGGATCAAAATGGCACCATAGAGAAGAAAATGTACCCTTCAGATCTCATCCGCAATGTAGTTTGTTCAAGCTCCACAGCAAGATGATTTTTGAGCAGCTGCCGCAGCCCCAACTCCCTGGTCTTGTTGGTTAATTTTGATTGCCTGTGGCTGTAAAGACCCAGAAAAAGTTAATAAAAAGATAACGATATATGTAAATTAATTAGAATAGTTATCACAAGAGACGTGTGTAAAAGAAAAGGATTTGCACAATGATCAAAAGTACTGCATATATGTTACGAGAAAAGTTGATAGTTCGAGCACAAGAATCCATACCTCAGCCTTTGAGTCAGTGTCAGCAAGTCTTTGCTTGATGTCCCTGGCTATTGAAAAAAAAACCTCCTCGACATTTAAGTTTGTTTTTGCACTCTGCAAGATATAGTTACTCTTAAGCATATAGAAATATCAACTACAAAAGTAACTACAGCATCTGCAGTAAAAATTACATACAGTCTCAAAGAACTTGATGCCATATTCGTCAGCAAGAGCTTGGCCCTTTGAGGTAGGGACAGCCTGAAAAAGAAGTTCCTCGATAGACTTAAGAAAAATATCCAATATAGTAAACAAAGGGGTAAACAAAAATGCATATAAAGATGCACAAAGTACGAGAGGGAAAGAACAGACCCTTTTACTTTCATCCATGTCAGCCTTATTACCCACCAGAATCTTGTTCACATTGTCTGAAGCATGCTGTTCAATATTTCGAATCCAGTTTCTAATGTCTAAGAAAAAATTAACATTAGTCGAGTTGATAGGAAAATTAAGGACTAAAATTTCAAATCAATGGATAAGAAGTATACTCCCAAGTTCCAGTAACAAGAAAATTAGGTCGAAAACATTTCTAAATATTAAAATTTGGTTAAGATGAATCATGTGTATAAAGTCCAAAGTTCAAATGACAAAAAGTTCAGTAATTACTATTGAAAGATGATTCATCAGTCACGTCATACACAAGCAATATGCCCATGGCTCCACGGTAGTAAGCTGCACAAAAAGAGATATTACTTTAGTTCTCTGTCAACAAGAAAAGATTTCAGAATACAATAAAATCCAGATGTATTAGGAAAGTAGGCACTTAGAGCCACCATAGCCTGCCCAAAAGGGTAAAACTAAGATAACTTTAGTTTCTAGGGGAAACAAAGAGCAAGCAACCACGTTTGGGGCATGGAACAAAGAAAAAATTATCTAGATGTGAAATTTCCAAACACCCACAAAGATAATAATAACAGCTATGCCTCTAGAAGACTGAAAGAATTTCACTACTAAACATTTTTTCTTTGTAATTTTATTTCCAAGTCCTGTCCTATAATTATAGAGCATTACAATAGGAGGCTTGGCAAGCATGAGATAGACAAAACACTGAGGCATACAAACTCCTAACTTCCTAGCAGACTGAAAAGCACAAAAAAGAGAATGCAAAGCAACAACCACCTTGATCCAGAGATGTTATTAAATTTGAGTATTAGAGTGATAACTAATGTAACCCGGATCATAGGACAACACTTGCAAATAACAGGTTTATGCAAAACAATACCCAAGTCCTGCTATTGAATTATTTTATCTATCAGATAAGCAATTGTTCTGATTGGGTAATTCATTTCTAGTCAGTGACACCTTCAAAGCCAAAAATCTAACCAGTTGTAATTGTACGAAACCTCTCTTGCCCAGCAGTATCCCAAATTTGCAACTTGATCCTTTTTCCATCAAGCTCTATGGTCCTTATCTTAAAGTCAATTCTGCCAAAGAAAAACACAACCTTATTAAACAACATGCCCCTTGTTGAAATAATAATATACCACTACACTGTTATTAGATAATACCTACCCAATTGTCGTGATAAAACTTGTAGTGAATGAGCCATCCGAAAAACGCAAAAGCAGGCAACTCTTACCCACACCTGCCCAACAGCATGATAGCATAACAAAGTTACATGGAACTCAAATTCTTGAGGAAGTGCAGGTTCTCAACAAAAATCGTTTAAAAAATCGCTACAGTATGAACTATTAATCCCAAATTACAACAATAAATAAAATAAAACTATTTATAGCAGGCAATCCCTTGTATTAAGAAAGGTCTCTCATGCAAATATACATATTAAACCTCATATCCTTCTTTTCCTATCTCAGCCTTCGCATCCATCCTCAGTAGACACCAAATGACACGAGAACATTCCCATGGCAACTAGCTATATTGAGGCAGAAAACATTAAAAACTACAACGTAAAATATAAGACGCCATTGGTATAGATTCATCATAAAATCACTGAAACAAAAAATAATTTTCCGAATTATCATATCATCTATAAACCTAAAACGAAACCAAATCTAAGCTAATGACCTTGAAAGTTCTCACATCTAAGTTTTCCATATTTAGAAATTTAATAAAACATCAAATCCTTTCAAGGAACCCTTACATTTCACAAAGTTAATGTCGATTAAACAGTAGATCTCATCTCAAATCAAGATATAGAGAAGGAAAAGAGACAGTTACCGCTGTCGCCGATCAAAAGGAGCTTTATGAGGTAGTCATAATCGGCTCGAGCTCTTGCAGGTGGAGCAGCCATGGGAATAGAATAAATTTATCGGAACTAACGAATAAACCCTACGTCAGAAAAGGAAACGCCGTTAACAATCACTGTGAAAATTGGAAAAAAAATAAAAGAAATAAATTGTTTTTCTTTTTTAATTTTATTTGGTGAATTGAAAAGAACGCAATACCAGATCAGGGAAGAGAAAAGTGAGATCTGGTGAAGCGTCTCTGGTACGTCAGCACCGGTCGGCTGTTTAATTTTTTTTCTTAGGGAGAAAATAATTTTTGAAGAAAAGAGGAATAAATTCAAGAAATAAGTTATTGGATTCGACTCCGCAGTCCCAACCGTTGGATTAATATTTAGTGTTGAGATCTGTGTGAATCTAACGGACGGTTTTTTCTTTACTTCTTTTTTAATTCGTCAACGAAGAGAAAATAGGTGGTTAAAGAGAATGAATGAGTGGGCCTTCCGGTCCGTAAGCTGTTAGTTAAACGTCGGTGATACATGCGATGTACAGCAAGGATGCAGCAAACAATGAATTTTTTTAAAAATTGCACTTCAATTGAATTGTATTAATTAAGATAATAATTTGTATATTTTATTTAAAAGCTTGAAATTCCAATTCAATGTTTTACATTTTCCTCCAAATATGATCCATTCATTTAAAATAATTAATATATTGCTGACTCAGCTTCTCGTTGATGTTTTAGTTAGTTGTTCTTATTTTTTATTAAAAAGGCCAAAAGGGAGAGAAAAAAAAAACATCGAAGTGGCCTGAATATTTCTTCCTTACAAGTATTTATTATTACATTATAAAGACACAAATATCATTTTATATAGTCAATTAACTAACTCTATATAGGTTGTTGGAATTAAATCGAATCAATTAATTAAGAGTTTTTTTAGATGAATAATATATTTACTTGCTGTTGATGTAAATAATAATAATAAAATTAAATACTGTAGCATAAAAAAATAAATCAATTGGTTTGATGTTTAACCCTATGAACCACAATATTTGAATGCAAAAGCAAAAACAAAAACAAAAAAATGAACCGGATTTAACCCGATCAACACACTTACCCCAAGGATTTTGGGCCTTTTCTGTTTTAAATTTTTTTAATTTATAGTTTTCGGCTCTGGTATTTTTTTTTTCTTCTTGATACATAATAAATCAAGGAGGAACCTTGGACAAAACTTATTATAAAACGAATATTTATATGGTGATGTCTAATTTCTATAATAACATTTTGTTATGATATTGATTTTATTTTTACTTTATTTTGTCTAATTTCTATAATAACATTTTGTTATGATATTGATTTTATTTTTACTTTATTTTGATAAATATGTTTATTGATTTTATTTTTACTTTATTTTGATATATATGTTTTCTTTTTTAAATATATATTTTTTAATAAATTATTATATTTGTATAAGATATTTGTTAACTCGTAACCGTACTTGTAGAGTTTAAAAAATCTACTGAGATTAAATTAGTAAAATTTATTAACTAATTGATATTGTTACATTATAATTTTTAATTTAAAATTTTAAAATATAGTTTAAATCTCAAATGTTATTATAGGTGTATAATAATTAAATCTCTATAACAATTAAATGCTTGTTGTAGATAAGAGTAATTGTACTTCTATTATTATTTATGTAATTTTTTATTTTTTATATATGCGAGAAATATTAATTATTTTGAATTTATAAATCTATTTATACTTTATGATCAAAAGTTTTTATTTTCAAGTTTTACGCCTAAAACAATGAAGCAGTAATTATTTTATTCCCCTCGTTTTTTTCCTTACCTAATGTAGCTTAGTTGGTCAGCATAATGAAGTTTGGAAGTAAATTCGTAAAGTTATAAAATAAAAAATATATATCAAAAATCAAATTCCCGACAATTTTTGTTTTCGGTCAAAAAGCTTCCAAATAACATATTCTTGAAAAGAAAAATGCCATTAGTATTTTGGCATTGGTAGTGGTAAACGTTATTTACCCAAATAATATTAAAAAGAAAAAATCTAAATGGAATCTTGCAAGAATTATGTATCAAAATGGTCCATTCAAATTGCTGGAGGGTGGTGCATAGGCGGCACTACCTTGATTCTGGCACAATTTCGTTAAAAAAAAAAGGGTATAGGGGTGTGGTGCCTATCTGATAAGCGGCACACCTAGTATTTTCACCCCCCAACACTCCCCCGATGACCCCTATCTGACAGGCGGCATTGGTGGTGCTTATCTGATAAGCGGCACACCTAGTATTCCCTCCCCCCGCCACATTCCCCCATCCAGCTCATTTTTGTAAGGTATTATTTGGTTTAAAATAGCTATTAAAGTATGTTTGTATTTATTTTATATTTTCATTTGTTCATAATTTATTTTTAATGTTTGTTGAAGTAAAAAAACCTATTTATGTTATGTACAAAGAATATATTATTTTTTATGTAATTTATTTGTTATGCGTGTTTTAGGTTGATTAGATTTATTTTTTATGAAATTTATTTGGCATGTTATTTTGATTATTTTAATTTTATTTTTTTATTTTTTATGTAGATAAAAGATGAGACCATTGATATGCAATTTAGAATTTATGAGATAAATTAGGAATTAGTTTATATGTTCTAATTTTTTAAGATTTTATAATCGAGAATAAGAGTTTATGTTTTTAAAATTTATTTTATGTTTTTTATAAATATTAAAAATGAAATTTCTTTTGAAGATCTATGCAATAAAAATTATATTTTTTGACAATAATTAAGTTGGCATATTATTATATGTATATTATATTTTAAATCAAAACATTTTACTTATCATCATTTTAAAATAATAATAAAAATATTTTGTATTTATTATGTATCGTTTATGTTATGTTTTTGCTATATTTTTTTATTGGCATGTTATTTTTATTATTTTAATATTTTTTTATTTTTTCTGTAGGTAAAAGATTAAACCATTGAGATGGGAATTTGTGAATGAGACCATTGAATTGAAATTTGAGTTGAAATTTATACGATATATTATTTTGTTAATGTAGTATAGCAAAAAATATGATGTGGACAAAACTCTTTGGTTTTTTTTTTGTAATTAAAAGCAATAAACAAAATTTAGGTATTTTGATAAATATTTAAAATGAGCCAGATGGGGGAATGGTGGGGGGGAAATACTAGGTATGTCACCTATCAGATATGCACCACCAGTGCGGCCTTTCAGATAGGCACCACCAGTGCCGCTTATCAGATAGGGTTCACTAGTGTCGCCTATCAGATAGGCACCACACCCCTATACCCCTTTTTTTAAAACTAAATTGTGTCAAAATCATGGTGGTGCCGCCTATATACCACCCTCTACCCATTTGAATGTACCATTTTGGTATATAATTATTGCAACGTGCCATTTAGGTTTTTTTTTTCAATATTATTTGGGTAAAAAATCCTAATGGTACTCGTTCTCTTTAAAGGCAATGAATGCTACCTAATGTTTGCCAAAATGGAAAGCTAGCCCAATGAAATGAACTAAAGTTTTTTTTTTTCTTAACTGCGAGTATTTTCAAATCTTATTAGATGTTAACCTATGTTAAGCCAAAGCATTTGTTATACCCGACTATAAGAGACATGTAGTGGAATTGTGAGCATTCCACGTTAAACTTTTCGTGATAATTTCTCATAATATATTTTTTACCTAAATTAATATTTTATTTGAGAATGAGATATCTTGGTTAAAGATAAATAGATTTGTCTATCATCTGACAGTACTTTAAAAGATGGCGATGTAAGAGTAAGATAACCTATGATATTGATAGAATCACGTAACATGTACCATAACGAGAACCAACCGTAATTCTCATTTGATATTTGATTTCTGGCTACTAACTTTTAACTTATCCGTAAAACCATAAAACCCACCAAAGAACACTATGAGACAGATGATAAGTGGATAACCCACTATATAAGCCTAGACATACAAGAGAATGAAGATTCTCTCCCAATTATTCCTCTTTCTCCTTCTCCCTTACTTATCATCCAATTCTCCACCCTACATAAGGGAACTGAACTTTATTTCCACCCTCTTTTCCTTCTTTTTGGCATCTAATATCAACAATTTAATGTAAATCCTTCTCAACAAATATGTTTTTCAAGTGTTCATTATTATGTAAATAAAATCACTGCCATCTCACCTAATAGTTTGTTGGTAATTTAAACTTGAATTATTCAAAATTGAGTTGAAAAATGATAGTTTAATTTAACCAATATAACTATATATCTAATATTGTTCGATTTCATTTATCTCATTTATATATTACGAGATGCAAATCAAGTTAAACTTTTAGAATTTTTTTTTGTATTTTCATATTAATTATATAATATCTATTTGAAATTTGTGATTATTCCTCTTAACTATTGGAACCCACCCATTGTTTGAAAAGTCAAAAAGGGTGGGCACAGAAAGTAGAAAGTAAAATTGGTTGGCAAGTTGGGTTAAAAGTTGGCATGGGATAATTGCAATTTTGGTCCCTAATTGTATAGGGACATTGCAAGTTGATCCTTGAACCTCAACTATAAATAGGCCTAACCATTTCTTACTTTCTTCATCCCACACTTGCCATTCTCTACTTAAGGCAATTGTTCTCTCTCCCTATTTGTAAACTTTCACTTGTATTTTTGGAGTGAAATATATTTGGTAGTGCCCGAGGACGTAGGCAAAATTTGCTGAACCTCGTTAAAATTCTAGTGTTCTTTATTTTTGTTTTGCATATTTTGCAAGTGTCATTGTAGTGATTTATTGTGCTATTAAATTACGATAGAGGGATATTCTGGCTAGGAAAGATCTGGTATGTAAGCGATCCTCGTGATCCACCTCTCTTTCCTGGGAATTGAACTTAGTGTGATTTTTCAGTACAATAATTTTACTCTTTCACACGCTTCCGCGCAACAATTGGTATCAGAGCCAGGTTCGTACTTGGGGAATACGACCGTTTATGGTACTATTCACGTATACGGTACTATTCACGTATACGGCACTATTCACGTATACGGTACTGTTCACGTATACAGTAGTTGGGATTGAGGAGAAAAATGGCAGCAGCATCGTCATCAGCAAGGACTACTGTGACAAATGCAAAATTTGAAGTAGAGAAATTTGACGGTACCAATAATTTTGGTATGTGGCAGTGTGAGATCCTGGATGTCTTATGTCAGCAAGAGCTGGATATAGCCCTTGAAGAAAAACCTGACAAGATGGATGACAAGGAGTGGGCCAAGATCAATAGACAGGCGTGTGGTACAATTCGCCTATGTTTGGCCAAAGAGCAGAAGTACTCCGTCATGAGGGAGACATCAGCGAAGAAGCTGTGGGATACATTAGAAGAAAAGTTTCTAACGAAAAGTCTTGAAAATAGGCTTTATATGAAAAAGAAACTTTTTCGGTTCACGTATGCACCCGGTATGTCGATGAATGACCATGTGAACTCATTCAATAAAATTTTAGCAGACTTGCTAAATTTGGATGAGAAATTTGAAGATGAAGACAAGGCATTATTGTTGTTGAATTCCCTTCCTGATGAATATGATCATCTTACCACCACATTGCTTCATGGGAAAGATTCAATCACATTTGATGCAGTCTGTAGTGCGTTGTATAGATCTGAGACTCGAAAGAAAGATAAAAGAGATCACAGAGATACAACTGCAGAAGTCTTAACAGTAAGAGGTCGTTCACACAGCAGCAAACCTGGTAGAAGGGGTAAGTCCAAAGGGAGACCCGCCAAAGATGAATGTGCCTTTTGTCGTGAGAAAGGGCATTGGAAAAAGAATTGTCCTAAGTTACAAAAGGGCAAGTCTATTTCTAATGCATGTGTAGCGGAGCATGATGAGGAGTCAGACTTTAGCTTGGTTGGCATGGCAATGGCATGTCAAACGGATGAGTGGATATTGGATTCGGGATGTACTTACCATATGTGTCCTAATAAGGACTGGTTTTCTAGTCTTGAAGAACTAGAAGGTGGAGTTGTTTTTATGGGCAATGATAGTGCCTGTAAGACAATGGGTGTAGGTACAATCAAATTGAAGAACCATGACGGCTCAATCCAAGTTCTGACAGATGTTCGCTATGTACCCAGCTTGAAGAAAAATCTCATCTCATTAGGGGCCCTAGAATCTAAAGGGCTCACAATCACTTTGAGAGATGGATTACTAAAGGTAGTAGCTGGGGTATTGACGGTGATGAAAGGCACTAGAAGAAATAACTTGTACTATTTAAATGGAAGTACAGTTATTGGATCAACATCAACAGCTTCTGTGAAAGATGCAGATTCAGAGGCTACCAGGTTATGGCATAGGCGATTGGGACATGCTGGTGAAAAAGCTTTGCAGACTTTGGCGAAGCAAGGCTTGTTGAAAGGTGCAAATTCTTGCAAATTGGAATTCTGTGAACATTGTGTTCTGGGCAAGCAGACGAGGGTAAAATTTGGTTCAGCAATTCACAATACGAAAGGAATTCTGGACTATGTTCACAGTGATGTGTGGGGACCTACCAAAGTGGCTTCTTTGGGAGGTATGCACTATTTTGTCACTTTTCTTGATGATTATTCAAGAAAAGTATGGGTGTATCTAATGAAAAGAAAAAATGAAGTTTTGGATGCATTTCTGAAGTGGAAGAAGATGGTGGAGACTCAGACAGGTCGAAAGGTCAAACGACTTCGATCAGATAATGGTACTGAGTACAAAAATGATCCATTTCTACAAGTATGTCAAGATGAGGGCATTGTGCGACACTTCACTGTTCGAGATACACCACAGCAGAATGGGGTGGCAGAACGCATGAATCGGACTATACTGGAGAAAGTTCGATGTATGTTGTCCAATGCTGGATTGGGCAAGGAATTTTGGGCTGAGGCAGTTACATATGCGTGCCATCTAATTAACCGATTGCCATCAGCTGCAATAAATGGAAAAACTCCTATGGAGATGTGGACTGGTAAACCTGCTACTGATTATGATTCTTTACATGTTTTTGGTTCCACTGCATATTATCATGTAAAAGAATCTAAGTTAGACCCAAGAGCAAAGAAAGCATTATTCATGGGTATAACTGGTGGTGTAAAAGGATACCGTCTCTGGTGTCCTGATACAAGGAAGATTGTTTTCAGTAGAGATGTAACTTTTGATGAATCAACCATGATGAAGAACGAGGATTCACAAAAGGATGACAAAACCAGTAGTACTTTGCAGCAGGTGGAGTTTGAAAAGGTTAATGATGATCCAGCTAATATTGAAAGAACAAATAATGAAGAAGTTTCGACCCAAGAACTTCTACAGCAACAAGATTCAATTGCATATAGGAGGCCAAGAAGAGAGATTCGTAAGCCTGCTCGCTTTGACGATATGGTGGCCTATGCACTTCCAATTGCAGATGATGATGTTCCTTCCACTTACACAGAAGCAATAAGTAACTCTGATGGTGTAAAGTGGAAGCAAGCTATGAATGAAGAAATGCAGTCTCTTCATAAAAATAGGACTTGGGAGTTGGTGAGACTGCCCAAGGGAAAGAAGGCAATTGGATGCAAATGGGTATATGCGAAGAAGGAAGGATTTCCTGGTAAAAATGAAATTCGATACAAGGCTAGATTGGTAGCAAAGGGTTACGCTCAGAAAGAAGGAATAGACTACAATGAAGTGTTTTCTCCAGTTGTGAAGCATTCGTCTATTCGGATTTTGCTAGCCTTGGTTGCGCAATACGATCTTGAACTAGTTCAGCTTGATGTGAAGACAGCATTTTTACACGGTGATTTGGAAGAGGAAATCTATATGACTCAGCCTGATGGATTCAATGTTGCTGATAAAGAAAATTGGGTTTGCAAACTGACAAAGTCGCTTTATGGATTGAAACAATCTCCGAGGCAGTGGTACAAGCGATTTGATCAGTTCATGAAAGGGCAAAGGTACACAAGAAGTAAATTTGATCATTGCGTATATTTTCAGAAGCTACAAGAAGGAACTTTCATATACTTGCTCTTATATGTTGATGATATGCTAATAGCATCTAAGAGCAAAGTTGAGATTGAGAGATTGAAGACTCAACTCAATCTCGAGTTTGAGATGAAAGATCTAGGTGAAGCTAAGAAGATTCTTGGCATCGAAATATGTAGAGATAGAGCTCATGGCAGAGTTAGCTTGTCTCAGAAGCAGTATTTGAAGAAAGTACTACAGCAGTTTGGCATGAACGAGCAGACCAAACCTGTAAGTACCCCGTTGGCTTCTCATTTCAAGCTTTCTGCACAACTATCTCCTTCGAAGAATACAGAACGAGAATACATGTTGCAAGTTCCGTATTCTAATGCAGTGGGTAGCTTGATGTATGCAATGGTGTGTACAAGACCCGACATTTCACAGGCAGTTAGTATAGTGAGCAGGTATATGCATAATCCTGGAAAAGGACATTGGCAAGCTGTGAAATGGATTCTACGGTATATTCAGAAGACCGTGGATGTTGGATTACTGTTCAAGCAGGATAATACACTTGGTAAAGGTGTTATTGGGTACGTTGATTCTGACTATGCCGGTGATTTGGACAAGCGAAGATCAACCACCGGTTATGTGTTTACACTTGCTGGAGGACCAATAAGTTGGAAGTCTACACTACAGTCTACAGTTGCATTGTCAACCACAGAAGCCGAGTACATGGCTGTAACAGAGGCTGTAAAGGAGGCTATTTGGTTACAAGGTATGGCTAAAACCTTGGGGTTGGTTCAGGAGCATATTAACGTGTATTGTGATAGTCAAAGTGCTATTCATTTAGCAAAGAATCAAGTCTATCATGCACGTACAAAACATATCGACGTACGATTCCATTTTGTGCGGGAAATTATTGAAGAGGGGAAAATTTGTCTTCAGAAGATCAAGACTGCAAATAATCCCGCAGATATGATGACTAAGGTGGTAACAGCAACCAAGTTCGAACATTGTTTGAACTTGATTAATATCCTGCAAGTTTAACAGTTGAAGAAGGCACTATCAAGTATTGTTGTCAAAGGCAGAAAGAATTGTGTGAAGATAAGATTATCCTAATCAAATCTTCAAGGTGGAGATTATTGGAACCCACCCATTGTTTGAAAAGTCAAAAAGGGTGGGCACCGAAAGTAGAAAGTAAAATTGGTTGGCAAGTTGGGTTAAAAGTTGGCATGGGATAATTGCAATTTTGGTCCCTAATTGTATAGGGACATTGCAAGTTGATCCTTGAACCTCAACTATAAATAGGCCTAACCATTTCTTACTTTCTTCATCCCACACTTGCCATTCTCTACTTAAGGCAATTGTTCTCTCTCCCTATTTGTAAACTTTCACTTGTATTTTTGGAGTGAAATATATTTGGTAGTGCCCGAGGACGTAGGCAAAATTTGCTGAACCTCGTTAAAATTCTAGTGTTCTTTATTTTTGTTTTGCATATTTTGCAAGTGTCATTGTAGTGATTTATTGTGCTATTAAATTACGATAGAGGGATATTCTGGCTAGGAAAGATCTGGTATGTAAGCGATCCTCGTGATCCACCTCTCTTTCCTGGGAATTGAACTTAGTGTGATTTTTCAGTACAATAATTTTACTCTTTCACACGCTTCCGCGCAACATTAACAACAAAGAAAATTATTGAAAAACATATTTTATATGTGATTTATCTAACTATTGATATATTTTCAGGCGTAGCAGCTTAATGAACTGTATTAAAGCATCTAATTTCAGTAATTCATGAAAAAAAAAAGGTAAGCATTTTACACTTTTAGTGTTATTGGTTTTATTATTCCATACACCGCCGGTTGTTAAATGCCTTATCTTCTGCTATTATTCAATACATTTACTGGTACCAAGTCACACAAAATATAATCGTTCATACAGATCGAGTATCGTTATCAACCTTTCTGTTCACAAGTAAAAGAAAAGAAAATAACAATTATAAAGAAAAAAATGGAAATTAAATATTGTCTCAAGATATTCCCAAATCCCAACGACTAGCCAACTGATCATTTGAGAATAAGTATTTTAGGAGGTTATTGTTTCTCTCTCCAAATATCAACAAATAATTTTTGTTCATTTAGATTAAATTCAAATTTTGATGTTATTTTTATTAAAAGAATTTTATCAGAATACCACTTAAAATAATAATTAATTAGTTATATTTGTAAAAATTGACATATAGTGGAAATTTTCAAAATTTTGAAAAGTTGCAAAAGTATATATTCTTTAAAAACTTTTTATTTTTTCATTTTTTCATTTTACTGTTTAAAATAATGAGATAATTTCAACGTACTAATCAATTTTTTTTATAGCTAATAAAGAAAAAGTAAAAGGAAAACATAGACATTGGGCAGAATTGGAGGGAACATGGTCCAAATGGCAAATGGATCGGAAACATTCTTTTTCTTTTTCTTTGAAGGAGGATCGGAAACATTCAAACACATGGCAAATGGGTGCTGATTAAATAAGCATGAAACTGATTTTAAAAGGAAAAAAGGAATTACGCCAAATGTTAAGAATTCAACAAATCACCGCGCCAATTAGGGGTAGGGTTGAAGAATGAAAGACGACTCCAATACTTGACTTGGTCGGTCATACGTTGCTTTTTGTCCCGTTGCCTGCTTCAATGTAGTAATTAAAATTCAAACCGTGTAGTTGGCAGGAGATATAGGACTAGGAGTAGATTAACGTCAGCTATTTGCTTTTATTTTATTTGAATGGTAGTTATATGGGAAAGAAGTCAACCGACATGTGGTTCGCCAGCCAGCCAGGGGATAAGGGCTTTTCTCCAATCCTATAATGCTCCAACACCATCACGTATCAGCACCACCACATTCAAGATTTCTTTCGTCACGCTCTTTCCATTCATTTCGGGCTTGCTTTGCTTTCAACATACCTTTTCCACCTCACACATATTGTTTTTTTTTTTCATTCAGACGTTACCACCTCGTTTCCTTCTACACGGACATTCTCTCAACTTTTTTTTTCATACTCCATTATTTTATTGTGAATGTTATAATTAAAAGGAAAAGATTTTAAGGATAAGAGAGATTGTTATATTGTACTGAATTTAAAATTTTGAATAATAGAATAAAATGAACCAATGAGTTCGTAATTATTATTATTTTTTAAATCAAAACATAAGACAGGTGGCTACCACACACCACATTTATAGTAATATATTCAATGTCATTCGTAGTAGTACCCAACCATTTCGGAGAATCAAAGAAGACGCCCTGACCGAGACTCCTTAGCTTTCAATCACAAAACGGCCCAATTTTCAAATAAAAAGTTTTGAATTTTTTAAAATAATTATTGTAAATATAATATGATAAATTTAATACATATATTAAATACTCGGATAAAATTTCAATTATTCTATAACTTTATTATATTTATACTAATTTTTAAAAATACAAATTAAGAAATATGACTTACATATAATGGCAGAGTAGGGTCCTATATTCTAAAATAAAAATTTTTTTATTTAATTTTTTTATAATTTATAAAATTTTAAATTAATAATGGTAAAATTATATTTTAATCTTAAAATTAAAAAAATAATTTAATCTTTTAAAAATTATAAAAAATTACTAAATGATGAAAATATATTTTTATTATTATAAAAATATACAATTTAATTTTAAATTTTTTAGCTCCCCTTATATCATTTTACCTACAATACTTTTTTATTATAAAATTATAATTATCCATGACCTATTAATTATGGAACGTGGTGAGCTAAGTGGGGCCCATATTCCTTTTCCCTAATCACCAGACGACGTGTGATTTCGGATATGACAACTTGGAACCACGATTTATTCGCCTCCGCAGAGTATCGGCGGTTCACTTTTTTTTTTCTCTCTCCGCACCGTATGAAACATAAGGAATTTCCCTCTTTTTATATATTTTTATATATTTTTTAATTTACACTTTTCTTTTTTTTTTTTACTTCTCCTCGCTTTGGTATCGAGCGGGGGGTTGCCTTTAAATTCTAACGAGGAAAGAGAGCGAGAAGGCATCAAGCTTTTCTTTGCTCCTCCTTAAGTGTTTCTATAGGGTTTTAATTCGTTCTTCTCATTACCTCTCTTTTAACCTTTCTCTTTTTTGCTTGCTCTCTTTGTTTTTCGAGATCTGTGCGTTTTCTTCTTTTCAATTAGCTTCTTGAAAGCTTTATTTTCTTAAGAACAGGAAACCGCTGAAGGTACGTTTAAAATGCATTTTTCAACGTTTTAGATCTTTAATTTTCGTTTTAAAGCTCCGTTTCTCCTCGTTTATGCTCTATTGCTGGATCTGATTGCTTCCTCTTGTTGTAAGTTGTAACTTGTGTTTAGGCTGCAGCATGGAAGAAATGCGTATTTTTCCTTTCTTCTTTTGCTTTAAAATTATCTGAGACCAGTTGTTTTTCTTTTTCTTTTTTAGTAATTTCCTGGTGAGAATTTATCTGGTGTTGATCTTGAGCTGAAATCACGTTTTTTCTAATATTAACTTTTGTTCTGTATTTCGTCCTTTTAGCATATTGTAATAGTTTTATAGATCTGGTGTTTATTATTTTATACTCCTACATTTTTTTAATTCCAAACAAGGTTCTCAAATTTTGTCCATGTAATCTCTGTGCAAGATACTGTGCTAGGAAACGTTGTAGAAAATTTAATTATCTGCTATGCTTATTTTACGAAACAGAGATGAGGAAAATTTTTAATAAGTTTATTTGGTTTATTTTCCCAATTTACTTTTAGGTTCTTGAGAGTTTTGCCTTGATATGTTTGCTTGTTGTCCTTTATCATAATAATCTGCTGCTAAGAAAAACCTTTAGCTTGCCAAGCAGAAAAGCTCCGCGTTGAAAGAAATTCAAGTTTTATGAAAGAGAAGGCCAATGCCTGGGCGAAAAATTTATTGTTTTAGATGCTTATTTTGGTTAAGCAATATGATCTGTAAATTAAAAGAAAAAGAAATGTAACAGATCAATGGGACTTTGTTATCAGCATTTAATCTTGAGAGTTTTGTATGGAACTGTAATCCTTTCATAAACTTTTTATAGTAGTTATTGATACATTGTTTGTAACTCACAGAGATGGCACCACCAATTGAGACTCCAACCAAGTCCTCTGGCTCTCACCACGCTTCACATCCTCCTTTGAATGAAAGGATTCTTTCATCGATGAGCAGAAGGTCTGTTGCTGCTCACCCATGGCATGATCTTGAGATTGGTATGAATGTCAACTTAAGCTCAGTGTGTGTGTTTTCTGTTGGTATGTTGTAAATCTAATAATGTACTTTTTTTTCTACTATTTGTAAAAATTTTCTTGTAGGACCTGGAGCTCCAATGGTTTTCAACTGTGTAAGTATACTAAAATTTACCTTCCCCTAACCATTAGCATTACATTTTGGATGGCACGTTTGACATTTAATAAAATGCTTTTGTAGAGTTCTACAATAAGTAGGCGTTTGGTTGTCTCCTAACACATTTCTTATAGACATTTGGCATTTTAAATCTTTTCTCATGGCCGTATTTCTCAGTTATCATGTTTGAGATTTTTTACATTTAAGAGCTCGTTATACTTGTACTGAAGACGTGGTTAATATCTACAGGTGATTGAAATCCCAAAAGGTAGCAAGGTGAAATATGAACTTGACAAGAAAACTGGTCTGATCAAGGTAATTACTATTAACTGTCCAAATGTATTTGCCACTCTTTGTAGAATTTATTTGGTTGCTGATAAAGGTGCATAATTTTGAAGGTTGATCGTGTGCTTTACTCATCAGTTGTGTATCCTCACAACTACGGATTCATCCCTCGCACTCTTTGTGAAGACAATGATCCCATGGATGTCTTGATCATTATGCAGGTACGCTTTTTGATCCACATCTGTATCTAAAATATCAATCTGATTCATGATTGTGAAGCATGTTTCATGCTTTGGAACTCTCTTGTAATGCCTCGGTTTGCCTAGTGCACTATGTTTGACACAGTATTATAAATTCCATACATCGGCCAATGCCACATGCAATACTTATAAATCATAATTGATAAGAGCTCTAAAAATTTTTATGTTGTCACTTATGTTACCATTAAAACATATACAGGAACCAGTTATTCCAGGATGCTTTCTTCGCGCTAAAGCTATAGGTCTGATGCCTATGATTGATCAGGTACTGATTAACCACTGTCCACTGATTAAAATACTCCTGACCAATGGATGTGTATAAAAGCAAACGAGGAAAACTTTGGAATTTTATGAATGCAGGGTGAGAAAGATGACAAGATTATTGCTGTCTGTGCCGATGATCCTGAGTATCGTCACTACAATGATATCAAGGAACTCCCACCTCACCGCCTGGCTGAAATCCGTCGCTTCTTTGAAGACTGTATGTATCTTTCTTGGCTAAAATTAAATTATGCTTTCTAGCAAAGCAAGTGTTATATGTAACTTCTGAAAGGATGTTTTTTAGACCGGTCCATTGTTTGAAGCCTATTAACTTTCTTTTGCCTTGTTAAATACCGCAGATAAGAAGAATGAGAACAAAGAAGTTGCTGTTAATGACTTTCTGCCTGCCTCTACTGCATACGAGGCAATCCAACACTCCTTGTAAGTTATAGTTTCCTGTCTCCAATCCAAGTCTGGAAATATCATAAAAAAATAATTAAAAATCTCGATGCAGAATATGACATGACAAATACATGAATCTCAGAATCATTTCAATATGAATTGTGAATATATTAAAATTTATAAAAATATAAAATATCTTAAATACGATAATGACATTGCAACATATATTAATATAATACAGATACAGGCAAGAGAAAAACATGTTACTTATATCAGACTTTCTTTCAAATACTTATTGTGGGAATAAATTTTCATATATTATCCCAGATCATTTGATGGTCATCATGAAACCAAAAACAAATGTTTCTCGCACATTTTGTAATGAAAATATATACGTATAGATCACGTTCATATAATTCATCAAATGCAAGTCTAATAGAGCTTTCAGCTTTAAGGAAAGGGAAAAAAAACACTAAAAGATCTAAGTGGGGTTGCTTTACAGCTTGTGATTCTTTCTTTTCGGAGACTTTTGCTTGTGTCCAAGTTCATTTATGCTCTGTTAACAGTTTCAAAATAGAGATCTAATTTTTTTTCAACATTCTGTTTTGAAGGAATCTCTACGCGGACTACATAGTGGAGAGCTTGAGGCGGTAATTGTCGGTTCACCGTGCCCCGTCTATATACAAATATATATATTAATATGAATATGAATATGTTGCTACTATACAAGAAATTCATCGTCTCCTTGTGCGGGCAGAAACACCCTGCACTCACTGGTTTTGCGACAAAGAAAATGTGTTTTTCATTTTATAGGTGACATGGCTGTTTGGTGTTTTATGACAATTATGCAATGATGGCGATAATTTTAGATAATTCTCACTGTAATGAGTGATTGCTACATTCCATTATCTCTTAATTTTTTTTGTTCTATTTTGGGTTATATGATGCCCACTCACTTTTATTTACTGTTTGATGTGCCTTACCTTATGAACTGTTTTTATTATCACGGAATGCTTAAACAGAAATACTCTCCCACGTTTTTATTTTTTATTTTTATTTGGTATTGAAATTTTAAATTTTAAAAAATATAATGATTAAAATTGATCAAATTAAAGTATAAAGATTAAATTCACAACTTATAAATTATAAAGATAAAATATTAAAGTACAAGGACTAATAACAAATTTTGATTTTAATTATTAATTGCTTAATAAATTATAAATTAATCGTATATATCATAAATTTAAATTAAATTATTATATCCATCAAATTTTTTGATTAAAATTTGGTCAATTAGTTATTTGAATTTATAAAATTATTTATCAAAGAAATTTATAAATTTTAATCCTTAAAAAGGTAGCAATTTTGCATTTTTGAAATAAAGATAATATTATTTTAATATGAAATGGTTCATAAATTTATAAATTATTTTATTTTATTAAATATTGTTAACACTAATTATATTTTTGGGATAAGTCCCAAGATTATACATGAACTATGCCTTAATGTGCAATTGCATATATGAACTTTGATTTTGTGTAATTTTATACATGAATTTTTTATTTGACTCAATTCTTGTAAATTATTAACACAATTGTTGATATAATATCATTTTATGTTTATATATTGCATGCATAAATAATTACATTTATCCGATATAAAAATAAATTGATGTATTTATTTCTTTAAATGTGTAGATTAAATCAAAATTAAAGTTACAAGTATACATTTGAACCACAATTAGAATTTCGTATGCATAATTGCACCTAATTAAAGTTTATGTATACAATTGCACATTAAATCAAAATTCATATATAACTTTGAGATTTATCCCTATATCTTTTTATATAATATTAGAGGTAGGGGAGGGTAAAACAGTTAAAACTCATGCCAAATGAGTGTTAAACAAGAGTTTTAACCATCATTCTATTCAAGTTAAGACATTAATTTATAGGTTTCTTAATATTTCTATTGTCGCATCGATTATTTAAATCATATATTGTGAGATCCTTCACCTACAAAGCACATGATTTAAATTCTAACTTGAATTTTTTTTTTGAAGTTATAACTATTTCAATATAATTGCAAATAATAAATTAAAAAACTAACTATTATAATATAAATTAATCATTAAATTAAAAATTAATAATCAACTTAAATTAATAATTAACCGAAACAAATTAAAAAACCCACATATTTACATAAAATAACACTTAAACTTGGGACTTCAAAATTTCCACGACCTCAACCTGGCTATTAAACCAATATCTCATACTTCGATACTTGAGTTTTATGATTTTTGGCCACCACATAGATTCTACTCCAGGATAAATATTGTTGAATTCTTCTATATGTATATATATTTGTAAGTTCTGTAAACTTATAAATAATAAATATTTAGAATTAATATTTGATTTAATGTTAATGTATGAGTCTCAATTATTGTTAGTAAATAATATTAATTGACTGCACAAATTTAAACTAGTGAAAAAATTGAGTTTTAAGTATTAAAAATTTCTGAAAAATAATTTAAAAATTAATTGAGCCCATATAAATATGGTTTCTTTGACAGATTGATAAGTACTAATGTGGTAAGTGACATCACAGTTAGATCACTTCTCTTCAATCAAAATCATTATTGATCATTCATCTTAAACTACGAAATATTAAATTTATTATCTCTCAATTTCCTTGCTCCACATTCTATACAAATTTAATCATCATCACACTTCAAGCTCTTTAAAATTTGTCACGTTAAAGGCTTCAACAAAAAAATTATATATTATAGGACTCAATTAGTTACCAACTTTTGATAAACCTCAATTGATTGCAGTTTTCATCTAAGGTAAATTAATTTTGTAATATTTTTAGAGAGTGTTTTTAGTACAACGCAAAATATCCTTAAATTACTAACACGTGTCGGTGTCTCCACGTGACCACCCTACTAATACTGGTTGTAGAATACCGAATCCAATCCTCAGTTACCCCAGCAGCAAAGCAAACAAAAGAAATCATACAAAACAAAACAGACAAACTCCTCCAAAAAATGAAAAAAATCCCCCAAAACCCTCTCATCTTCTCCCCTCTAAAACCCTAAATCCACACCCCCCTCCCCTTTTCACCTTCGGACGATGAGCTCCTTCAGCAACACCACAAACTTCGACAATCTCCTCCTCCAAACCTTGTTGGGAAGACTCCAAATCCGTCCTACTACCACCACCTCTTTTCTCACCCAGTCCCTCGAAGACATCCTTCTCGACGCCGCCAATTTCTCGGATTCCGACTCCGATGATACCAACAAAACCCAACTCGCTAAAGAGGAATCCAAGCTCGAAAAAGCAATTATCCGGACCATCCTTTCGGGGAAAATCGACCCTTTGAGACCCAACTCCGGTCAAGTTGTTACCATCAACGACCACCATATTTGCATCACTTCTCACGAAGAGAAAGGATCAGATTATCGGGTTTGGGAGTGGCATGGGCATATAATGCTGTTTGATGAAGAAAATGGATATACGCCTGAATATATTTACGGCAATTACTTTGAGAGACTGCAGGGGAAGCCGCTTGTTTCACGTGCTGAGGAAGAGAAAGAAGAGGAGGAGAAAGTTGTGAATTTGGGATTGAGGGAGTTGATCGATGGGGATGCTGAGCCTGATACCACCGGGGGTCGTATTCTTCATAGGAATATCAGTGCCAGTTCTCCAAGGTTTATATAAAATTGAATACCCTTTTCGCTGGTCTTTTGTATTCTACTAAAATTTCATATGTTTTGAAGTCTCTGTCTTTGGGGTTTTGAAATTGAAATATTTGGTTCTTTTGCTTCTGGTTTCTCCTTGTTATACATGTAAAGGGGAGGTTCCCCAATCAATTCTCATCCATTCTTGATCTGCACATCTAATAAATAGCTCTTAAAATTGGCTTTTGCTCAAGTAATCATGTAATTGAAAAAGAAAGAGAACAATTTCTTGTTGCTATTATCACATCCAATAATAGTAGTTAAAACCCTTTTTCATGCTAGCATTAATAATGGAGGTGTATCTGTATTGGATGGTAGAAGAAAAGGCAAGAATTATTTCCATCAGCAAATTGTAATGAATGAATGTTCCATTCTTTTTCCCATTGAAATTTGACAGGATCTAGATCGGAAAATGGGCAAGGCTACCTACCTCTCAATTGCACTTACAACTTATCAATAAAAATGATAGCGTTCTGCTTAGAATTGTTTATGAGCCGGGTCCTAATAAAAGTTTAGCCTCAATTGATAGGCTCAGACTCGGCTTGAAAAACGGATCTAATTTTTTGTTAAGCTCGACACAGATAAAAATATTAAAATTAGAGATCGTATTATTTTTTTTAATTTTATACTTAAATAACATTAATATAAGTGTAATTTACCAGACAAATATTTGTAAAATAATATTAAAATTAACAATAAAATAAATGTTAATAGTAACAATATAATAATAAAATAATAACAAAACGGTGAAAAGCATAGAAAAATAACAGCAAAATAGTAATATCTTTTTTATTATTAGCCCACGACAAAAAGAATTTTATTCGAGTCTTGGTCTGTTTTTTAAATGCATTTTATCTTTTTTATTTAAATTCATTTTTTGAACCTATATTATTCTCACAACCTCCTGTTTTCTGGATATAGGCGAAATGACCTGTGCAATGACCAACTCTGTTTCCTCTGTCCTTACTTTTCATGTATGCTGCTAATGGCAATACCTCTAGGAATCTATATCTCTGGTATACTTAAAAAAGTTAAAACCCCTAAATTGAGTACACGAGCTAATCATGCACCTAAGTAAATTGGAAAATAACTGAAAACCATTCTTTATATAAAGTAGGCTATCTTATTATTATAAGGGTTTCATATTTTATATAAATATTTATATTATAAATTTGCCACACTCATGAAATGGATAAAAAGATAATATTTAGATTTGAAAATTATATCTAAAAATAATGATATTTAAAATATTTATTTAATTTTATAATGTTAAAATTTATCATACTTACAACATAAATAAAAAAATAATTGAAAGGAAAAATATATCAAAATAATTAGTTGGTATTTTCAAAAAATAAAATATATTTAACATAATGAGATATTAAAAAATATATTTTCATTATATAATTACATATTTATTGTTTTATTCATACAAATAAAAGAAATCATTAGTTAAAAACATGAATTAAAAATATAATAAAAATCTTAAAAACATCATGAATTAAGAATAAAAACAAAGAAAGCTTGAGGGAAGATTTTTATGCATTTTGCCATTATGTCAGCAAAGCGTTTTTGCCACATCAGCAGCCCAATTGGAAAAAAAGGGGCTATTTGCGCAATTAATCTGAAAAGGGCCCAATCCGTATTTTTCAGAAGAAAAAAGGTATGCCCCTTATTTCGCCCAGTGCCAACACAAAATTTTGAATAATGTAAATCTTAAAAAGCACTTTTAATTCAAATTTTTTTAACTTACAAGTATAGTTGTGCAACTACGCGTAATTATAATTGTAAGTATAAACAATACATATTTAAATAATTATTATATAACATTTATTATAAAATGCGATATGATATTTGAAAATTTTTTTAATTAGCAATATCCAAAGTGACTTATTTTTATGATAATTTTTACCAATCATTCATTTCTTTTTTGGTTTAATAATAATTCGAACCTAAGTTATTTTTGAAGAAAATAAATACCCGATTAATAGGCCATAACTTGAGTTAAACAATCATTAATTTATATTATTATTTAAATTCTTGGTGTCGCTAATCAACCAAATACCTATTCAGAAATTTATAAAATTATTTGAAGTACTCTAATTTTACCAATCAATTACATTAAAAAATTTTAAATTTAACTTTTAATTTTTATACATTTTAATTTTATAATACACGTTTTATTAATGATCACCTCCATACACGTGGTTTCCACATGCTATCTAGTTTTTAAATATTGAAGTACATTGATCTAATTATCCGAATCAATGAATTAAGCGAATAGATAGGTCCTACCGGGAGTCGAACCCAGGTCGCTGGATTCAAAGTCCAGAGTGCTAACCACTACACCATAGAACCCTTGATGCCGAATGCTTAAAATAAAATTAAATAAAACAAAAATAAGTTTTGCAATGGGTATGAGATTATTCTGCAAGTTTGTGAACGGATCATTCTCAATTATGCAAGGTAAGTATCATTTTAAACCATTTTATACTTATCGAATTATTTAGGGTAAACTACAAAAATAGCCATTTTTGCTTACCTCATGTTACATTTTAGTTACTTATGTTTGAAATGTTACGTTTTAATCACTTACGTTAACGTATTGTAACATTTTAGTCATTGAGCTATTAATTGTTGTTAACGGTTTAATGGTATGTTGACGTGACACGTTAAATAATCATTTCAAATAAAAATTTTAGGTTAAATTATATGATTGGTCCCCATATTTTTTTTGTTTTGAGAAATTTAATATTTTTTTCTTTTATATTCTTTTAACTTTCATTTTCATCCTTACTCTTCTGCTTCTCCCTTCGTTTTCCTCTTTTCTCCATCTTTTTTAATGTAGTTTTTCTATATTTTCCATTTGTTAAAATTTTTTTATGTTTATGAAAAAAATAAAAGATGAAAGTTGAAAACAAAATAAAACTTGCTTCACATATCCTCACCCCATAATTACAAACTCTCATCGTCCATCATCACTTTAACGAACCAATTTAGATCTCTCAATCACCTAGTTCACAAACTCAACTCACTCGAAGACCTTGCCAGTCGTGACTTATGGCAGTTGACCCTCAACAAAGTTTCTCGAGCTTGTTCCCTTAACCTCCTAATCAACTCCCACGACCATCTTGTCTAACTTAGCTACAACATTCTCGCCCTCTCAAAACTATGTTGTTTCACAAATTCTTCAAACGAGTTCTACACTCTCAATGACTAAAATGACCAACATACGAAACTTACCATCAACTTTACCCAAACCAGTTTGATTCATGCTCCCTTTCTCTCTTCAGTTCATTCATATTCGACTTCAAATCAAACTTGCTTGGGAATATCCAAGAAGGTTTAGATCAATTTTATCACTTTCTTAATTTTATTCGTTTAAAAATAAAAGAAAAGTAAATGAATAATTTACACGATTCTGTAAAAGTTTGGAAACGAATAAAAATTGTTTTTAATATAAAGAATTCAATATGTATTTAGATTTGATTGAGGATATGGTTTTTTATATTGATTAGTTATATCCAATTTTAGTTTCAAAATTAGGTTATATTCAAATTGAGATTTGATCAAGAATGATTGATTTTCGGTTTTCAATGAAATTCAATTTAGGAATCATGTGAAAGAAACAAGGATTTGGTTTATTTGTTGGGTAAATATTATGTTTCTGTAGTTAACAATATGAAAGAGAAAAATAAAGGGGAAGAAGAAAAGGAAAATAAAGAAATAAAAAGAAAAAATAATTTGATCAAAAAAACAAAAGTATAGGTACTAGTTTTAACTAATGGAAAACATAGAAAAACTACGTTAAAAGAAATGAAGAAGGGAGGAAAATAGAGAGAGAAGGAGAAGAGAATGGATTAAAAAAAAGAGTTCAAAGAACATAAAAGAAAAAATTAAATTGCTCAAAACAAAAAAAACTATAAACAGTAATTGTATAATTTAATCTAAAATTTTCGTCTGAAATGATGATTTAACGTACCATGTCAACTTACCGTTAACGACAATTAAGGCTTAGTGACTAAAATGTTACAATACGATAACGTAACATTGTAACGACCCAAAATCCTTGGGCACCGGAAAAGTGTGTGTATTATCGGGCCTCCGTCTTAGTGAATTGAGTTCGAAAATAATTATTAGAAATATTTACGAGATTAGTTGTGTGTTTAATTAGGTTTTAGATAGGTGAATTTAGTTTAATTAAGAATAATTAGGAAAGAGGACCAAATTGAATAAAGAGTGAAAGTCTAATTATAGATTAAAAGAAAGTTAAGAGGATTAAATAGGCAAATATGCCAAGTCCCATAAATGGGGCGGCATATATGCATTATATTATAATTATTTATTTAAATAGTAATTTATTTTAATTATTTTATTTTATTATGGAACAAATTAAAATTAAGACAAATGTGTGGTGATAAGATGGTACAAGTGTAATAATATATATACACTTGTATTATAATTATTAATTACTTAAAATTTAAGTAAAAGATATTAATAAATTAAATAATTATATTGGGAGATTTTTATTGATAAACAAATCAAATTGTGACAATTGAATGGTGTTGATGTTATACAAATGTGAATATATGATTGAATATTTAATAGATATTTAGAATAAAATATATATTATTATAATATAAAGTAAAATAAAAGAAATAAAAGAACAAAAAAAAAAAGAAACAGAAAAAGAGACGAAACAGCTAGCCATTCGAAACAGGGGTAGGAAAAAGAAAGAAAGAAAAGAAAAAGGGAAAATTAGGGATTTGAAGCTTAGAGTTTAATTTGGTAAGTTAATGAAGTCCTTTTCTTTTAATATAGATGTTTTAGAAGTTTTAAAACAAAGTTTTGTTGAAAATAAGTTGAGGTTTTGGAAGTTAATAGATTTTTTTAGTAGGGTTTATGTTGAATAATGATGGAATTGAGGGTTTATTTGATAGAAATTTTGATTGGAATTGAATAAAGGATTGAATTGTAAACTAAGCTATAAGTTTTGAATTTTAGGGATTAAATTGAAACAAATTCGAAATTATGAAAATATGATAAAAATTTGATAGTTAAATATGAGTTTGGCAAGAAATTGAGTAGCAAGAAGGTATGAATTGAGAAAGAAAAATATATAGGTTTACTTAGGATTAAATTGAAATTAAAGAAAAAGTTAGATAAAAATTTCAGCAATTAAGTTGTGTTATGCTAATGATTATGAAAATTATCTTAATTTTTTTCGTAGCTAATATCGCACCCGAGGCATCCACGAGGAAAGGAAAAGAAAAAGTGGACGAGGAATAGACACGGGAATTACGGTTTGTATCAGTATAATTCAAACTTTATTATTATTAAGTGTTTAATTTGCTAATTATGTGTGGTAAGTATTTTAAGGCAAGTGTTTAATAAATAATAAATTTATAATGTAGTAATGAAATTGAAACTGATACTAAACCGAATTATGGAATACTGAATATTGTTTTGATTACTGAGTGAATTGTGAAAATATTGAATCTTGTTATGTATAATGCATTGAATTTTGAAATTACTGAAGTAAAGAATTACTGTAATACTGTGAAACCGATTGAAATAATGAATTATAATTGATACTGAATTAAGATGGAAATTTATACTGAAAAGTGAATTAAATACCCTATTAACTAGTCGGGCTAGTCGGATATAGTTGGCATGCCATAGGATATGGAAGTGTACGGGGTATTTGCCGGCTTACTGATCAGGCACTTATGTGCCGACTACTGTTACTGTTACTGATTCGGCACTTTGTGTGTCGAATACTGTTACTGTTACTGTTACCGACTCGGCACTTTGTGTGTCGAATACTGTTACCGTTACTGTTACAGGTTCAGCACTTTGTGTGTTGAATACTGTTACTGTTACCGTTATTGCTACCGTTACTGATTACTGTTCACTGGTGTGTTTGGTTGGAATCCGTGTATCCGCCGAGTCCGAGTCAAGTTAATAGGGACAAATGAAATAAATTTACTGATAAAATCAATCTCGAATGATATAGTATATGTGAAAAGTGAAATTTGAAATAAAGAAATAAGAATGATATTTATATATATGTAGTTAATTGATAATATAAAAAGATTGAATAGTTTATTAATAGTGATAATTGTAATGAAAAGTATGTGTGTGGTTTACTGTAATTAATTATAAATTGAATTATAGTGATACCACTGAGTATATGCATACTCAGCGTACGGTTGTTTCCGTGCGCAAGTTGTAGAAGTCAAGTACTGAACCAGCATCCAAAGCCAGACCCGACTTTAGCAAACTTTTTGGTGATGTATATTTTCTTTTAGTAATGTGGCATGTACATAGGATGTGTATAAAGGTTATTATGTTTTTAATATAAACGGTTGAAAATGTTAGTATTATAAGTTTATAAATTATAATGAAAGAAGTTTATCTATATTTATTTGATTTAGTATATTGTTAAATTTAAATTGATATTATGATGAGTAAGTTGATTAGAAAGTATTTGGAATAGAAATTGAGAATGTGAAATGAATTGGTTGTGATTTGAAAATGAAATGGTTTTTAATTGCAGGGGGTTTTATGTAAAAACAAGCAGAAATGCTGCCGAAATTTAAAAAAAAATAAAAAAATGAATGAAGTCAATTACTAAAATATTATATGAATTTATGATTTTATCTTAATGTGTTTAATATTTATTTAAGAATTATTGTAAATTATCTGATATGACCGGTAATGCCTCGTAACTCTATTCTGGCGACGGTTTAGGGTTAGGGGGTGTTACAAACATTTCAAATATAAGTGACTAAAATGTAATTTGAGACAAACAAAAGCGACTATTTTGGTAGTTAACCCAATTATTTACTATTTACAAATTATTATGATTTTAAGAGAAAATTAGATCGAGTAATTTGTGAATTCGTGTATTGTTTTTCTGATCGTCTACACGTAATCTTATTATAAGTACACTATCAATTATTGGAAAGCTTGGTATGCGAAACAAAGGGTCATTTTTCAACTGTCGAGATTGTGACAACTCTTACAACAAGTTGCAGACATGGTTACTAGCAATGCAACAGTTTGTACCAAGTACCGTGATGGAATTGAAAACCGTCGATCTATACGATCCACCGGTCAACTAGTGAAGAGCATAAAAATATTCTACCGATTATTTTGTACATTTGATCCTTTGATTAGGGTGTGGCCAAATTGTAAGCCCGTTGTCCAAATAGATAAAACTTGGATCATAGACAAAGTATTAATATAACTTTATTAATCAATATATTCAAAAAAAATTATAAATTTACAAACGAATATACTACCCTCAGTACATCAAATTTAATAGTTTAGTCTCCTCAACTCGAAATATTAGATGTTTACGAGAATATTCAAAAACGTGATGGTGGTTAGCAGCATGTCTATTGGAAGCAAGTTTGTTCATAACATTCTCCCTAAAGGTGTCTAATTGTCATCATCTTAGTAATTTATGTTATGTTCAAGTAAATTTTTGCGTCAATTTTTTATTTCTTATATTATTTACATGTTTCGTATAATTTATTATAACCATTCCTTTTTTTAATCATAAATTCATTTTATTAAAAATTAGATCATTTATTATATATTTAAAATTTTTACTCTAATTTTTCCAAATACAATGAGTTTATAAACTACATTAGTAGTCATTTAATGTATATATTTTTTGTCATTTAATTATGAAAGGTTATAAAATGATCATTCAGTTATTTAATTTTTTCTTTTTTAGTCACTCAACTATCTTAGATTATTGGGTGTTTCCATTTTTATGTTAGTTAGTTGGTGAGCAAAAAAGATAAAATTGAATAATTAAATAAACATTTTACAATTTTTCATAACTAACTGACCAAAAAAAGGAAAAAAAATTATAAGTAAGTAACTCTACGTTAGTTTACCCATATAATTAAAATATGGATTGATAAGTTATAAATAGTAGTGGAGCCCGGCTTTATGTGGAGCAAGTGCCACGTCAGCCTTAATATAGTTGAAATAAAGTAATCTAGATCAACGGTGAATAAGTGATCTTCTTGGGCGACCTATTCATTGGCTTACTTGAATCCTAGTAGTTGAGGGAGATTTTCAAATTTTAAACCAAAAACAAAAAAGGTTAAAGTATTAAAGAGGTCCCTGTATTATAGGGTTTGGATCAAATTAATTCTTCTATTATTAAATGAATCAATTTAGTCCTTATAGTATTAAAAGAAATTAAATAAGTCAAAGTTATAACAAAGTTAATATTTATTGTATGAAAAATGTCTTGAATTTTTTTTTCAATTGTAGTTCAATTCCAAACAAAGATTTCACTTACAAAACCATAAAAACTTTAAAAATATTAAATTTATTAAACAATAAATTATGTTTTTTAAACATTAAATGTTAAATCTATTCCAATTTGGACTTATTTGATTCATTTTAATACTACAAGGACTATATTGAACCATTTAATAGTAGAGAGGATAAATTGAACAGATTCCTATAATATAAGGACCTATAAAGTACATTCACCCAAAAAAAATCTGAGTCAGTCAAGACCGTGATTGGAACGTGGACGTTATTGATTCGATCTCAAATACCGCCAATTCCCGTTGACTCCCACAAGATTCTTTCCTTGGTTAAAATTTGTTATAAGTCCCTCTACTTTTCAAAAATTCGAAATTTAATTCCTGTACTTTTATTTCATGAAATTTAGTCCATCTATTTTTTAGATTTCAAAATTCAAGTTCACTATTAACATTGTTAATTTTTAAAAAAATTAAAGCTAATTAAAAATTCATTTTTTATTACATTATTACCAAGTAAGCATTTTTTTTATTTAAAAAATGTCACAACAACAAATTTAACAACAAAAAAAAAAAACAATATCAGTTGAACCTAAATTTTAAAATTTAAAAAATAGAAGGACTAAGTTCCTAATTTTCGAATAGCACAGGGACTTGTAGCATATTTTAACCTTCTTTCCTTCCATTCCCTTCTTTATCTAATCTTCTTCCATCTTTTCCTCCCCAAAACGATTTTTTCATATTAGGGTTCTCCGTCTCCTTCTAAATCTTGATTGATCCAAAACCAAAGGGAAAAAAATAGGGCTTTTTTCTTACAAAAGTTGGGGGTTCGAAGAGCATAAAACGATAATATGCCTTCGTTACCTCTCAGATCGATTTTGCTCCCATTAATCCCTTCCTTAACCCCTTTTCATGCTGGTTTAAGTTCCCATCGTTTGAAACATCTTGAAAAGAGTGATCGGCGTGGTAATCTTAGTTAACGTTTTCCCCTCAAAATCATTAGCTCTCTTTTGACTCCTTTACTTTCTCTCCTTTTTTCCTCTCTGTTTTCTGTCTTCCCCTAGAGTCGTCCGTTTCTTTTGAGGCTATTACCGTGCGACACGAAGGAATCTAGTTTGCTCAGAAAGAAAAAAGAAAACCCTGGAGATTTGGTTCGATCTTGAACTGGGATTGCTTTTTTCAGAGGTTTTAAGATCTTGTATTGATTTCACTTACCGCAGCTTTCTTAAGAAAGGTATATCATTCCTTATCCGTTTAGCACGTGCTACCCGCATGTGTGACGCGACAGTATCTAGCTGATATATCTTGTTCAAAGTTTGATCGTTGTGTTTATCCTACGTAATTAGGATAATATATATGTATCGCATTACGTAATGGATATATGTTGGGTGTTTTAAATTTTATTGTCTACATTTATATGATTGTTACTGATAAAGCTTTTGGGAAATTATTTTTTCATTTCTAGTTTATTTGTTTGCAATGTTACAGATTTGAGTTCATCTTAATTATATGTTATCATGGAGCTGGATCCTAGTATTATATTCTAAACCAGGTTTAGTTTTTATCAGTCTAAAGAGATGTGATTCTGGTTTTGATATTCCTCTGCTCTGTCCGTTGAGTTTATATCTTAGAAAGTTTACAATCGTAACAATGGTGTTTTGTTCTTTAGTTGAAGCTAGGATTTCTTGTATTCCTTGGTAGTGGAAATGGACATATTGGGTTCTGGAGAGGTAGAAAATCTAAGTGACATAAAGCATGCTACGGTCCGTACATGTTTCAACGATGTTAATGAATCTAACTATACGAACACGAGTAAAGTGGAAGAGTTGCTCGAACAGAGGCAGAAAAGCAAACCTCCTTCAAAGTGTTTAGCTAAGTCTGCATCTTTTCCTTCTGCTGTGTCTACCCCCGATGATGATGATGATGATGAAATTGTAACTGCAATGCAGCGAATGTTCTCTGAGGATTCTGTGCAGTCGCTGTCGACCTACTCCCGCTCGATTTCTTTGCCTGTAAGTGTCCTTTGTTGCTCTTAAGTGTCCATAGGTCCGTTGTTCTTTCCTCTAATTTTACTGTTATTTACCCTTTAACAGACTCCCTTGAAGCTGGTATCAGCCCTTAAAGGTAGCCGTGAGAAACAGGGATTGCCGACAAAGAAGCTTACCGTGAAATGGGCACCAGATGTGTATGATCCTCCGCCGACATCAGTATTGCACACAGTTAGAAGCAAAAAGCAGCAGAAATCAAAAAAGAAAAATGACAAGAATAAAAATGGGAAGAAAGGGCAGAAGGGCAACAACTCAGGACGAGGCAGTGGTGGTGGTAAAGACAACAAACAAATACGCAGGGGTGGCGGGAGTTCTGATAGGTGTTATAAACCACCGCCAGAGGTTCATCAGGACAGATTAGCCAATTCCTCTGTCAGCCTTGAGGGTTTCAATGTCGGCAGTCCAGATCCTTATTGTGGGAGTAGTTTTCTGAAAAAATCACCAACCAGGATGCACTACTCTGTTGCAGAGGCTCTCTGAGTAAATCTCTCCTTTCATATCACGGACAAGAAAAGCTCTTCGCTTTTATCGATCCTTGTAGATAAATAAAGCTTTTTCAGCTTTCCCTATATGGATGTTGGAACAATTTACTTAACTGCAATTACGCAATGGTTTTTTGACGATTGTGTGGGTTTAAAAGTTCTTTTCCTTTGTAAAAAGAGTATTACTAGCACCTCTTTAATGAGATCTGAAACATATTTCTGCAGACAAGTTACTCATTACTGATTTTGCCCTTTTTGCTACAAATCTAAGCTTTGAGAAGAAGAGAACAATTTGAAGAAATTAAAGGTTGATTCCCAGTCTATTGCCCCATCAAATACTTCCCTGCGTGTAAACATGGTCTAAAAACAGTGTACTGAAGAACATATATGGAGGAAATGCAGGTTATAATTTGCAGTTAAAATTTCGAGTATTGTTGTATATTCTGCAACAATGTCTTTTATGTTGTATATTCTGCGTTTATCTTGACATAGTCGTAACTTAAGTCACACCCCCATGCTTTACCGAATCCAGGTCCATCACCTGTTATAGATCAATCACAGACATTAAAATCCAAAGAGGAAGACATGTATAAAGGATTAAGGGCATAATTTGCAGAGAAACTTACCAACAGCAATTTTAATTTCCACCGTTCCATGTGTCTCACCAGCCTTAATGAGATAGTTGCTGGCTGCGGTCCTGGAATACATGGGGCAACTACATATTAGGCATGATAAAGATTTGAATGTATTTACAAGGTCACTTCCTAACCCCTTCTAAATAACTTGTAATTTCTCCTTAATCACCAATGGGGCATAACTTTACCTGTCAAATTCAAGTGGTTGCCCACCATCCATGAGCATAATATCCCCAAGCAGTATCTGGAGGTTGTTTAGATTAAAAGAAATCCCTGCATAGCCAGCAGCAGCAGCAATACGTCCCCAGTTCGGGTCTCTCCCATATACAGCAGCCTGACATAATTTATATTAGGCAATGCTATGATTAACAGTTAGATTTTATGTTCAAATTTAATACCTTGACAAGTGAAGAAGCAGCCACAGAGCGTGCAATATTTCCTGCTTCAGCCTCCCGTTTTGCACCACTTACTGTGACCTGCATCTCTGGGTTAGCATTGGCTGAAACTATTCAAGAACCCATAATAAGGGAAAAAAAAAGACCAAGAGATTTTTTTGCCTATATTCAAATGCATTACTCAATAATATCAGAACAAGTTATTAATTGAAGTGGCTTAACATCAGGGTTCACTCAGTAAGAAAGACCCTTCTGTAGGTCCATAAAGAGAGGGAATAAAGAATTGAAGAACTCAGACCTCAATTAAACAAGTTGCTCCTTCTCCATCCCAAGCTATTGATTTTGCAAGACCTTGCATTACCTGAGAAGAGATACGTTAAACTTCATGCAATTCATTCCAAAAACTGGTTTAGATCATAACCCAGGCGCTGTCATCTCAAAAAAATTAACCAAAACTCTAGTCAGTGATATAGATGAATTGAGAGATTTGCAGACAGGATAAAATTTATTTATTCAACATCTAAGAACTAGAAAAGAAGAAGGTAAAGCTCTAGTACAGCCAACTTACAGCATCAAGACCAGTTTGAAGTAGTGCAGCATCGTAACTGTTCATAGAAGTGATCCAATTCGATCCAGCTAACCCACTGGCAAAAGCAATGACAGTATCATTGGTACTGGTATCTCCATCAACCTACAGAAAAACAATAACCGAACTTGCTAAAGACAAGTCAAGACAGATAAGACCATGTCAAGGAAGAAATGGAGTCCATTCAACTGAGATGTCACCTAGTTGATATAAGTCACAGGGAGGCTTGAAAGCAATGAAATTACATACAGTGATTTGGTTGAAACTGCGGCTTACAGCAACCTGAACCATCTTTCTCCAGACATCACTTTCAACAAGGGCATCAGTTGTTATTACCTGAAAGAGTTATCAGGCTTTAGAATAGAATTGATGTATCATATAGGAAAGCTAGAAACACTTGAAAGACGTACACCAAGCATGGTTGCCATATTAGGGTGGATCATCCCAGAACCTTTGGCCATTCCCCCAATTCTTATACTAGTCCCTCCAACCTAAGACAATAATTATTTACACATCAACATGAGATGCATTAAACAAGAACTTCATTCATAAGAAACATCCAAGTTCTATGGTGCCAAGGCAATGCTATCATCTAAATTGGAAAAGATATTGATTTCTAAGAAAAAAAATACAAAATTATAGTAAAAGTGGAATATAAATTGGTATCCCTTTGAAACCGTTACCTCAAATTCAATAGCCACACTCTTGCTAACAAGGTCAGTTGTGGTAATTGCCACTGCAGCAGAATCTGCCCTGAGCAGCCACAATGAGACCAAGAATGCTTATGCGAACATTGACATACCGCACAGAAGACAAATTTTTGAAGTATTTGCAGATATTAAATTCACTTCCTAATCAACTAAGCCTGGTTCTATTAGTACTTTACTGACAAGGAAAAAATAACACCATAGCTAACTTTATCAGATCTATGTCTCTAGTCCTTTATAAAAGCATTGAAACAACCAAAGAGAATAAAGAATAAGCATAAGAAGTACCCCTGAATAGACGGTGATAGTGAATTAACTAGCCTTGGGAGGGAACTCAAAAGTGCTTCCTGCATATGACATTATCATGGATAGTTTTGTATCAGTCTGATCAAAAGGATACCACTTAATTCACTTCAATGGCATTAATAGATCACCATAACAAGCAAGAATATAAATAGGATGCCCATGTTCAACATAAAAAATGAAAAAGGCCCGCACCTTCTTTATTCTCTGACCAATCACACCAGTGGATTCAATCAATACTTCCTCTGGCTTTATTTGCAGGATCTGCAATGATGCAAAAAAAAAAAAGTGAAAAGAATGCAGCCTGTACAAAGATCAAAACAGAACAAGGAACTTATGCTCTAAATGTTGTATACCGTAGCAAGGGCATTTGCACATTCTATCACATCCTGGTAACCAGCATCACCCTGAAATCCATCAGGTCAATTAGCCATGTAAAATCTGATTCAATCTGGTGTGCTGGGAGCTTGAACAATAAGAGAAAAGGGTCAAAGACCGATTCTTTTCCTACGCTTCAACTGTACTAATACATGGAGCACATTTAAAATGCATTACACTCATTGGTAAGCACTTGGGACTAGATAAAGACCAACGCCATGTTTGATAGGAAGGAAGGAAAATGGATGGAAGGAAAAAGACCAGGAAGGGGGAAATAGAGGAGAGTGAATAAATTATCTTTCATTGTGTTTTGACATGAAGGATGGAAAATACAAGGAAAGAAAGAGGTTATAGGAAATTTGTAATAAAATTTTTAATTTAAATTGAAAGAGTGCTCTCCTCCCACATTAGGATGAAAAGGAAAGGACGTAGTCAACTCTTTTTACCTCTTCCACCCCTACCAAACAGTGTAATGAAAAATAAAATAATGCATATACAAACCGTTGCAGCATTGGCCTGTCCAGCATTTATTAACACAGCACGTGCCTGATAAGATGATTGATTTAGCCATTAGCCATATAACTGAAATGAGCAGATATATACATACATGCCATAAAGAACATCTACAAGACTAAAGAAAGCTATGAACTCCCAGAAAGGCAATTTAAAATCAAATTGGTTCCTCAGTTTAAGAAAAAATCCGCAAGATAGCCAATCCGACATACTGTTTTCGTATTATTCAACACATTTTGGCAATACACCACCGGTGCTGCTGCAACAACATTTGTAGTAAATGCCCCTGGAAATAGATTCCGAGTGAGTTATAGTACACAGCCAGAAAATGAACACAATCTTCAAAATGAACTCACCCAGAAAAATTATAAAGAAGAAATACTTCGGTTAAGATTCTAAGTATAGAATAAGCATAAAAGGAATAACACCTGCAACATTGGCATCAACGTCACAGGTGACAAGCGCAAGATCAGGTTTTTCTCCTTTGGCCCGTAATCCACCATATAAGCCCGCAGCTTTAAATCCCTTAGCAGCCGTAACTCCTCCCGGAATCTATGCAATTGCGACCGGAAACAAAACGATAATAAATTAGCAAATTTAGACAGAAATTCGAAAACAAAAAAAGAATTAATAATCGAATAATGAAGTGGCTGACCTGCTTCCAAACTCCATCACCATCAGGGAGAAGAATAGGAGCAGCTGGTATATAATTGGGCGCCTCATTAACATTCGATGCAGAAGCAAATACTTTAAAATCCGCCTTTGGCGAACAAATAGAGCTTATAATCTGCAAAATAAAATGTAAAAGAAAAAAAAACCATTTAGTTACCTAGTAATTTATCTCTCTCTTTCTATTTGTAGCTAGAAAAATGAACTTTAATCTTATGTTCTCGCAGGGCAGCCAAACAGAGACTTCAAGCAAAAAAAAGAGAGAGTGAAGCTGACCTTAGGGTAGAACATTTCAGAGAATTTCAAAGAAGTGAAATGTGGAGCACATGAATACATTTCTGAAAAAATGATTTCTTGCCTACGTTGGATGGGAGCGGAGTTCAATATGACGAAGAAGAAGAGGAAGAAAAGGAGAGACTTTGTGAGGGTTTTTGGTAGCACTTACAATATACTGATGTATTATATAAATAATATATAAAAATTATTGCCGAAAACCTATTGCTAAATGCTAAGTGTGTGTCACTTTATTTTAATTTTAATTATAAAATTATATAAAAATGAAGGCTAATATTTAGTACATTGCTAATGTACTAAAAAATTCATATATATTTTTATAATATATTTTTTATACATCGGAATCTCTCTCTTTTTTACTGTATAATAAATAATTTCCTTAAAAATTATTATTAGGTGAATATAAAAGTTTATAAACAAGATTTAAATGGAGATAATAACTCTCGAAGTGATACTTTTAATAGAGTAACAGAAATAGAGTCACATATAAAGTTTGTATGGATACACAAGAAAAGAAATAAAAGATTTTTTTTGGTCACTTTTCGTTTAAGTTTATTCTTTCATTTCATTATTTCATAATTCTTTCTAGTGATATTTTTTCAGTGTGGTCTTTCGTTTTATCATTTCATAACACTTATCATAATTTTAATATTATTAATAAAAATTTAAGTAAAAATTTTAATTTTAATTTTCGCTATAGTGAATAGATATTTATACCATATTATTTATCTCAATATATATTGGATAAATTATTCGCATTACAATATCACTTTTTTGTTTGTTTCTTTTGTCAGGTTTGAAGATCATAAAATAATAGAAAAAAGGTATAATTATTAGAATTCTAATTTTGAAGATTACCAATTACAAACTTTCAACCTAAACAATAAAATGAATATTAAAAAATCAAAAATTAAGTAATAAGTATACCCTTTTATAATTACGATAAATTATAATTCTCTTTATCCAATAATTACATAAGTGCATAATTAAAAAATATAAAAATTTATGATTAATTAACCTACCTAAATATTAAGAATTAAAGCAAATAATTAAAAGCCCCAATTATACCAAATTTAATCAAATTTATTAATTACAATAATAGTGACTCAAAACATACCGCAGATTATTATTACCACAAATTATTATTACATTAAGCCCTACTCCATTTTCCGATATTTATTTTTGTCTAGCAAAGATGTTATGCTTACCAGATGTTTCTAGCTTAGCATAGCATTTAACAGGTATTACATAATTGCATTGTAATAATTCTCTGTGATAGAAAAAACAAAATATTCTTTTGCTGCTATGTTAAAGATGAAAAACTCTACTCTATTTTTTTAAAAAAAAAAGATGTACGTACTCAATAGTAGCTTCTTTCTTATAACTTGGTATGATTTGAGGCAGATTATAATTTTCAAAAACAAAATTTGTAGTTTAAATAAAGCACGAACCACATATCATTTTCACATTATCTTTTCTTAGTTACCTTCAAAATATGTAAATCTTAGCATGATTTTAGGCATAATATGTTATTCAAGAACATTTGAAATGTCAAGAAAAGGTTTTCTGTTTACCGCATGCATGCATAATAAGAAGTCATCATGCAATGCTTGTTTGATTCTGTAAAACACAAAGGAAATTTCACGAAGGGTTCAAGAGCCCAACAAGACAAATTAAAAGTCATGTTTGAAGCCATTGCTGAACCTGGCTGGCTATTCCGATGGAAAGTTATCGGGGAGATTAACAGAGTTATTTGGAATCTGCTGCACCTTCTTCACCAGCACTGACGTTCCCTTGAAAACTGTCACTTGTAGCTGCTTTTGGTAATTCATCAACTGAAACACAAAATAAAGTTCAGTGTGGCCGCTTAGAGCTTTTATCATCTTTGTTTCTCAAACAAAAGGAAATTTAGAATGGCACTTACTTGCTGTTCTTTCATCTTTGTAAACCCAAACTTCTCTGTCCAAATTGACAAAGCTTCCTCAGCTGCAGGAAGCATGAGGCTTTCCACATTTAGTGAACTTAAAAACCTCTCAATACAAGCAAATAATGCCTGGAAATATCCCTATAACAATATCAAAGATAATGATGATATGTCAGCTTGGTCCAGAACTAGTGCATTCATTCGTGTTTTGAATGAAGAGTTTAAACAAAAACCGATAAGCTATACAAGAACGTAACAGCATTCTAAGGTGACAGATTTGTAAGTTAAACATAGAACTGCAATGTAATTTCAAACCGCCTAAAATAGTAGGATTGAAGTTGACAGCAAGAACGATGCACATGCTTAGTCTAGTCACTTACTTTTCCTTGATGTTCTCTAGTTGTCGCTACCATAGGGAGTTCAGCAATCTCCCGACCAAATATCCTAAGAAGACCAGCTGATACAACAACAGACCTGCACCATGCACCAACACAGTGTATGCATGCATATGCAATAAAGCAATAGAGAGAAAACAACACCCCCCTCCCCACCACCCAAATGAAAACAAAAAGCAAAATACCTGACAATCAAAACCACACAATACATTCCACCAAACTCTTGCCCAGATATACTTCTCCTTTACAAAGATCAAAATGCAACCGTCAGATCCAATCCGAACAAACCAGATCACAAGTAAATTATGCCTTAACAGTTTTAGTAGTATCATTAAGATGCAAAATTTGTGATAAATCAAGCAAAACATCCTATTAATCACATATAAATAAACACATTTTCTTGAGAAAACCTTTTCTAGTCATAAAGAGATTCTATATTTCTTTTTTTCTGTTTTAAAGCCAAAAAGGAAAATAAAACATTAGAACCACCTAAAAGGTAGGAAGGGGAAGAATGAGATACAAACCCATAGACCATCGCAGGAATCAAATCACAACCAGACTTTGCAACAATGGGATCAAAGCATTCCTGTCAAAAAGAAAGTACAAATAACTTGAGCAGACAATTATTAAATACAACTAAACTAAATATAATATAAGCAAGATAATCAACACTCTAAAGAAAGCTAGCATATAGACGAGCATATCAGAAAAATCCATAGTATAACCAATACTTATGAATGTTTAAAATTCAGTTCCATCATTAGTTTAGTTTTAAAATCCCAACTTCACCTCAACTGCAATTCTTGTAATTTGTATGGATGGGAATTCATCAATTTGATCCGAGTACAATTTTTCTTTCGTTAAGCTGGATCTTAATTCTATCCATCAGCCATCAGTAATATATCCACAAAATTCAAAAGTACCAGTGTCATTCTCTAAGATTGACAATTTTCTTTGTGCCCCAACCTCATCATGATTGTGTGCTTAAGAATTTCAACTGCTTTAACTAAAATTATATGCTGAGATGTGGATGGAAGTGTATGCAAATAGCAGACGTTCTAAAAATGCGTCTGAGAGCATCGGAATTCAGAACTCTCTCCAACATGTTCCTTTTATATATTGTTCAAAAGCCATAATCAGTCATGGCACAGAGCTTATTTCAAAATTTCAATTCAAAAAGTTTGGTTAACATATATTGTACAAGCTCCAAGTACAATATTAAAAAGCTAGGTAAAAGGTAATATGTTCTAACAAAAAGGTCAGATGAAAAAAAAGTATATAAAGAATATGACCCACTGAGCAACTACCATAATATATTGAATGCTAATATGTTTCAAGTGAGGAAAAATTTACTTGAAATATTGCAGCTGCACTTGAAAGTAATGGCAGATCTTCAGGATAATGGCTTTTTCCACTTAGTATACACCATTGAACACAATCTGTGGCTTCATCAATAAATAATCCTTTTTCTAAATGCCTTCTTCTGATTACATTTGAGAATGAAGTAGGAATTATCTGCACCCCGTTGGAAACAGAACTCTGGAGGGCCCCATAAATCCTTTTGCAGTCATCACAACAGAACCATTTATCCTTGGGAACTTCCTATTGCATGGAGGAAAAACAAAATGATAAAAAAAAAAAATTCAACTAGTACATATATCGTAACAATTAAACTGCAAGAGCATTTAAGACTTACTTTCAAATCACATTGTCCACTATCACGCAGGCATCCAACATGGAACTCCTTCTCACACTAAGAAAGGACAGAAGAAAAAGATAATGATATACCGAAGAAAAAGCCTGTTTGGATAGAAATAAGATGAGTAAACTGCACATACTTGGTCACAAAAAATAATTGTCCGATCATCGAAGGTAGTAGAACTGAAGTCATACTCCCTGAAAAAAACAATAATAGTCATCCTTGTCTCATAATACAAATATCAGACATTGATAAAGACAAAAAGCAGTAATCATGTAAGAAATCTATAAATAAACGGGAAAAGAAAAAAGGAACACAAAGTCCAAATAAGAAACTATTGGGAGATTATTGGCTCCTAAAAAGCCTCTATTAACAATCCACTAGTTTCAATTCCAACATGCTTCTATGTGGATAATAAACAAACATATATATGAATTCATTGAAGGATTATTCACACATTGAACCTCAGATTCTAAGATATTGATATGCTTAGAGACAGCATACTAGAATGGAGAAAAAAAATTACAGAAATACCAACCTGCAAATTGCACAACCACCAATTTCAAATTCTGGTGCTTTAACAACTCTTGTCAATCGTATCACAATTGGTCTTGCTATCCTTGAAGATTTTCCTAAAACAGCTTTTCTACCAAGACCATTTTCATCTGCACAATTTGCACAATGCCAATCACCTTCAGGAAGGTGCCCTAAATTCAAACAAGCTGCAACAAAGAAATTCAATGGAATCAGTGATGAAAGAAAACCTTAGATCAAAATGAAAATCAAGCACAAGATAAATTGAATGTATTTCACAATTAAGATGCAAAATGAAAAAAAGTTAATCAGGCATGTGCATCTTCTGTTTCATTGTTTGAGAGAAAATTGTCAAAAGACAGTCTAATAATCATTAGGCACAGAAGCACAAAATGATTAGAGCTTCAAATGCTGAACAGAGTGCACTGTGTTGTAATTGAAAAGATCATATAATCACTGGATGTTGGCCACCCAATATCAAATACTTTAAACACCAATTTTGAATCAAGTACCTGTCTCAACAAACATAATCTAGAAGAAACAGCTCAAAATAAAAGAAATTTACGCACCAGGATGAAAAGCCTGACAGCATTCATGACAAAAAAGCAGATCTCCAGAATCTCCACATATTGAACACATATCACCACCGATATCAGTGGTAATGCGTTGTCCATTTGACAATGACAAGGCTATATCATGAAGCGTCAACCCATTAGATGTACGGACGTGACGATACCTATTTAAAAAAAGAAAAAGTAAAAAGCTTAAAAAGGAATGACTCAATATTCTAGCGAAAGATCAAATTCAGTATAGACCACTCACGGTTGTCTTCTGTCGGCCATTCCAGCATGTGCTTCAAACTGTGAAGGGCTAAGCTGCTCATACCAAAACAAATTTAAAGCAAACCATAGATGAGAGAGATGATCTAGCATCAAGTTGACAATAAATTAGAAACTTACCTCTCTCTCACAACATCCACAGACTATGCCACTTCCCTGCTTGTACCCTTCAATTAGCTTCTGGATAAATTTCTTTTGAGAGTTTCAGTCAGTACTAGGCATAAATTATTACCAATCAACTATATTATTTTCTATAAATCATTTCACCTGTCCTTTGACAAAGTAAGCCAATTCAGCCCCATCTGGAAGTCCTTTTGGCATAAAAAGTGACTGGTGCAAGAAATTACCCCTGCAAACAATTTAAAGAAATTCCAGCTTAATTCAGGCCGATCTAAATTTTACATAGAGAAGAAGCACACCATATGCCATAGCGTACCTTTTCTTCGTGCCAGCATCAGCAGTTCCCTTCCGTTTCATGACTGAGTTAGGTCTTAAGGTACAATGTCAGTGAGGTGTGAAAAAGAAAAAAAAAAAAGAAACAAACAATCTATCTTATGAGGAAGGTAGATAGCCCTAATAACAGCCCCCTTGAGGAATTAACCATAAAATTAGTCAGAAAAAAATTCAATCCACCAACTCAGATGAGAACTAAATTGAAAAGGCAAACGTGATGCTCAAATGCCAGATTTGATTCCACTAAGCACCCAGATAAAAACAACGAGGTAAAATCCATATTCCATATCTAGGGTGAAAACCAAGAAAATGCATTCAATGAAACCTGACCATAAGATAAGGACAGAAATGATTTTTTTTTCAAGTTGAAACAATGAGAGATCATAGAAAAAGAAATCACCAAAAATTTATATCAGTTTACCTTTCCGCAAAAATTTATATTAGGCAAACTAGGTGGTTTGATGTTATAACCTTTCCGCAACTCCGATTAAGACTAGCTGCAGGACACAAGCGCATGTTAATACCTAAAAAATGGCAAAACTAAAGAGGTTCTGTACTGACTGGTAAAAATTCAATTTTTCCTTCTCTTTAAGAAGGTTGACACTATATATTAATATGCCTGGTATGGTAGATTTAATATTTAACTCGCAAAATTCATCCTCACTTCCAAAACATTGAGAATGCAAAAAAATGGGGAAAAAAGAATCAAGGTAAGGATGCGCTGCTTCAGTGGGCCACTTACCTTCTTTGCTTAAACCGTACACGAGCCAACCAAATTTGACGGCAGTTACCTTGAATGTAATTCTTTCCATATTATAGAATCCATATCAATTCATTTCTTTCTCATTTGGAGTTAATTTCGATTATTACACTGTTGTAAATTGCCATGTTAATATTCAAGCATTGGATGTATCGCATAAGCTACTACGTACACGTGGCAACTTGATCCTAAATATTTCTCCTCAATTTTGTTTTTATTTCCTTAACTAGACTTGATTGCCTATAGAAGAAAGAGAGGCAACCTCAAGGAAAATGGCAGTCCTCTAATTGAATTCTCATCTTTTTGTTTCTTTTACTTTTGGCAATTAAAAAGAAACGAAACCGCAAATCTATTCACAAACTCCCAAGAAAGAAAAACAAATAATAAGCCATATGAGATAGAACAAACCTAACATACATAAATCAATCAAAGCATTCTGCATAAGTTATTACCTTTCCAATTCCGAAAGGGCTCCTTATTTGTATATGTACCGGCCAAGTGCAAGTTATCTAGGACCGACAGTGAGGAGAAATATCTAGGATCAAGCTGTCACGCGTAAGTAGTAGCTTATGTGATACATCCAATGCTTGTGAATATTAACATGGAAATTTACAAAAGTGTAATAATCGAAATTAACTCCAAATGGGAAAGAAACGAATTGATATAGATTCTATCAGATGGCAGGAATTACATTTAAGCTAATTGTCGCCATATCTGGTGGCACGTGTAAAGTTTAAGCAAAGAAGGTAAGTGGTTGACTCAAGCAGCGCATGCAAGAGTAGAAAAAACAACGCAGATGCTTCTGCCCTCTCATGTGTTGTTACCATACCGGGTATATTAATACAGATACTGCCAACCAAAGAGAATGAAAAATTGATTTTTTGCCAGACTGTACAGACCAACTTTATTTTTGCCATTGTTCAGGTTTTAACAAATGGTTAAGTTCTGCAGCAAGTCCACATCGGAGTTGCAGAAAGGTTGAAGCAAAGAAGAAATATAACATCAAACCACCTAGTTTGCCTAATTTCTTTTTCTGTGATCTCTAAGTGTTTCAACTTTAAAATATATATATATACATTTATCTCTTTTGTGTACTTATCTTATGGTCAAGTTTCACTAAATGCATTTTCTTGGTTTTCAACCTGGATATTGATTTTACCTTGTTGGTTTTATCTGAGTGCTTTCCATTCTCCAAGTTTATGTGATTATGTGCATGCCTAGTTTTGGCATCAGCATGCTGCTCAAAGTCATAAGCACTCAGCACCTGCTCACACACCACACAACCATTATACATCCTAAATACTAAGCATTAAAAGAACAAATAACAGTTGAACAGTTGAGCGACTTTGGATGAATCATAAAATGCATCCATACCGTTATTCACCAGCATGAATAATTCCATCCAGTATTCTCTAATAACCATAACCAAACAATAATAACAACCTCCGTAAACAAGTCAACACTTAACAAAAACAAAATTAACCTTGATTTAGATAGGGGGAACAATAGTTACCTTCACTCTGGCTCTATCAAGAATGCTAGTACCTAATTAAAGCCCGCTTCAATTCAGGCTTTGTACTATTTACATTCTCCATAATCTCCTCTGTTAAGGTTCCCATAAAAACTGCTTCTTCCTCCATTAGTAGCAATTAGTTTCCAAAGTTCAGATAATGAAGAGCATTCAAAACTGGAAATCCAGAGAAAGAAATAAGAATCCAAATGCGTCCGGAAAACTTGAATATATGCCTCCAAAGCAATGCTAAACAGGCATTCGTTACAATATGCTAGACTTGAATGTGTGCCTCCAATCCAACTCGCAAACTATACCAAAAAAAAGAACGAGAAGAAGATATTCATTTACGTTAGTCAAAGTTGAATCATAATTTGGACAATGGAAATTTTAATCGGAAACACTAACTGTACAAGTCCAAGAATAAAAGAAAACATTTAGAAATTGAATACGAATAACATAGAATTATAGCGAATCGAAGAACAAAGCATGCACGAGTAATGAAGACAACCATATTTCAAATCTGACGGATCTAGATTTCGTGGAAAGCTAGAAAAAGAAAAATCGTCCAGGTTTGTATTAGGTTTAGAGAGCGGTAAGCAAACCAGAATGAAAAATGCTTAATTCGCGGTCACTATTTACTTTTCAATTAGGGTCAGAGGGGCAGCCAAAAATATTTTTACTATATATATAAGCATCTCTCTTGTTAACATACAACAAACTCACGGAATAAAGATTAAAATATTATTGTTCTATAAAATATTTTTTTGGCATGTTTTTACATTTTTATATATGACGGAATTTTGAAAAACATAGTGTTAGTGTTTGATACGATGAGAAGTAATAAGCTTCTAATAATTTAAGTAGTTGGGAAAGTTTTTGTAGGAAAGCTTGGTGTGCTAAAATTTAAGGTAAACAATACCAAATGTCACTCGATTATTAACATGTTTACAGTTTCGTCGTTTAATTTCAAAAAGTTATAAGTTAGTCACTTGCATGTTAATTTGGTAATGGACGTTAGATGTGACTATTACCTCATTATTTGTCATATGGTAAACTACACACCCAATGTCATTCAACTATTAATAACGTTGCACTTTGGCCACTTAATTTCAAAAAATAAAATTACAAGTTGATCATTAAACTATTTGAAAGTTTTAGAATTTAATGGACCTCGTTCACAATTGTTTTCCAATAATCTCTCCATCGTCTAGTCTCCCCCTTCGACAAAGAATCACACCAAACTAGTGCCTTTCCCCTCCTATTTCAACTTCATGGTATAGTTTTTATTGAAATGGCCTAAAACCCACTAATTTAAAATCAAATGTCTAACAAAGAAGTCCTCTGATCTCTGTCTATCATCTTCAAATGATTGTTTGACTTTGATATGTTCCTCTTTTCAACCAAACTTTCTCCTTAACCTCTTATATTAAACTTCTGTCACTTAGAACTCTCTGATTAATTTTTAATTGAATTTTGTACATTTGAGTATCATTTTATATATTATATATATATTATCATTTCTCTTATTTTATTCAATCCCTAATTCACTTTTGTATGTCCTAATCGGGATTCATTGAAACAAGAGACTTTCTTACTTTTTTTTACTTTTTTTTTGTATTTTTTGTTTGTTTGAATTGTGGTTGCAGAGATATTTGGTTGTTAGTTCAAAGTAAGGATGTATGAATAACTTGATTGTGAAATTTCTTAAGTTATGATATTGGCTAAATAGGGAATGGTAAGTGAATTAAGAATGAAAGATTGTTAAGTGAGTTGGATTAGTGGTTAGGCTTTACTAGGGTTTGGGATTTAAGTTGTTGATATGGTTTGGATTATTAGGTTAGGTAATAATTGTGCAAATACTGAGTAATCAAAGTTTAAACATGTAAACTTACTAATTATTCAATAATCAACTCATAACTTTTTAAAACAGAGTCTATTGGGATTTAGTATCCTTTTTGTAGTTGTTTCATCATTAATGCCCGTAACTTTTTCAACAATTTCATTGTTTAAATTATCATATCTTGTATATTTATTCTTAATGGTTTTGGTATGAAAAGTAAAGTGTAGAAGTAAATATTGACTCATTAATTAGTTAACGTTTAACTAATATGAAGTTGCATTATGTGGTCGAATCATGATGCGAAAAGACAACTTATATTTATAGATAATATAAGTATAGTTCATAGTCAAAAGTGCCAAAATTAAGCATTTTGATTTAAGAGATTATCAAGTGAGATACCTTATTTTGGGCATCAAAGTGGACGACTTCCAGAAAAATAAAGATATAGTGTGATTGTTTGGATTAACAATAAATTAAACATGACCAGAGTTGAATTTATCCTAGATCTGTTTATATATGTATTCACTTGTGACGTTTATGGTGTGACTTACCTCAATCACAAGTAACTGACTATGTGCACATAACTCGTATACTTTGGTATACTAAAAGTTCGTGTTCAATTGGTAATAGAGCCGAAAGATTGTATTTTGGGTATACTACATATATATAAATGGCTTTGCTTAAAACAATAGAATTCATAGTCCAATAAAGGGTAAATAATATACTTTCATTGGCATTGCATTGGTGATGAAAAAGAAACATGGCCACAAGCCATTGGTCTAATACGAATGATTTTATTACTATGTGTTAGGAATAGACTTTTTTCACACTAATTATATTATACGAGAGTGACACACTAATTATAAGGTTATTGGACAAGCAAGATTATAAATTGTTTTCGTAATGAGAAAGGGAGATTTTAGTCATGGTAATTTTAGTGGATTGACTCCATGACTAAATAATATTGTAATTAATAAACGAAAAGTCAAAACTTAATCACAAATTATTTGAACGCTAATTATATATATTCAATTAGTCCTTCCGCTAGCTCAACACAACCCTTCACAATTTGCATTTAGAATCAATATGTTGAATGAATAAAAGCAACGAAAAGATAAATGAATTGCGTGTATTACTATTACAGGTTAAATGCAATTTATTGCCAAGGAAAATAGATAAGTTAGTTATTAATTTATTTTTTAATTATTATTTAATTGGTTGTAATTAAATAATTGAAGTTTAAAGAAAAAAATTAAATTATACAGTCTTTGTAGTTTTACGAAATGAGACAATTAAATTTATTTACTCATATGTTTTAGTATGTTAAAATCGTCATGATTTTAAGAAAATTAGAATTGAGTTGAGAAAAATAATTTAATTAAAATTTATTTTAATTAATTAATTAATATTTTGAAAATAGATAATTGGTTACTGAGATGAATAAATTAAATAAATTGATTTAAAGTTTAGATAGTATATATAATTATACCTAATACATAAAAGGTTCATAAAACCTGCTAGTAGTAAGGTGGGAGACACACTAGGGTATTCCAGTGTGAGTGCCACGGCCCACCATGTGTAGTCCTAGTGAGACTATGTTTTTTATTAAGATATTATTATGTTGTCTCTTATTGTTCAAGTGGAACTTATGAAAAATTTTCCTATAAATAATGACTATGGGCAAAGTCAAATATATACAACTCTAAGTGCAGTTACTCTATACGAAAATGGTGAAATTTATTTTTTAAATAAATTTTATTTTTCTGAGAACTCGAGTTAGGTTTCTTGTCCCATAAAAGGAATTAACTTGAATTAGTTTGTGAATTAGATCCTATTCTCTAAGCAAATTAAAGGTTCAAAAATAATATAGAAGATCGTATTGGTTGAAAGTTGGGGATTGACTAAGTAGAAAACACATGTAATAATTTGGTAAAGTTTATTGATAAATAACACAAAGGGCTCTCATTTTTGAAAAAAATTTCAAATTTTCACTGTGCAAACAAACACGTTTTCTAACTCGAATTTTTCAACTAAGTCCCATCTAATGTTTTGTCAATCAAGACAATCATATTTATATTTTTATTTTGATTTTTGCGGACTATAATTTTTATAATTAATTAACATATTGAAAAATACATCAAAAGTTATTAAAATTAATTAAAAATTAGAAAATATTAAAATATTAAAAATTATATAAATTATGAACATAATAAAAAATTATAAATTAAGAAAAATATTTAAAAATATAAAATATTATTAAAAATATTATAAAAATATAGAAATGTGCAAAAAATTATAAAAATGGAAAATTACAAAAATATTATTACAAAATATTCAAAAATAATATAAAATTTAAAAAAATATTAAAAATATTACAATTTTACATATAACCTTATTTGTCATTTCGCTTCTCAATCAATTTTCTTATCTTTTACATCTCAAAACACTCCCCTATTATAGACGATGGAGAAACGAGATACAAGATTTGATAAGATCCGGACGAGTACAATAGATAGCTTTAGGGATGAAATAAATATTTTATAAGTTTTAATAGGTTTGTACTGTTAATGTAGTTTCATATTTTTAAGGTTAGTTTTATATTTTTTCATATTATTTTATTTTATTTTTATAATTTTTATGTGTTTTATAATATTTTGTTAATTTCATTAATATTTTTAATAATTTTTACAATTTTCATTTTTTTGTAATTTATAAAATTTGTAATTTTTAATATTTGTACAAAATTTATAATTTATACAACTTTTTTTTCATTTATAATAAATTTTTTAATTTTTGTGGTTTATATTTTTAAACATTTTTATGATTTTTTATAATATTTTTAATAATTTTAAATAAAAATATCAAGTTTCACCACATGACATAATCTTAACATGTAACTTGATAAAAAGTGAAAACAACTTAGAAAATGTTAATATTACATTGTAACGATTGACTTAATTTTAATGGTTCAATGATTTAATTGATTGAAATTTTAATATCGAAGAACTTAATTCAATGTAAAAAATAAACAGGAATTTAATTGATTTTTTGGTAAATTTCAAGACCCTTAACCTAAATTATTTAAATACAATCTAAATTATTGCTGGGAAAATGAATAGGAATAGGTAACGAATAAATCATACTTTTGAACTCAAACTGCAATGGAGGATTACCCCTTACACTCTTTTATAGTTGGATTCCTAATTTTGACGGAGGATGCTAGCAAAAGGAGAGAAAAAAAGAGAAGAAATTTGTCTGTCGTTTTATAGGAACAATTGAATAAAATACTACTGAATTAAGAAATAATATATATTTCGTCGATTAAGCTTCCATCGCCGTCCGATACTCCGGCCCTCTCTCATCTTTCATCATCATCGATTAATTCGAATACTTTTAGATTCCTTTCAAAATGATACGAAACCAAAATAATCAATTTGAATATTCAGAATCCTTCCACATCTTTTGATTTTCCTACGATTTTCTCAGCAACCGCATGGTCCCCAACCCAATTTTTTTAATCAACAATCCGAAGTTGTAGCTTTTCTCGTATGTCCTTTACTCCACACTCTTCAAGCCGGCTCTCTTTCCCCTTTTGACATCACTCTCTTGGATTTCTCACTCTCTAATTTCTGGAGGGTTTTTTAAAATCAGCTGGAGCTAGAATTACAAGTCATATGGCAATCGAATCGATGGATACTCGCGACGAAGAGGCGCCCCTGGTCGTTGATGTTTCGGGAGGTGAAACTCCCAAAAGCCGAACGAGGGACGTTCATATTTTGAGCTGCGCCTTCTTGTTGATCTTCCTTGCTTATGGAGCTGCTCAGAATTTAGAGACTACTATTAATTCCGTGAGTTCCTTTTTCCGTCTCATATGTTTTCATTCGATTGAATTCAAATCCAGCTATTTGGTTGAGTATAAACGTGACTGAAGTTTGAAATTCTCGGGAATTTTTAAGAGATTCTACAGTTTTCCTGAATTATTGAAATTTTAAAAGTTTTAACTATTCCTTTTTTTTTTGGCTGTTTCAGGAAGGAAACTTGGGAACGGTATCACTCGGGATACTGTATGTATCATTTGCGTTTTTCTCCTTGTTTGCTTCGCTGGTGGTTCGAGTATTGGGGTCGAAGAATGCTGTGGTGCTGGGGACTACTGGTTATTGGTTGTATATAGCTGCAAATTTGAAGCCTACGTGGTAATTGTTTTTCAGTTTTTGAATGGTAATTAATGTAGAAATGAACTACTGACCTTTTGCCCAATTTCTGTGTATGGTACTTTCAACTTGAACTGAGTCTTTCCATACTATGTTTTAACCATGTTGTAATGGAACTTTCAAATTGAACATCTTTTAATCTTATTGTTGTAGGTATACTATGGTTCCAGTTTCACTGTATATGGGTTTTGCAGCTTCAATAATATGGGTTGGGGAGGTATGTGTGCGATTTAGACTTATTAGGTTCATCGATCTTTCTTGTATAGTGATTATCATTGATTGATTTCCGATTCTTAACCAATTTAGTGTCTCAGGGGACATATCTTACTTCTATTGCACGCAGTCATGCTATAGATACCGGCTTACATGAAGGAACTGTGATTGGTAACTTCAATGGAGAATTTTGGGCAGTTTTTGCTCTTCACCAGGTGACAATCTTTGTTGTGACAATCTACTCAGAAACTTTCTATGACGAGGTTTAAATGCTAAACATTAATCTTTTACTACAAATTGGTTTTGCTAAAATTTGCAGTTTGTTGGGAATCTGATCACACTTGCAGTACTGCCAAAGGGAACGGTATGTGTTGCCTTCATGAAGAACAGTTTTTTTCCTCTTTTATTCTAATTGTGTTCTTGGACGATGGTGTCTTCCTCAATATCAGGGTGGAAAAATCAGTCCAGCTTTCTGCATGCTTCCAGACATGTTTGATTTTAGTACTTAATTTCTCTTTCAAGAACTGATTTATTCTTTAGGTAGTTATATACATACCACCATTCCAATGCCCTGCCTCCCCCCCCCCCAAAAAAAAAAATATCATCATGGGATTTGATTCCATCTTATCATTTGATAGCATGGATCTTTCAGCTTGGGTTTAGTGTTTTTCATTTTTCCTTTTAAATGTTCAATGGCTAATGACAAGTTATCCTTACACTGCAGGAAGGAAGTACCGGCAGCACGTCTTTGCTTTTCATTGTCTTTCTTTGTAGTATGACATTAGGTACAATTCTTATGTGTTTCATATGTAAAACCAATGACAAAGAGAAGGTATCAGAAGATTCTTCTGTCAGTTTTTGTTCTGCTGTGGCATCTCGGTTGAATTCAGTTATCCTTCCTTTGCTTGACATGCGGATGCTGTTGGTCATTCCTCTTATTGCTTATTCAGGATTACAGCAAGCTTTTGTATGGTATTGCTTGCTTAGGCCCTTTACTGCAACAACTTGTTTCAAGCCTTGCCTTCTTAAAGAGAACTTTTCATCTTTTTTCTTAGTTAGATATATTTTGCAATTTTAGGGCCAGTTACACCAAGGACATTGTAAACCCAACTCTTGGAGAGGCTGGTGTAGGTGGTGCAATGGCAGTTTATGGTGCTTTTGATGCAATTGTAAGTACTTAAAATTCAGAATTGATTGCTAGTTATTAACAATTAGTTTTACTTGAAAATAACCGCATGAAAGTTTAGGTTTTTAATGAATAGCTTCTTAGTAAACTATTTCTACTTACCTTAGTGAAAGATTTAAAATTTCCTAAAATCCTTTGTATTATTTTTTTGTCAAGACACTTCGCCATAGGACAATGGCTACTTGTTTCTTTTCCATGGATGCATATCCATATGCCTGCATTAAAAAGAGCATTTCTTTGACTTGACCATCACGTAAGTTCTGTTTATTACTGTATGGCAGTGCTCACTTTAGTCTTACAAAGTCGGTAAAATATTGATATTTATTCTCATTAAGTGCTGGTAGCTCACTTGGTTGATTTATTATCTACTCTCATTTGGATGGTAAAACCTTGTGATAGTGTTCCCTGGTGGCTGGTCGACTCACATCTGGCCTCAGATCAATTACTGTCATAGTTTGTGGGGGAGCTTTTTTTCAGGCATTGATACTCCTCTGGCTTTTGCTAAAATACAGGTTAGAGCAAAGCGGTCTTGTAGTTTTTCTGTATTTAACTTCCCAGCTGTTTCTCTATCCTACTTTAACCTTAAATAATGTTGTGATGTAGTGCAACTAGTGGAGTGCTTGGCGTAATATACCCTCTTCTCATGGCGGCTTTCCTGGGCATCGGTGATGGGGTTTTGAACACGCAGCTCAGTGCTTTGCTTGCTCTACTTTTTAAGCATGATACGGTACGAACACGGAACAAGTATATGTTCGGTGTAGATATTTCAGTAACTTCACAACTTTTGTCTCTGTAACCACAAGTGAATATTTCTTCTGAAACAGGAAGGAGCGTTTGCACAGCTGAAGGTGTGGCAGAGTTCCGCGATTGCAGTCGTGTTCTTTTTGAGCCCAGTTGTGACATTGCAGACAATGGTGGAGATCATGGTTGGTGCAATTTCTGTTTCCTTGGTTTCGTTTCTATTCCTTACTCTGAAGGTAGAGAAAGCATTCTCTTCGCACCAAGTTACCAACATGTAATATATTTCAACCAAGCTATGGTACAACCAATGTTTCTTCAAGCTTGGGAAAACTTAATTACATGCTACTTAATGTTCTTTGACGTGTATAATTGTAATATCCATCCAATTACAAGTCTGGTTTCGAATATCAATTTGTAGTTATAAATATCCCTTTAAATGCAAGTGTTTTCTTAAATTATTCTTTTTTCTTACCATAAATTTGACTTGAGTTTGGTTTAATAAAATTATTGATTTGGTCGTTTGTTTGATTAGGTTTTTTTTTATTGTAAAATATAATAATTTCAATTTTCATCGTCCACTTTATAAGTCGGAATAAATTATCCTTGATTTCAAAAGTTCAATTTGATGGACTGAAGTCTAAAATCAAGTGTAATTAAGTTATTTATTTTTAATAAAAATTAAATTTATCCCTTACTTAATGGACGTAACAAATTAAAAATTGATTATTATAATGATTTTTCTACCTATTATTGAAGCTAATAGAAAATTTTATAAAAATAAAAGGCTTGAGAAAGAGAAATCAATTTATTATAGTGTTTGTTTTTTAAATCCAACGGTCCACTTTACTTCAATATTATATTATTTTAAATATTTTAAAATTGTCGAATGACCGTAAATGTATTTTTGAGTTTTTATTTGGCTGTTTGAAAAAAATATCAAAGGTTGATGATGAAAAAAACTCAAAAATATAATTAGGATCATTTTGAGAAAACATGTAAATATTAGTAGCCAAAATTTTCATTAAACTATTTATTTATTAGTAAAAATTTCCAATATTCAAAATTATATAGTTTTTACTAAAAAAACTCTAAAGCTGTCCTACATTTTAATAGATTCAATTTGTTAGCGAAGCAAGGCAAACAAATCCACGTAGTGATGGAGATCGTGGAGACTGGCAACCAAATCCTTAACTAAAAAAAAGAAAGTCGAAAACATTCTGGGAGTTGGTCTCTTTCATTACACAGCTCAACGCCAATCCCCAGCCCAACTAAACTTTAGTAGCTGAAATTAGGTCCCCTCCCTCCCCCCCCTCCTCCTTTTAGCCACCCCCTCTTTCTAAAAGGCTTCCATTTCCTCGATAATCCATTCTCTTTAAAACCCAACCCTCCCCCAAATCCCCTCACTGAAAAAAATGATTCTTTCTGTTCTTACAACCCTGCTTCATAGACTCACCTTACGGTGGCCGGTGCTACTCTACGCTGCCACGTGGACTGTTATTCTAACTGCGATGGTGGCGGTGGCGTCGTTCTCGCCGGAGGTGGCCTTTGTCTCCGCCGTATCTCAGTCATCTTCGTTCTCGAAAGCGTGCGGAACAGAGGGGTCGGTTAGAGTTCCGATGGACGTGGCGGGAGAGAAGCTGTGCTTGCCGGTTCACCTCTTCGGTAAGTCCAAAATCGATTGGATTGTTCCTCCGGTTTTCGCGGCCGTCATTGTTACTGGGTCGGCTTGGGTGGTCCGTGGCATTGGCTTGTGGGAATTCGACGAGGCCCATTGATTTCGGCTTATTTCTTTTCTGCTGAAATTCATAGTCTATTTTCTTTCTGTCTGATTATAATAGAAATATAGTGTAATAAATTAACTCCAAATAAATAAAATCATAAATTTTATATCTCAATATTCGTAACGGATAACCCTTTATGACTCACTTTAACGGACAAGTCCAACTCTTCGGTTGCCTTTGGAGTTCATCTTGAAATTTAGTAGAAAAGTTTACAAAAATTAAATCTTTTTTTTTTGGTGAAAAAAAAATCAATTTAAAATCTAATTTTAAGATTGAGTTGCTTCAATTTGATTTATTTTTGAAGTTTTTAATATATTATTTTTTATTTTATATAATTTATATCATATAAAACTTAAAAAGCAGAAGGGTCTAAATTTTTTTAATAAAAAATGGAAAATCAAATCAACTTTTTGAAAAAATTTACATCAATTAAGCTTATTCAATTGGTCTCTTTTGTTAACATGTATTATCATTCACTAATTTTATTATTGATGTATACTAATGTGATAAATTCGGAATTCAACATGTTGATATGCGACGTACCGCATGAATTAATATGCTAACATAATATTTAAAGAATTAGATAAAATTATAATTATTATAAAAAATTATAAAAAAAACATTATTGTAGATTAATGAGGTATTGGCTTTATTAGTTAAAGCTGAAGCTTTGGGTTTGTGGACATTTTGGCTCAAGTTTTACTATATACATTTGTGATAGCCTCAATAGTCTTAACATGTGTAGTTGTGATTAATGGATTTTGTCCTTCTGATTCACTCACAAGAATATTATGTTGTAAGTATGAGAGATTGGGTTCAATCCAAAGTAACCCTATTCTCTTCCCCTTATTATTAAAAAAAATACACTAAAATCTAAGTAATAGAATTTCTTCAACGAAAAAGTGTAGAAAATGATAAGTAAATAAAGAACTACTTATCATTTAATGTAGATTTTTTCTACTTCTTTTTATTTTATTTCTTTTAATTTTATGCTTTAAATATTTTACTTTTAAAATTTTAAAAAATACATTTATCAATCAGTATAATCATATTTTGTACTTAATCTTAAGAAATATACTAAATAGATTTTTATAGTAAGGCCCAATTTTTGTAGGGGACCGACCCGTATAAACAACAAAAAAGAAAGAATATAGAAAATTGAAAATACAAATTTACGTGGAAAAACTCATCTGTGTGGAAAAACTCCTCTAATAAAAAAGATAAAAAATCACGGGCCAAGGAGATTTCACTAAATAAGCAAATAATAGAAAAGTACAAGGTGAAGACAATCAAAACAAACTCTAACCCTGAAAATAAATCTCTTCGGCTAAAATACAAAATTCTCTAAAAGTTCTCTCAAAGCTCTCTTTTGATCTTCTCTTGATCTTTTTGTTAAAAGATGTATATTATATGGTTACTACGACCCTTTTTATAAGCTAATATTAGAGTTCTAATCATACTAAAATATCTCTGGTATAATCAGAGTTTAACTGGGAAAAATAACATTGTGGAGAGTCTAATTACGCAGTTGCTTTAATTGGGTAAATCGTTGCGACGTCAAGAGACTCCTCGTCGCACCTCTGCTTTGCATTTTGATTAGTTTTGCGTCGTTGCAATGTCACTTGAATCCTCGTCGCGATGTCACCTTTGTTTTGGCTCTGGTTTAACCAAAAAATGCAAGACGCACTCCACAAATCTCCACTTTAACTAGTATTTTAACATGTCTCCTTTTCCATCACTAATACATGTAAACATTCTACCATCATGCATATCATCATCTGAAGTCAACACCCAACTGCCCCAATTTGAAGCTCCGGCACAATCTCTACCCTTGATAAACCAAGCAACCACTTCCCACCACCCCATAAATGACTCTCAAATCCAATCCATCTCACTGATCTCCACTACAAACCCCTCACCACCTGTCCCTCAACCTACCCAAAATACACGAGGACCAAACCATCCAATGCAAACCAGAGCAAAAGCCAACATTCATAAACCTATTCAGAAACTAAAATTTTATACTCAATTATCCAAATCGCATGACCTTGAACCCACAACAATAACTCAAGCTTTGAAAGAACCAAAATGGTGTGATGCGATGTCGGAAGAATATGATGCTCTTGTTCGGAATGGAACTTGGGAGCTTGTGTCATCTGATTCTAATTAAAATGTAGTGAATTGTAAGTGGAATTTTCGAATTAAACATAATTCTTATGGTTTCATTGACGGGTACAAGGCACGGTTAATTGCAAAGGAGTTTCATCAACGTCCAAGAGTTGATTATCATGATACCTTTAGTCCGATCAATAACCAAACCAATCATCATCCATCTTGTTCATAATCTTGCAGTAAGTCGTTGTTGATCCCTCCATCAAGTTGATGTTAACAACACCTTTTTACAAGGTCATCTTAGTGAGAATATGTATATCGAATAATATGATTATAATATAATTAAAATGATACATACAATTAATCCGTACAAAACAAACTAATATGAATAATATAGAAAGGATTTTATTCCTTTAAAACACTGAAAATGCACACATATTAGGAAACCAACTGCTGTGATAGTATGATGCCTTTAACACGAAAACGAGAAAGTAAAAGGCACTTTAAGCTTATTATTATGCTTCAAGATTTCCCATGCTGAAAATCATCCCTTCATTCATGCCATGCCATGGAGGAAACCCCATTTAATGTGAAAATACATAAATGCAATTTTTTTTTTCATTTGGAAAGAGAGGTGATGATCTGAGTTAAGGTACTGAAACTGAGCTAATCAATTTGTTACTGAATTCCCAAAGCTCCCTTGCCAAGGACTCATTTCTAGCATATGAACTCGGTCTCATCTCATTGCAGTCCGCAAAGTATTTTCCGGTCACCCCATTGAGTCGCGGGTGGAGCGCGACGTAGCACGTCGTAGCTGCCCCCTGATGGTTATCGATACACAATTACCAAAGAGGACAAATCAGTTGAAGATTCCCATTTCGAAGTTGAAAAACATTACCCAAACAAACTGTTTCATGGGTTTCAATGTAGGCAAAGTGAATACTCTGAAATAACATAGGGTTGTCGTTACCTGAGGAACGTTCTTCCAGAGAAAGAAACTGAAGAATTTCAGAAGTTCTGCAGGCGACATAAAGTCGAGTTGGTAAAAAGATAAAAGGGTAAATTGCACCATTAATTACAAAATTATGAATAAATTTTTACTTAAACCAAAAATTCTGATTAAAAAAAAAAAAGAGTCTAGCATCATGAGTTTGAATAGCCTTTTAATAAATAACTATTTTGATATCCGTATTTTTTTGAGTTTTTCTTTAAATCACTAATGACCATTTTCATGCATGTTAATGATTAGTGATTTAGGGTTAAGGTAAAATTATAAGTTCAATAACTATATCATCAACTTAGATGTAGTAAAGGGACGAAAAACAAGATTTAACCTATTAAAAACAAGTTCAAATGTAGTAAGGTTATTGTAATCTTTTTAAATTTTAAATTATTTATTATACATGTATTTTTTTTCATTTTAAAATATTTGATCCCTTCACTTAATTTTGTCAATTTAATCATTATTATTTAAAAGTACATAAAATTACAAGTTTATAGATTTTGTATAAAAAAATTCTAAAAAAAAAACATAAATTTTAGAAAGTACATTTAAAAATATAGGAAGTTCCAATTTTATTTTATTTTTTATACATTTTTAAAGATTAAAAACTAAATTAATAGAAATGCTCTTACATATTTAAACCATTTACAATATATAACTTGTGTGGGTTTAAATTTTGTTGACAGAAAATCTAGAATTTGATGTAAGTAATGGAATGGGTCTAATTCACAATTTTCCCCTACTTTGACACTTCAATTTCTTCTTGGTCCAACTTGATACAAAGTATTATTCCTTTATATAGCTTTTAGACCAAAATTTAATCGATATTAAAAGAACCAATTAGAAAATAAACTTACTCCCTTTTTTTTACTTAAAAAATATATTTACTAAAATTAAATTTAATATCTCTCTTATTTACTCATTCCTTGCCCAACAAAAAACATCATTCATAAAACTTTCCAAAAAATCACCGTACCAATTTCAGCCAAAGCAAGAATTACAGCTTGTTTGGTTTGGTGTATTGGCTAAGCCAATACACCCCTAATCGGTGGGCCCCACCTAATACCTCTCTAACACGTCGTTTGGTTTGATGTATTGGTAATACGCATCTAATCCATTACCTTCTTAATCGGTGAAAACCACTGATTTCTATTCCCCCCTCTTTGCCCAGATTAGCTACCGATTGAGCATCACCTCCCTGATTTGCCCTCCCCCCATCCCCTTATTTCTCTTCTGTTCCTTCATTCGATTTCCTTCCTTATTTCTTTGCTTTTGTTTTCTGCCGATTTCCTCCCAGTCCATTATGCCTCTTTGCTGCCGATTTGTTCCCTCCGTTTCCTTTCTTTTCTTTTTCGCTCTGCCACTCTTTCGATTGCCTTCTCAACCAGTCGACCTTCTTCTTCTCAACCAGTGAAACCAAAAAAGCCGACGATATCCCCACTGTCACCGTAGCCATCGCTGGTTCTATCGTCGACAACGCTCAGTCTCTCGAGCTCGCCACTCGAGTAATGGAAAATCCCTCTGTTTCTCTTCACTCTTTCTACCCTATGTTACAAATTTTAATTTAATTTCTCCTTTTTCTTTCAGTTGGCGAGTCAAATTGCTCATGCTGCTACTATTTTTCGGATCAATGAGTTTTTTTTAACCTAATTTCTTATTTGTTTAATGGTCTAATTATTGTTTTAGGCCATCTATTATGCTGAAATTTGGGATGTTGCCTCCACTTGATGCTCCACATCATCTGCGTAAGCATGAGTGGGCTCCCTACCGGGAAGGTAAAGTTTGGTTGTTGCCTTTTGTGATTGTTATAGGTTTCTTACTAGGTCTATAATTGTTAAAAGGTGAATTGTAGGAAGGATAGATGCGGACAGATAAATTGGATTATTTTCACTTTTTTGTTGAATTATTTTCACTCTTGAATTATAAACTTCATCTTGTTTCCTTGTTCTTGCTGGTAATTCACAATTAGTTCTTATGTAGCCCTGTATATGGTTGCTGTAGAAAGACGAAGACAGAACAGAGATCAAATGATGGCAGAAAGTTTAAAGGCCATGGAATCAGAAGGTAGTGGTGAGCGAGTTTGAGCATTGACATGTTTAAATGTTCATAGGTTACTTATAACAAACTTGCTAATGAGCTTCCCCAACACTTCCTTGTGTTCTTACCTTTTGTGTGGAAGTCTTGTGATGTGTGGGTTGCAAAGATTTTTTTTCACCTATGGTAAATGGTAATAATTTGTTTGTTGTTGAGTTTCGATGGATGAATATCTAAGACTGATGATGAATGTTCCGCTTTGAGAACGAAAAATAAATGATCATCCGCCCCCTTTGTTGGGCTATCGATCTTTTGCATCTTGGTATTGCATAGAATTGTTAGAAACTCTCAAAGAATACAAACTCGTAATGTGGCAATGAAAATAAAAACCAGTATCTTTTGAGATGATCCTATCTCACTGTCTGTATTCATTTGAGCTCGTTCTTAGCCACAGCCTCAAACCATTAGTAAATGCCAGAACTGTGTCCTGCAGTCCCCCATGGATGAAGTTGTCTTCCTCCTAGGAGAGTTTAATATATTTACTATTTACCATTTTCATATGTTTGGAATGTAAGAAAATACAATGCAAGCTCATGCAAATATAATATTTATGCAATTAACAACCACAAATTAGGAGAATCAATTGTAATAAACTTCATGAAATCCTTTTCTTTGTTTACAATTCGTGCTACTACCTACATGTTAGAATCTGTGAATCTGTGAATCTGTGAACCTATGAATCTCGTTTCTTTGGTGAGGATGAACCAGAGGGGAATCCAAAGAAAACCGTGAGCTTATAAGGAATATAATTCAAGCACTTCGCATATGATTTCCTCATGCATTCAGTTATGCAAAGCCCAAATATTATTAATATTTCACTTTGTTGTTCTCTTCTCCGTATACCTGCAGTTATTATTAGACAATTACTGTGCTATTGTGTCATTCTCTTATAACAGACACAGTCACATAGATGATCTTTGTAAGTCATCCTTCTGAAATCTAGAGATAGTCAAATGGGAAAGAGCCGTAGGCAGTCTAAGAAGAGGTGTACAAAACCGACTCAGAGTTTCATTAGAAACTGCCAATGGTGCGTCTGGATTTAACCTTAGCTACTGGTTGCAACTCTATGTCATTGAATGTACTATTGCGGGGTTCATGCATATCAATCAAATGGTGGTAATCTTCCTCGACTGATGTTATTGTGTTTGTATCTGTCATTATGATTGAGCATGTTTCTGTGTCTATGTTACCGTTGCAATGGGACCTAACCAAAACTTGGATTATGGTAATAAAATTGTTCTTATACTATTTCATGTTTCATGTTTCATTGTCATGTAATTGTTTTTCTGAATTGTTTTTCTGAATTTAGCTGATTGCATTGATTGTTTTAATTCATAGGATCAGTGATGGACATCATTCAGCTTCATTGTTTAGTTTCTGGCATTGGTGCTCATGACATAGGCAGAGTAAGTAGAGATTCCCTTCTGCTGAAAATGAGGAACAAGTAAGCTTTTGATTTCTTCTGCTGAATGCTTGCTTTATATTGTAGTTGAACTAAGATCTTGAGGCAGTACTGCAACTTGTCAACAAATATGTCTTTTGGTTTTTGGTGCTTTAGAGGAAACATGTGCTCTTGGCAATTTAGCCTTCCTGGAGAGGTAAATTACTTTTGATTCATTATGATTTTTTAGCAACCTTACCTCATGGCCTTCTATTTCCTGATTTATCAATGCATCATATAAATCCAGAATTGACAGAGATTGCTTTTTCCCTTAACTTGTGGAATGGACACATGAAGTTGGAGGTTATTTTCAATGGCAACTTTGGACAGTATTCGTTTTCCTGCTAGATTGGTGAGCTATTTTGTTTGAAGTGAAGAATCGGTTTCATGGAAGGCCAATTGGAGTTGAGAGCAAGGTGAAAGAGATATTGTATCGGCTTGAATTTCTTCTATTGAATGCTTGCTTTATATTTTTAGTTGAAAGTGAGATATTGATGCAGTACTTCCGTTTAATTCAGAATTGTTGTAAATTCAATCGAGTTCTTGATGATAATTCGATATGGTTATGTTTTTTTTTATTTTTTAGAGTTCAATTCTTACTTATTAAATTTTATTAGTTATAATTATTTTAAATTTTATTAAATCATATATTTTAATTAAAATATATTTAATATTAATTATTTCAAATTATCTTTTATAGTATCATATAATATATTATGATTTGAGTAAATTCATATAAGAATATTAATTATTAAGAATTTTATTAAATTATATATTTTAAGTATAATATATTTAATAATAATTATGTTTAAATATGATTAAATTATTTATTATTCATATTAATAATCTTATCAAAATTTAAATAACAATAACAATAATAATTTACCAAAACAAATTTCTAGTAATTATTAAGAATTTTATTAAATTATATATTTTAATTAAAATATGTTTAATAATAATTATGTTTAAATATGATTAAAATATTTATTATTGATAATAATAATCTTATTAAAATTTAAATAACAATAACAATAATCATTTACCAAAATAAATTTATGCTAAGGGTATTCTAGTCATTTTAGTTTTTTTCCACTATGCTATTACACCTCTATTCCATTCAACCAAACACAAGATTACTATTACGCATCTATTCCATTACATTCAACCAAACAGTTGATTTGCTATTACACCTCTAATCCAATACACCTCTAATCCAATACACTTCTAATCCAATACATCTCTAATCCAATACAGCGAACCAAACGCACTCTAAGGGTGTTTTAGGTATTGTTTGATTGGTCCAAACAACGAAAGAGAAGTTTATGAAAAGGGGAACAACATGTTAAAATTCAACACAATTTAACGATATTCAAATTTGATGTTGAAGTTTCGAGATTTATTTGTAAATTTTAAAAAAAATCTAATCTTATTTTGAAGAAAAATAAATATAAATAGGAGTCGAAAATAAGATAGTAATGAAATTGGGATTTAAATGAAGATTTAATTTTGAAAAATTTTAATTTTTTATTTTTAATTGAAGCATAAATTTAGATTCTACATATATTTTTAAAAAACTTTTTGAAAGGATAAAATTTTAAAGTTGTTTATTATAATTTATATATTTTCCATTGCATTATACTATTAGTTTGGGTTATAATAAAACAATATTTTTAAAGAGTAAAAATTTTAAACAAAAGCATGTATATTATTGTAGAGGTCAATTAATGATTATCGGGAAAAAGAAGTAACGTCAACATACTCATTACAGCAGCGGAGTGTCTAAACAGAGGCGTCATAATCAATCCCGGGTGAACCGAATTAACTGTGATGTTCACACCCTCCTCCTACGTGTCATAAATAGTCAAATTGTTCAACAACTTTGGCTGCCCAAATTTATTGGTCATTCTTTATATCAAAATAATCATTCATCAACCTCAACCTTTCTTCTTCTTCTTCTTCTTCTTTTTTAAAAAAAAAAACCTTAAGAAATCATGGATGTTCAGTTTATGGTCACTCATACCATGATTCTTCAATGAGAAATAAACAAATAATAAACCTTTTTCAAGTTTCACCTGCAACCGACGAGAGAGTTCATTGGCATGCAATATATTTGCTAATTTGGACTGCCCATATGCTCTTTTCTCACTGTATCTGAAACCAATTCACATCTCAATCATTAGCTGATTAATGGAAACCAAATTTCAGTTTTTTTTTTCAAACTATGCATTTTAATTTAATAAACTTTTCATTATTAATATAATTAATTATTTTAACATCAAATCTTTTTAAAACATTTAATGTTGTAAGAAATAGAGTAGTAGTCAAATTAATTCAATCATTATTTTTTATTCAACTATTATAAATTAAAAAAATCTAAAAACTCATAAATAAATAATTTTTTAATTATAACGAAAAATTCAAATGTCAAATAGTTCTAAAGTACTGGTTAAACCATAGGCTAAAGTTTTTTACCACCACGAAAACACCATTCAGCACTCGATTGACAATTTAAATTTACAGTTTGCATACCCTTGTTTGTCATTGATCTTATGAAATCGGATCCCTTTCTTATAACAGTAGTTGTGAGCTATTGATGATAAGTTGACAACCCTTCCTTGGATCCCAGTTGCTTTAACTGTGTTCTTCATTGTGTCCAGTAGAAGGCTTGTTAAGAGGAAATGTCCTGAAAAATAAAACATTAATACTGGGCTGTTGAAGTAGATTGTTAGTGAACCAGACATAATTTAAAATGATAAACTATGTGCCATCATATGTGGTTAAATTCTTACCTATATGATTAGTTGCAAACTGCACCTCTAATCCATCTTGAGAAAGCTGAAAGGGACAAAACATGATGCCAGCATTGTTTCTGAGAAAGGTTGAAAAATCCTGTCATGAATCCTCAAATAAAATAAAAGAGAGTAGATTGAGGTTTCAGAGGGTTTTCTTTGTTTACATTAAGATATTGAGAGGAAGATGAAGAGCAATGAAATTGTCGGCAAATGATCTGATTGAATTAGTAGAGCAAAGATCCAGCTCCAGAACATCTATACGGGCTCTTGGGTTCTCTCTAACAATTTTGTTCTTTGCTTCATTCGCGGCTTTCATGTTCCTTGCACCGATGATGACGTGGACTCCACGAAGAGCCAATACTCTAGAAGTTTCCAACCCAATTCCACTTGCTCCTCCTTCATTTCAAAAAAAAAAAAACTTCAATAATTTACACTTTGTGTAGTGATTTAACGAGTCTTCACTCGTCACATTCCAAGACTGCGAGTGTACAAGAACTCAAGTAGGGCAACAATTTTCTAACAGCACAGAACAGAATGATATGTAAAAACGACGTCGAGAACTGGGGGAGCAGTCGCAAATACCGCGACCTCTAAAATATAATTTTTTTTACTTCCGTAAGTTTATAGTTTATACAATTTTAAATTAATAATAAAATTATATTTTCTTTAAAAAATAATAAAATTTTAATTTAATTCTTTAAATTTTATAAAAATATAAATTATTAAATTATAAAAATATATAATTTAATTTCGAATACCTATCAGCCTATAAGGAGGCAGGATGTAACTTAATCCAAAAAAATAATAATTGTAATATCATAGTACAGAGGAACACATAAATATATACGGGCGGGGTTGAATTATGACCACGACGGATAATGGATATTTGTGTTTGCATTATATTTAAGAACTTGTTTTTATATTTTAATTCAGTATAATTCAATAAATTTATTCATATTCATATTAATGATATATGTATTTATCAAAATCATTATCACCATTAAAATATTTCTCCTCAGTCAACGGACAAAATTGGTAAGAATGTTAGTGATTTGAACTAAAAAACAGAAACCAATAAACAGTAAAGCTGACAAATTATGTGAAACCAGATTATAATAACTAAATCCCAAGGGCGAAGGTGTTTGTTTGGTTAGGACAGAGTTACGTAATCGTAGTCCTTGTGTTTCTGCTCAAAGTTTAATTGTTTGTTTATGAATAAGATTGAATTACAAATGAAGTGATCATCTTGACACAAATCCTGGATTTGTGAGTAATCCTTTTTGCTAAAAAAGAGAATCTCTGGGTTGAGTATAATAAAGAAATGAAATACCTTTGTTATGGATGGAAATGCCAGTTTTAATCTATTCCAAACACACTTTTAGCAAAATGACAGTCTATATGTGTGTGAGAAAAAGTGGTAATTAAGAAGGGAAAAAAAAACAAAAAAGTAAAAGCATGGAAGCTAGAGAGGAGATGATGTGAAAATTGCAAAGAAATGAAGAAGAGAGAGGCGATGACCGGTAACTAGAGCAGTCAAGTTGGTTCCATCAATCCCTTCGGTAACCTCTTGGGCGGTGGAGGCTGAACCAAAGCCACTTGGTCCCGGACACCCACTCACCAACCTAAACAGCCCAACCATTTTTTTCTTCACAACAAAAGAGGAGGGGGATTGAGAAATAAGGGGAAAGGGGTGCATTAATATTTATAGTGATTGGGGGCGCTTCTATGGTATTCAATGTCAGTCGGTGTAGAGCAGTAATAAGTAATGACTCTCAACGACCCATCCATATCATCTTTTATAAACCTATGGATCCATGAGTCGTTATGCATTTGTCTTTTTATTAATATTTGGTTGGAGGTTAGAGCCACTATAATGAGTTTTTTACCTCTCTCTCACTTACTCTAATCAATTAGGAAGATGGGTTGTTTCAGCTCTAACTTGTAAAGGAAACAAAATTTCACACCATTTTTCCTCCAACTTTTTTCTTTTCTTAGCTTATAGTTTGTTTGGAATACCTTTATTAAAAAAATTATAATTTTTAATTTATTTATCCATGCTTAATTTTGTATTAAAAAGTTGTTTGGTTTAGCTGATTATAATCTAGTAAATTTTTTGTGATTATGAAAATAAAAGAACAAAAAACAATGCAACAGACAAAATGTTACATTTCCTAAATTAATAAATAATTAAATAATTAATTAAGGAAATATAGTAAAAAAATCGTAATTTTCTTAAACTATGGTAATAGAAAAAAAAAAAGAATGTTCGTTCAAAAAAAAAAAGAGAGAGAGAATGTTATTCGATAATAAATCTTATACTAATCTAGGGTAGTTAGTCGGATACTCGGATGTAGTTTCGATGATGATGACATTTATTTTTGTATTAAACGGCTTTTACATCCTTGGTTAATGAAGTTCCAGAACTTTCTCTCTTTTTCTAAACAAAAAAAAAATCATGTGGTATTTAATTTCATTTCTTAATCATAGAATAAATTTATTTCTTTATTTTAAACATTAACTTGTGCATATTTCTTTTTCTTTTTCAGTCCATACTATTTCTATATTTGTGTTATTCAATGTGGGGTTTTTTGGTCTAATCTTTTTAATTTACTTGGAACTCCGTTGAGATTATTAGATTTTCAATAAACTAGGCAAAACAATATTTTGGAGCGCTTAAGCATGATTCTTTTGGACAACATAAAGCCACTCATAGTCCTGATTCGAAAGGTAATTGGATACATTTATCTTATGACCGCATTGTTAAGTTGAATGCAAAGTGGTTCTCTTGATAAGTGGTGAGAGCTATTTTTTCCATAAAAATGAAAAGTAAAAAAATACTAATACATATTTGATATCTAAATTTAACACTTTTTTAATGTGGCATTTGTGTTATTTTTTGGTCCAATATGGTATATATATTTGACAAAATTATAAATTTTGACACTTATAGGTAAAAATGTTAACTTTTTAGTGTTTGATTCAGGTTTTAGAATTGTTTGACAAAAATTCATAATTAGCTGATAATATTAGCAATTAAAACTAAATTTATTTTATTAACAAAATTATGAAAAATTCAAACCTAATAATATTAGCAATTGACTTCCATCAAATCAACCTTAAAATTCGAATTAAACACTAAAAAATTAGCACAATTATCTTTAAGTACCATAATATATAACTTCTTTCAAATACAAGTATCATATTAGACAAAAAAAAACACAATTACTACATTAAAAAAAATTAAAACTTGAATACCAAATAACATATTATAGAAAAATTCACAGGACAAAACTTCCATCAAAACCTCAAGATTTGAAGCTTTGAAGATATCAATAAATTTAGGTACGTTTCTGCATTTAGTCTTAATTATTAATGATCTAACATGATAGATCTTGATTTATTAAGTTCTATATTAGAATTTTACAATTCTAACATACCAAACATTAAAAAGGTAATTTTTTCATCATAAGAAAGCACCAAACCAAGGGGTGTTCAAATTTTGGTTAAAACCGAATTAACTGACTGAACCGACCTAATTCGATTAATTGGTCAGTTAACTAATCTAGTTCGGTCGGATGTCGGTTAATAGTTTTTTTTAGAATTTCAGTTAACAGTTAAATCAATTCGAAATCGAGTAATTAATTGAATTAACTAAATTAATCGAACTTAATAATTAATATTATATATTATATGTATTAGGCTATTATATATTACATGTTAATTCGATTAATTTGGATGATTCGAATAATTCAATTAAATGTACATTATCAATCTATTTTTTTTTATTTGATATGTTTTATACTTGTTTAAAAAAACAAAAACATGTAAATTTTGGTTCATTTGATTAACTATCGAATTCACCGAAATATTTAGGTTCTGTTAAATTTTTTTGAAAATATATCGGTTCGATTAACGGTTAAATGAGACTTTTTTATAAAAATAATCAAAATTTTTTTATTAATTATAAAAATGACCCACTTTATTATTATGTACGTAAATAATTTGGAATGAATAGTGAAAATGGGTGGAGTCGAAGAGATTAACGTCACCCACTTGTCACGTCAACCTATCATTAATTGGTAGAATTAAAAATTAATTTTTTGGGTCCTGCTAATCTATTTGACGCCACCTGTATAAATACCAACCTTTAATATTAGTATTTTCGTGTATTTCGTGGGCTAGAAAATAAATTTTAGGGAGTTGCCAATCTATTTGATGTGACCAATGGTAGAATAGTGGTGGAGCAAAATAGATTGGCGTCATTACTTTTTTTTATGTCAGACTTTTTTTTAAAATAATTTTTATTTTTTAAAATTCAAATTATTTTTTTATTTGATGATGTCATAGAGAATGATATGGCACCATATTGACAACATATTAACAACATGGTGTGACAATTAAAAAGTGATTATATTAATTTTTATTTAAATTTTAAATGAGTATTTAAGAGAGTTAATGTGCATTTTGTTTGCTTGAAAAAGAAATGTTAGTTGTTGGCTTCTTTTAAATAATACATTCAAAGAATTGGTCCACATGTTGACTCAAAAGTGGAATTAGGACGCCTCTTTAACTTATTCATAAATGAATTTCACTTATGTGAGGGAATGATTAGGAAGGAAGGCTCCCTACTACTCTTCAAAATCACTCTTAGGAACTATCTTCCATGGTGGCCCTTTTAGAAAAACTTCTTGAGAGATCTTCTCGGAATAACTTCTCTAATGTTAAATCAAGTGAGGAACCAACATTTATGATGCCAACTGCCATCACCACCCTAGTTGTTTAGCTTAGGTTAACCATGATAGAACAATTGATCATTTTGCCCTACGATCATTAATAAGATAGTGAAACATGGCACCTCGAGATCCTAATTTAGAATATATAAATCCTTAGCTCCCGTATACAGGGGATTCTCTTTCTCTCTCTCTCTCAATCCCGATTCTCTCTGTCACCTGAAACCTTTCGGCCACTCTTACCCCACCCGACCTTAAGCCAGATGAACCATCATACCATCACATTCCCTTGTTTGATTCTTCATCAACAAAAACATATAGTTTAAACCTAATTAATAATAACACGTGAAATATTTACGATAATAAAATGAAAAAATAGATTAAACTGTAGGTAAAACGAAAGTTAAACACATAAAAATATCAGATTAAGAATAATAAACAAATACAATTGTTTATTAAGGTGTTGTCATCAATCTTGATTTGGCGTTGAGTTAATTTGTAATGTCAACTCAGTTAACAGCATTATTAATTAATATATACAATTGATTAAGGTAATAAAATGTACATAATAAAATTAAAATTTTAAAAAAATTAAAATAACTCTTTGGTTGAGTGGTAAATTTAAGACTACGCTAATACAATCGATATATGCTTTAAATCTTACTATATGCATATTTTAGTACTTTTTTTAATCGAGTTGGTGTGCGATTGACTCGTGACACTAACTCAATTAATGGGTTTTAAATAATAGTAGAGAGGAGTGAAAAAAGATTAGTGCTAAATTAAGTAAATTAAAATATCAATTATCGTAATATTTTAAAGACCTTTCCACATAGACTTGCAGCACCCGCCACGCCAAGCCCCAAGGAGGAATGGGCAACAAAGATCAAAGGAACGACATGTGTTACTGTTAAAATAAGAACATTCATACCCCCACCCCCCAAATTGCGTATTGCAACACATAACTCATTAGTCAGTCATCTCCACCATTGCTTGCACCCCATTCCTTTAATATGTCTTCACGGTCCCTAATCAAAATTTAGTCTTCCATTATTTCTCTTTTCTTTTTTACACTCAAATTCTTTAATCTTTTTCTTCTCACAGAATTTGAGTTTTGTTCCGATCCGGAACAAAAAAGAAAAGAGAAAATGGTGGCAATGAGACGGTTAAGCTTCCTCCAATCACAGCCAGGTAACAAAACGTGCGTCGATTGTAGCCAAAGAAATCCCACATGGGCTTCGGTTTCCTACGGTGTTTTCATGTGCTTGGAATGCTCCGGTAAGCACCGTGGCTTAGGTGTCCACATCTCCTTCGTTCGATCTGTTACCATGGATTCATGGTCCGAGATCCAGATCAAGAAAATGGAGTCGGGCGGTAATGAGAGACTCAATTCTTTTTTAGCTCAACATGGGATTCCTAAAGAAACCGATATTGTTACCAAATACAATTCCAATGCCGCTGGTGTGTATCGCGATCGGATCCAAGCACTAGCCGAGGGCCGCCCCTGGCAAGATCCACCCCTTGTGAGAGAGACTCTCAATGGGGATGGCAGTCACAAAAAGTCGTCATTGAGCGATAGCGATGACTGTGGCAAAGGTAGTAGTTACCGGAATGATGATGGAGGGTGGGCTAGTTGGGACTGTGATGATTCGTTTAGATCTTCAAGCGAATTGAGGAGGAACCAATCAATGAGTGATTTAAGAGGACAGATGAGTCGTTGTAGTAGAAGAGTTGTTCCGATTAGGTCGAGGTCGACGGAGGATATTTACATGCAACCCCAATTGGAGGCTTCGGTGGCACATAATGATAATTGTTTTGCGAGGAATGAACCCAAGTCCGGAAAGCTACCACCTTCACAAGGAGGGAAATTTGTTGGGTTTGGATCGAATCATAAGCTTAGCCATAAGAAAAATAAGTCTCATGGGGATGTCCTCTCTGTTATGTCTCAGGTTAACATATTGTATTATTTTCATTCATTCTTTTTTTTTTATGATGATAATTATTAGTTATTGGTGAAATTTTTGTTTGATATAGGGGGTTTGGAAGTTATCTATGGTGGCTACTTCCGCAGCTCAAACAACTGCAAATGCCGTCCAAATAGGAAAGGAGTTGTCCTCGAAGGTATTTTTGGGAAATTTTTTATTATTTAGATCTCTGTTGTGTTTGGTGTCTAAAGTTGATTTCTTACATTGAGTAAAGGATGAGATTCTCTGTTGTTCAACTATAATTTTACGCATAAATGCGATGTATGAGATATATACATTGTGGATTGAACTTTCCTTTAATAATTTCTGTGTGCTCATCAACTTTCAGCTAATCATATTTAAATTCATATTGTTTCATAAATTGTTCATCCTTATATATGATTTTCTACAAAATTCATGATGAACAATCAAATTCCACATTTAGTTATCCTATCATTAGAGCTTCATGTCCTAGAGCAGTGTCTTTCATAACTTTCAAGTAAAACTCGTTTGCCTGGCATTAATACCTTATGAAAATACATGTTGTTGATGTTATAGTTTATAGCATGATGGATTTTTTCTTGTATTTATAAGATTCCGTGATTTGAAATTATATACAGTAGAGCATGATGAAGTCTTCTTTATGCAGGCGAAGGAGGGTAGCTATGACACAAAGGTTCACCAAACTGTCCATGTTGTTACTACAAAAACAAGTAAGTTTGGCCATAAAACATGGGGAGTCATGAAAGGGGCAGTGACATTAGCAACACAAAAGGTTGGGAGGTTCACTAAAGATGCAATTACCCAAAAAAGCAATAACTGGCAACGGAATAATGGTTATTATCAAGAGTTTAAACAAGAGAAAGGGTGTAATTCTACTTGTAGAGGAGAATCCTTTTCTAATGGGAATCATAGTTCTTATAGTTCAAGTTATTGGGATAACTGTGGTACAAAAGACAATAATAGGAAGGGAGATACTGAAAAAGTGACTATCACTTCTAACAACAATGATGATTGGGCTACCTGGGACAATGATGCAAAGGATAGTGGATATGATAATTTCCATAATGTTGTATTCCATGAGGAAACCGTTGGTCAAAATGGAAAATGAAACGCATGTACGTCCAGGTTGAATGAACTGCAATGATATCAGCGGCAGCCATAAGTACTTACCACAAACAGGGACGACGCATACAGGGACGTTACATGCTGAGAAAATTGCACATCAATAACCGAAATGGATGCTTTCATCAAATCCGTAATCTTTACCGAACACTTTTTCCCTTATTCTGTTAAAAATGTTACTCGTGTAACTTTTAGGTAAAGTTTTGTTATTGAAAATAGTGGAACATTCTTCACGACTCAAAAATTCCAAATTGATTTGGATCTATGCGAACTTTAATTAATTGGGATTTTTACCAAAATAATATAAAAATAATTTGTATTTACTTAAATGATATGGCACCAAATTTACGTACCCAAACAATATGAAAGTTATAGTAAAATTGGAGGTGTACAGTCTGGCACCAAATCAACACCATTGGTGGCTATTAGGGCAAGAAGTGTAGAGACAACATATTCCCCTGCCAAGTGCAGGCTCAAATCAGCACATAACCCCCTTACCCCACAAAACATAATAGATCCCCGTCAATCACCATAAATGCCCAACCAAACCCTTTAATATCACACTCAATTCTTAAACCCTTTAAACTCAAAAAAAAAAAAATCATCCGACAATTAGACTTTGAAAGAAAGTAGGGTTTAGTTTTTTTTGTCAAAATTAAAGGGAGAAAAGGCTACAAAAATCAAGCAAGATATACCCATTGAATTGGGATATAAAAAAATTACCCCTACACCCAGATCGACACTACCAGTGGTGATTTGGGGGATAAAATTTTGTGCCTGCCCAAATCGCAACAAATTGTGCTGGTCTGGTATCAACCCCTGTTGTATTCACCGTTTTCACGGTAGCATTCATGTTTTTTATATAAATAATTTTGCTTTCATACTATTTACGTAAATAAATAATATAAATATTATTTTGGTGAAAAAGTCGTAGTTAATTATTATAAATTCTTAAAGGATAAAGTATACCATTAGTCCTGTAACTATTAGTGTATTTTTGTTTTGGTAACTAAATTATAAAAAAAATTAATTTTATCATTAACATTTTAAATCGTTTTTATTTTGATCACTCCCTATTAAATGATTAACGAAAATGATGATATATTTTTTTAACTGATATAATAACATATTTAATCTTCAATACTTACGTATTCTATTTCGGATATTATTCTCTCTCAACCTAGTCAATACTTACGTATTCTATTTCGGATATTATTCTCTCTCAACCTGGCTAACAATTTTTTTGCTTTTCATCCTTAGCTTTTTAGGCTTTTAGCCAATTATATATTTAGGGTGAGTTTAGATGGGCGGTGCGTTTAACTGTGGTTAGTGTAAAAACAGCGGTGGCGGTGAGATTAGATACTAAAACGATACTGTAGCGTGAAACAAAAAGTAAGTTAAACACACCGCACCGCACTCAATCGCTCATCTAAATCCACCTCATACAACTTCAATGAAAACCTTTGCAAAAAACCCAAACTCTAACCAGCTTTCATTTCTTGTTTCTTGATTTGACCATATTGTTTCATACTTTAATATTTTATAATAGCATCAAAAGCTTTCTGTCAAGATAATGAAAATGACAACTCAAAGGCACCAGTTGTGAAAGAAATCTTTGTTTTGACTGTTCTCACAATAGAGTTTCAATTTTATCATCCACTGAGAAGAAAGAAGATATTGTGAGAAATCATAGGAAATATGTGGAGAAATTGAGGGGAAATCTGGGTATTTTTTGCAATCGAGTAACTGATCGAGTCATTAAATAATATAATACTTTTTTTCAAAATTTGAGCAAATATAACCCTAAACTAATATAAATAATATTTCTTCATAATATATAAATAATATTATATATAAATAATATTATATTAGATAAGCTATACTCAAAATTACTAAGTTATTAGTAAGATTACGTTTTAATCACTTAATTTAAAAAAATTACAAAACTAGTCGCTAAACTATTTAAAAGTTTTTATTTAAGTTATTGGGTTGTTAAGTTTTCTTTTTCTAAAAGTCCAACTAATGAGCTCTGAATGATGATTTGATGATTGATATGATAGATCAGTACCCATCGATGAGTAGAACAACATACCTTAGATCTAAGTTGATCCGACGGTCAGCGTCATAGATCGAAGTAGAAAGATGTTTGGATTTTAGTTCACATATTTGTAACATTCAAAGTTATTTTATGAAGAAAAAAAACTAAACTGTAGAAGATAAAGGGAAGAAGAGCTTTGATTGGTGCATATGATGCAAACAAGGAAGGCCATACAATAACAAATTTAACAACCAATTAATTTAAATAAAAACTTTCAAATAATTTAATGACCATTTTAAAGTCGAGTGACCAAAATGTAAACTTACTAATAGTTTAGTGACTTTGGGTGTTGTTTACCTTATTACATTTTGTACTTTTTCATAATATATAATCATCATTAAATTATATTTAATTGTATGTATTTGAGGATCAAATTGATAGAATTTTTAAATGTAGAGAGTTAATTTTAATCTCTCAACTTTATGGATTTAAAAATCCACTTTCAATTTATATATGACCACATAATATTTTAATTGAAAAGCAAATAATATTATCTGAACTATTTAATAAAATTATAAAAATATAAAGACCAAAATTATGTTAGAAATTAAAGTATAAGGATTAAATATAAAATTTAAGCATATTAGGACCAAAATTAAAAATTAACCCTTTTGCACAAAATAGAAAAGAAAAGGAAAAGCAACTGGTGGGTGGGTGCCACGTGTCTTAAGGGGAAGGTAATTAAAGTTTAATATTATAAATAACAAGGTGGAAAATACAGTTTACAAGATACAAAGGAGATCTATCAGGGTTGCAGAACGACACCGCTTCTGAAACCAGCATGTTGGCTAATACAAAATAGCTTTGTAATTCGAGAGTTTTAAGATCTAAAAACTCATGACAGTAGGTTTCACCTTTTCTGATACTTCGGATTCGATCGACTGCCTAATGACAAAAGTAGAAACAAACCACAATAATTAGCAGCATCCATATAGTAGCTACCTGAACCTACCCAATAAAACAATACTCTTGGATCAAAAACCAGAAAGATAAAGCACTGTCAACAGCAAATGGCAGGAATGGAACGTGAAAGTCTGAGATCGATCAATGCTGTCACTTTGAGTACATATAAAACCAGCTTTGATGATTTTATTTTCTTAAAGAAGCCAAGGAAAACTAGTCATGCTTTGATAATTAGACAGACCTGATGAGTTCACGTCATCCACCTCTTCCTTAATGCCTGTGATTCTACGATCCTAAAGATTCAAGGTAGATTCAAGGTGGGGAACTAAAGTTCAAGACAAGGAAAGGAATGTGTAGGCGGAAATGGATATACAAATGTAACAAACCTGATCATAAACCGGAATTTGGTTGCGCCAAAATTCCATTCGAGGTAAAAGGACTCTACCTGCAACATACAGAAATAACTTAATCAGTTAAATGAGCACATATCTACTGAAAATGAAAATTAATTTAATACTTATGCAACGACTTTCAGACCCTGTGATAATTCTACTAAGAAAGCAGAAAAGAAAAAAATATTAATGGCGTTATTTGCTTAGATCAGATAGGTTTGATAAATTGCAGTTCAAACATGAGAGCAAAATTCACTGAAAATGGATTCTTTAGCTGACCAGTGTTTAAACCATATGAATTAATGTATTTTATTAACAATTACAAAGGAAAAGCACAATCAATGTAGAAAGACAACTTCTATACAAAGATTAAGAGTGGGAGAAAAGGAGCACAAGACTGTTTGGGACCAAAGGATATGACAATTTCTAAATGTTAGATTGTGAACTCACCTGATCTTGACCGTTTGAAATTCAGAGACTCAGGAGAGATGATAGATTTATTCCCTTTTCTTTCTCTGGATACAGAACTTGCCTAAGTAGAAACAGAAACAGTACAGTGATTCAAGCAAGGGCAGAAAAAGACAAAGCTTGTGTTTGGGAAGTTGGATTTTAAAATAGTGTAATTGAGTAATCAAACCCCTGTAAATGCAAGTTTCAAATTTATGGATTTATAGATGCCTATTTAGTAATGAGTTTGAAATTCATATTCTTTTTTATAATTTTCAAATATCTAATCATATTTAATCTTTAACTAATTCAGCATTTCAATCCCATAATTCATGTTTCCAAACACAACATTAAGTTTTCTTGGCTTAAAAACCTATCATTAAGTTTAGTACTATGAGCACTCATACATGTATTGGAGAAAAATAAGTAAATAGAAACACAATGACAAAGTAAACAGGGAAAGGAAACACATTTATCCGGGGAGCAGAATTCACACCAACATGTGAATACAACCTGATCAACCTGCATTAAAGATAAAATCAAGCAAGCAGCCAGCCTTGAGCCGTTTCTTATAAGTAAATAAAGATTATCAGATGCCATATCTGGTTAGCAGAGTGAAGTAGTTACATCTTGAGTTAAGCCAGGCAACTATGAAAAGTACGAAACTACTGTCCATAAATCAAAGGGAGCACTTAAACTATAAAAATAGTGTAGAAGAAAGCTCACAACTTCTTCGAAATCAAGTTTCTTCCGAGTCTCCTTCTCAAGTGAGGATTCTTTGACATGGTTTAACTTTGAGGTTAAGCAGCTCAGTGTTTTCCTATTTAGGTTTTGTTCATCTTGAACCTTTATTGTTGAAGCTTCGCCCTTTTGCTGACTGCTGTCGAGGTTTGTTCTCTCTTCAACCATTGTGGGCAAGTTAACGGCATGATTACATGGAGTCGAAATCAAGCTAGGACCTGCCATGACAGTAGATAGAATTCAAAGAGAAATAAGCTGATCTTACTGAAATTCCTTTAGAAGTGTTATGTATGAACAAAAGTCATATTCTGCCATCTAATCTAAAGTCTTAACTCTTATATAGCCAAATAAACGAAATGCATGAACAGAAACCTGAATCTCTCGCTGCATTACTAGAATTAGGGACAACTTCTAATCCGACATCGGCCATAATAGTTTCCCCCAAACACTCTTTAGCATATTTTTCCCAGTAAGGAGGAAAGCCAATGAAGAAATGAGTAAAGACCTGTTCAGATTAAAACAAAATTATTACGAATTTGAAATCAATTACTTCCAAACAACATCATTATTATTATTTTCATCAAGAACTATGAATAATAGCATTGAAGATTCATAATTATACCAATATAACAGGATTCTTAGAAAAAGAAATCGATTTTCAATGATACCTCAGAAGAAAACCCATTTTCAATGGTTCGTTGTTTGTTGATGAAACCTCTGATGCAAACACAAATCCCATCAGCTGTCTGGAGAGTTAATGCATCGTGTCTTTTTACAATCGGTGCAGAGGTAAATAACCGAAACGCTTTTGACATGTTTCACCCAAATTCTTAAAATAAAAAAACAAATTCAGGGAAAAAGGAGAGAAGAAAACCTGAAGCGTAAAGAGAAGCTTACTCTATTGATGTGGACCCTGCAACAGATAATCTCTTTCCTTAAAACTCTTTCTCGGCTTTAATCAACCACCAATCGTGCAAACAAACCTAGAAAAAGTGGAATTTAAAGTCAGGGGAAAAAGAAATGGTACGCCATTGACTGAGAGTTTTGATTTCAGGGAGAAAAAAGAAAGTAGAAAATTTTAACAGTTTTTTGGAAGTATGATGAACTGCCGTCATTGCTGTCGTTTTGGATGGCGTTGCCGTCGTTTTTGTCGAGGGTTTTGGGAGCCATTGCCGTTGAAACTGTAGGTTGCTGGTGATAGATTTTTCCCAACTTTTCTTTTAAAAAAAGGAACAAAAACATTTAATGGATATGGCGGGAAGCGGAAAGTTAAAAGTCAATAACTTTTTACGGCGCTGTAAAAAAAAGGAATCGTGGTATTAACGATGTCGTTTCGAGAATTCAGTTTATTTCATGAAGTTATGGCGGATTTCCCTTCAGTCCCTCATCTCTTACATTTTTCACTCAACTTTTTCTGTCACCCAATCGACACTTGGCTAAGCTTTTCATGTTTTGGTGTTTTTACGGTTTACTTTAAAGGGCTAAGCTTTTTATGGTCTTGTATTTTTGTACAGTTTGCTTTGTATTGATTGCACGTTTGTATGGGACTTATCCTTGTAATCCTTTTATGTGAATGAATGTTCAGTTGGCAAAAAGAAAAAGAAACCCAAACCTACAATGATACATCACTCTCCTTCCCAAAATCAATTTTGACATCGAATGCCACGATCTACACCAACCAAGGTATTACTATTATCAGCTTCAATCGAGCATCATAAGTTTATCCCAAAAAGATCTCCTAAATTGAAGATGATCCGGATATTAATCTCTACTCGAACTCTAATATGCAAACAAGTTGACCCAGCCAAGAAAATGCGGTTAGCTATCCATCGCTTCTCTAACAGGAAACAAGAAAACTCGATCACCCCTTCAATGTCAACACTTGCGAGAGATTCAAACTGGCAATTGTGTAGATACTGATATTTTGGCTTGAATTATACAAACTACACACATCAGAACAACTGTGTATAAATCTTCATATCCCATGTTGGTTTACATAAACCATAAAATAGTAGAATATTAGCTATTAATTAATAATAACACGACGAAAGCTTTTAGTATATATCCGGAGGAAATTGCCCCTTAATTGAGCTACTTTGTTGTGCTTGTGCCCTTTGAAGATGTAGCCTTAATGTGTAGTTGTTCAACTGCATACGAAAAAGAAAGCTTTATGGTTAGTCTTACAGCTAAAACTTTCAACAGAGAAGGTTTGAGATATATATAGATGAATCTTAGTCAAATTGTTACGTTGAATCAAATATCATAACAAATACAGTATGCTGACACTTAATAGAAGCAGAGGTTGAAAAGAAGCATACCTCTAAAGTTCGAGCTTGTTCGATGTACTGGTTGAGTGTGAGCTTCAAGTGTTGCACTTCTCTTTCCTTCCCCTCTTGCTCGATGTTGCGTTCATGCTGAATGGCAACAGTTCTCCTCAGAATTTGATTGTTATCTAACAAGCTCCGCAAATATTCCTTCAAGGAAGCATGCTCAATCTGCTTTATGATCATGTCCAGCAGAAAACCAATCAGCATATAAATGGTGGAAGGCAACAAACAAGTTGGTTCCCTGAAAAAAGCTTAATGACAAAATAAAACGATTTTAAGATTACCTCTTCGGCGGCCCTTTTATTGGCAACAACACGCCTCTCAAAGGCTTCTAAAATCCTAGCAGCACGTGCCTTAGCATCGTCTATATTCATTGCACTCGTCATCTCGTGCACGAACAAGTCAGTCCACTCGGGACCATTGACTGCATTTCTATCATAAAACTTCTGTTTATTTACATCTTCGACATTGTAGTCCGAGATTTGACTACCTGGTTTACAAGGAAAGGAGGAAATCCACCGTAAATTTCAAAGGAAACAGAACATACGAACTCAATAATCCCAAAAGCAACTAAGCAATAACAATTTAGTCAAACAACTTACATGTAGCTGTCTCATCAGTACAATTTCCAGTTCTCACACAATCAAAGCCATATTGTTTATTTCTTTCTTCGAGATCAGAAGAAAGTGCATTCGAACTCTCCTTAAAATCTTCATTCTTGTCGACAACAGATGTTCTTAACTATACACAGAATCAATTAACAGGATTTAAAACATGATTAAGGTTTTAAACAAAGAAGATACCATGCCAAGTGCTAACAAAACAACCTGCTTCTAATAAACAAAATCTAATTTCTACCGAATAATCTAAATCTCATAAGCATATATATGTATATATAAACAAGAGCCTAAATAAAACAACTATTAATGATATTCTGGGTTTTTTTTAACAATATTAAAACGAAACAAATATGAAATGAACCTCAGGATCCAAAGCAGAGAAAGTTGAAACCCGGTCATCGGGTCTGGACCCAGGATCCGACGACGAGTTGGGAGATTCGTAACCAGAACACCTGAATCTCTTGGGAGAGGATCCGAATATTTCTTCAAAGCCCACCCTTTTACCACAAACCCCTGCAGACATGGTTTCTTTTAAAACCCTGTAAGGGGTTTAAAATTTTATCCTCAAATAAACCAATTAATTTTAATTAGGGGGAAAAAAGAACTTGGATCTGAAAAGTACAAGCCTTGTTCTATACCGGGTTCAACGCTTTCATTTAATTTGGCACAAAATCTAATTTATCAGATACATTTAGAGTTGTTGGGGAGACATGGAACCCTAGGAGTTTGATTGAGGGAAGGGGAAAAGAAAGTGCGGTAGGTCTGTTTAGGCTTTGATTTTAATCTTCGTATAAAATCTAATGTATCTCAAATCTCGACCATTGAAGTTTTAATGTTTTTCTTTTTCATTTTTATTTCTTATGGTAAACTGTAGATGCAAGAAAAGTACCATGAGACGATGAGTTGAGATGCTTAGAGATTAGAATTTATCTTTTTATTTTTTATTAAAATATCTCTAAGTTTTTATACTTTAAAATCGAGTCTATATTTTAAAATTTGAATTCAATTATTAAAATTATTAATTTTTTTAAATTCAGGTTAATTACGTTGTAATTTTTTAATTAGATAACTATTAAGTGAATATTTTTTATTCACATTAAAAAATTTAACAATATTAATAACTAAAATTAAATTCTTAAAAATAAAAATATAAAAATTAAATTATGAATCTCCAACAAATATACGAAGTTATGACATATTATCTATGACACGTCAATAAAAGTTACCCAACAATGATGCCTTCAATTGAGGAAATAGGACGGACAGCTTATTGCACACAGAACAATGGCTTAACTGGAGTTTGAAGGGTTAATTATGGCAATTTTTAAGGACACAATTAAGTAAAAGAAGTATAAGTTTGCTGCAAATCTTGTAATATATCATAAAGCTGATTATAATTCCTTTATTATTAAAAATAACATTTTAGTCCCTGTACTTTTACAAAAATTACAAAGCTAAACAATAATTTTGAATAGTAAGTAGAGGTAAGTAATTGATTTTGCTTTTATCCCCAACTTATTTTCAATTTTATTTTTTACATAATTGTTGTATTCACATAAGTTATTATTAAACTAAATCATTGGGTTTATTTTCAAGACCAAAAGATTTTTAATTTAATTTAATGTCATGTTAGTCACTATTAAACAAGGCCATTCCAGTAACAGCAGAATTAACATGCAATAATTGAAATGTCAACTTATCAAATGTATAAAAACTAATAAATTATTATTTTTAATAGTAGAAGGACTGAAATGAATTTTTTTTAAATGATACGTACTAAACTTTAACCAATAAATGCATTAGGGTTAATTAGATCATTCGATATAAGCAATAAAATTGATGCATTATTATTATTATTATTATTATTTTGATTCATTGCATTATTTCCTTTTTTTAGTGCTACAAGTATAGTATAATTGCAAATATAAGTTCGAACAAATATCAAATTATTATAAATGGATTATTCGAGTAATCACCAAGTACAATCAAACTGTTGTAGCACAAATGGATTAAAAAGTTATAAAATCTAGACTAAAGTCGACTAACTACACTAGAACTCCCATACATAAATGAGACTCAGAGGCCTATACATATAAGTGCACATGGCGAGTCTCAAGCTTAAGTATTCATGACATAAATTGTTGGGCTTGTAATTTTTTTTTAAATTATTATAAATTTATACATAAATTACATTGGAATAATTAATTATTTTTTATAGCATCTCAATTAATCTAATATCTTACATAGTTTTGGCGTATTCATGTTATTATATATTACGAATCTATATCATATTTGTTTTTTTTAAGTATTATAAAAAATTTATATAAATGTTTAGATATTAATAATATTTTTATGGAAATTTTAACACATTCTAATATTTATGTCGTGTACATGTCATTTTATGACATCATGTATTTTGTTTTTTTATATCTTAATTTATCTCATATTTTGCATAATTTATTATAATAATTTAATTTTATGCTTAAATATTTTTATCATAACGATTTTTATACATTAATATAAATATTATATTTAAAATTTAAATTCAATTTATTATCAACTGTATGATCAAAGTTATAAATATGGTTATTCTAAAATTAACAATAAAATTTATTATTTAACTATCGATTGAGTCTTAGCTCAGTTGGTATTAGTATCGGTATCGTTATCAGTGTAAGAAGATATAGGTTTGAGTACGCTAAAACGTGTTTATTTTCTTATTTAAGGATTTTGTAGGGGCTATAAGTAATTATAGACACATTTTTATTAAAAAATCATCATTTAACAATTATCATTTTAGAAAAAAATATAATTAGAAAAGGCACAATATTTTGTTTTAGATTATAAAACCATTTATGATTACGGTTATATACATGTGAAAAAATTATTGATACATTGTTAAAAAAGTTTTTAGACTTCATTAGGATAATGACAAATGTTCAATAAGATATAATAAATATATAAAAGAAACGAGACATATAAAAAATTAAAAAAATACACAATTAATGTACCAAATACTAAACTTTATATATATATATGTATATATATAATATTTTGCCACTGTGTAAAAAATTAACTTAGTTTGGAACAGAAGTTAAAAGATGCCTTCTTCAACATGCATGGGATAATAATTGCCTTGTCTAAGTAATAATAGGGGTTTGCCAAAAACGAAAGTAATAATGGGAAGAAAAGAAAAAGACAAATGTTATTGTGGCATAATGAAGTGGTCACATGTCAAGAATAGTTGCTTTTAATTAAGTATGGCTGATTTCTTTTTAGTAAATATTAATCTTATTATAATTTTTTATCATATTTATTTTTTTGATATAATGTTTAAAACTACTTATGACCATTTTCTATACCTTAGATAGAAGGATAATGCGCTTCAGCATACTCAAACCCACGTCCTTTTACACTGGAAACAATACAAATATCAATCGAGTTAAGATCAACCAGTAAAAACATATGGAAATCTCCGCAAAACACAATTACTAATATTTTTCTCCACTATAATTTACAAAAGAGATAATATACATTATTACCGCTTTATCGTAATTGTATAAAAGACTAGACTTATATATATATATTCATAATTTGGGTATATAAGAGTTCTTATTAGATCAAAATTATACATGGAAATTTCTTTTTTATCTAGTCTCGCATTTTGCTTTGGCAGAGAATAAAGAAGCAAATTTACCAAAGTAAGATTGGTGCCGCCGCTATGTATCAGTTAGTACAATAAATTAGAACCCTAAATTATATATATTTATTTTTATGAAAATTTAAATTTGTAGCATTTGTCCCATCCCACTCTATGGGCAGAAATGATTTGTATCATTAAGTACATAGCCAATGAAATTGAATAAAGCTAATTACATTATTTTAATAAATCCAGCTAATAACTTGATTTCATCCAACTTAAATGACTATTTCAATAAAAATATAATATATGTTAATATTGATATAGAAAACTAGTGTCTTGTAATTTTTAATTAGTATGAAAAATTATCAGGAATAATTTATAAGATCATCTTAATTTTTAATGTATGAAATGGATAATATTAATGAATATTTTGTAAATAAATTTATTTAATCTTATTAATTTAATATATAAAATTACTTTTCGTATATCCATAAATCTAAAACTATATATTAAATTATACTGATAAAAATATCAATAAAGTATTGATGGTATTGGCACATGAAACTATTTAGATTTATAATAAATAAATAAATAAAGAAGTGTCTATTCACTAGTTTTTTTAAACATCAATAAAGAACGACATCGTTCGGAAGCCAACTCTCTCACATATCTGCTAGACTCCTAGTTTTTTCTATTCACCGAGTTCTGATAAAATAATCAAATTCGGAGTTCTTCCGGATCATCATCTTCATCATTACTCAAAAGCTGTCAAGGTAAGAGTTTTAAATTTTATCCAATTTTCTGGATCTTTAATTTTTTAATATCCAATTTTTATGTTACGTTTTGAGTCGATAAAGATCGTAAAATTTCCGTTTATTGGATACCAGAAACGCTTATGATTGGGTTTTCTTGGTCACGATATTGTAATTGTAGAAATATTCAATATTTTTCATAAGAGATTTAATTTCGTGTTTTATTTTGTGAGTTTTCTATTGTAGGTTGTGATCTGAACAATGAGTGTAACATCATGTATTTCTTCGAGTTTATGGCTGTTTTCGTTTCCTGTATTTTTTTAATTCATCATTTGGGTTTTAAATTAATCATTGTAATTAGTCATTTTGCTCAAGTCTGTTATGAACTTAGGATTGTTTTTTATGTGAAAATTTTCTTGTTTATTAGTTTTACTGGTTGAGAAATCAAAGCTCGATGTTCAGATGATTGATAATAGCCCTAAAATTTGAAGAAAAAATGTTTTAAAACTGATTTGTGCTGTTATTTTTGCTTGTATGTTTCAGATGATTGATGACCAAGACCTTGGCTTCTTCGCGAATTTCCTTGGGATCTTCATTTTCGTTCTCGTTATAGCCTATCATTATGTGATGGCTGACCCAAAATTTGAAGGCAACTGAGGATTTTGCACTTTTTGTTTGTGTCTGCAATGGATATTTAGATGATAATTTTGGTAGACTGAGTTGTTTCAGAAACGAAGACGAAACAATGTTGTTAAAAACCTTCAACAAGTTATTGATATAAATGTCATCTTATTGCTAATGTTTTGCAAGAATTATATTTATATCCATTTTTCTTGTTTTTGCTTTACATTTACTATTGCTCAAGTGATTTAACATATGATGCACCTTGAGGCAGCACTCTGTTGGAATGCAGCAAATGTGAAAGTGGGGTTAGCATTGTAGTGGAGTGTAGTCTATCATGGTCTGTGCTGTTTCAAGCGTGGCCTCAAGGCAACTGATGGTTCATGAAGAACTAAATCCTCCTTGATAGGTCTATGCATAGATATGGAGAGGCATAGTTCACTTATTCACCTTCTTTTGCTCTTTATCTAGTTCCAGGAAAAAGAAAAAAGAATACTTTTTGCATTATGATGATAGCAATTGAGATGAGATATTGTTTTTGCATATGAGGTTGTAGATAGCTAGCCAATCTTTTGCATAGCTAGCGAGTGGTGAAGTGTTGCGGGAGCTATATTCTTCGTCTGGCATCAAGCTTTAATAACAGGAAGTGCAAATTTGCATGCCTTGTTGGATTCTTCCATCTGAGTGGGTCAGCTGTTTCTTCTTTGATTACAATGGCTTATATCTTAGTGGCAAGTGGCAACTCTTGCTGTATGCTGAAGAACATGGCTTCCTAATCTTCTCAATGCTGTTCTGTTTAGGCCTCAATCTTGTTTGGACATCTGCAGTTGGTGTTATTCCCAACACGAGATCATGGGATATGGTTCTCATTTGCAACTCCTTTTTCGAGCTCTGCTAAGACTTGATAGCTATTTCTGTTAAAGACCTCATTTTGTACTTGAACTTACTTTAGCAACTATAATGAAAGAGCAGGAACAAGATAATAAGCTCCATAGCCTCTGCTGTGAAATTCTTCTATTAAGTTTTAACGTTTCTACAAGTGCCATTGGACCTTGTGGTTTGGCCAGAGATGGGGAACAAGGAGAAATTCAGGGTTTAAAAAGAAGTAACAAATTTAATTTTCAGCATCCAGTTCAAGTCTGGAAAATGATTGTACCATTTGCATTATCATGCATACCACATTTATCACCTACTAATCTTTAATTGAGACTTTTGTTTCCAATGTTTTTTCGTCACTGCATCTCCGAAAATACCAAAGAAGACAGTTTCTCAGTCGTACATCCAATGCCTTTATCAGTAACCACAAGATCATGAGATCCGGATTGTATATTGATGAAAATGTGATTCAAAATCTTACTACATGGACCTTCCTGTCAGATTCACATTCGTCATCACACAACAACAACAACAACAAAAAAAAACCAGATGGCTCGGTTCAAAAGATTACTGCATATTGGTGTTGCTCTCAACCTTTAAAATACGTAGAGCAATTAGTTTTTGCTAGATAGCTAATGTCTGGTACACTAGAGCTAGCAATATAAGTTCTAACACTAGAGCTAGCAATATAAGTTCTAACTGCTAATAGTTCCTCTTACTTCCCATGGTGGGATTTATTCTGGGAGCGAGTCCGGGGTAGATGATTTCGAGGTGAAAATCGTAGGCCTTGCTTATCCGGATAAACTGCTTTTCTCTTCTTTCCCTGATCTCTCCTACCACTCTGTGCATTCTTGCCTGCAATATTGAAACTGTTGTAAGAGCCTACGTTAAGAAAGTATTTTATGAACCAGCAAGAGAGTAAAGAATAAATATAGCAGTTACAAGCATTCATATATACACATGTATAAAAATTAACAGAAACAAGTTTACAATCCAGCTTTTTTTTTCATTGCTAAAGTTCTGAGGGTGCGAAGCTTTGCATTACATGGTGTAGAGGCATCTTTTGCAGTTTTTGTTGCGGACACATTGCTCTCCAGAATAGCAATGTTTCTTTCAGATGAACCTGAATCTATAATATGAGTTGAGTTGTTTTCTTCATTGCCCAAATTTTCATTTTCTTGACGAATTGCTGAATGACACAACTTGTTTTTGTTCCCAGATATCCTTCTCTTTTTGTTGTCAGTGCAGATCTTCACCTCAATGCATTCATTTGGAAACACAGCCCCTTTCCGCATTGCCAGTCGAGTTAATCTCATAGGAGTTGTTGGCCTAACATTAACATCTCCAAGTACTGAGGACTTTTTATCCCTAGCAATTGCATGTTCAGCAGTCATTGCAATTTCTGAGATAACTTTTTCAGCTGTAACCTTTGCAGGAGAAGAGGTCTTATCTTCAGCACTACGATTAATCTTCACTGAGGTCTTATTTTCATTTCCCCGAACCTTGGTTGGTATGCAAGAAGAGGGTTTGCATGAAGCATCCCCTTGTGTTGAAATTAGTGGTGATATTGCATGGGAAGCATATGAAACAAGTGGAACGGAAATAGCCAAATTTTCCGAGGAATGTTTACCCTTCATAAACATGTTGGCAGTCATACAGGAGCTAAATTCCATATCAAGACACTTCTTAGCTGTTAACAAGGATGATGCTAGAGCTGCACGTGAAGCAAGAGGGCTTAGACGAGACCTATTCTGAATGAATTCTTCTTGCATAGAAGCCGCAGTTCCTGATTGATACTTGGTTTCTATATCCACTTGCAGTTTAGTTTTACTGCATGTTATCCTCTTCAAATGATTTCGGTTATCAGGGACAGCTGGAATACATGCATTAGATTCAGCAGTAGAATTGTGAGGTGTTTGTCCATTGTTAAGAACTGTATTAGCAGCAGGATTAGACTAACAGCTCGCAGAAAAGATAAAAAAACATTGAGTTATTGTGATATGTACCACAGGGAATTTGGTATGCAGGATATATACTGCACATTAGCACTTATGCATGAACATCTCTTATATCATCTTAAGATGCTCATTGTACCAGAGAAGGAAACCACAGAAATTACCAGACATAGAAACATATCAATAGTACTTATCAAATGCTAAGAAAATAATCTGTATTGAGACAATCTCTTCCTTTATCACAAAGTTGAAATCTGAAATCAGCAGAGAAACAGAAAGAGTCAGATATACTTTAGACAAGTAAAAGCCAACCAGCATGTGTACCAGACAGAACCATGTCTCAGTTCATTGGCAAGGAAACATAAAAATAAATGATACGGTTAACCACATCAGTTCATTGGCAAGGAAACTTAAAAATAAATGATAAGGTTAACCACATCACATAATCTGCGCTGAAAACAATAGTATAAAATTGAAGAAGACAGATGATAATTAGCTGCATGGAGCCATAGACTATGTTTGAGGTAAAACAATTTGGTAAAAGAGCCTGCATCACAATCCTCTAATAATGTCAATGGCTAAGATGCTTACCTTTTTTTCTCCATAGAAAACCGTCTAGAAAATCTTTCTCAGGTGCATCAGCTAAGTTGCTAATCTGTTCTATTTGCTTTTGCAGCAACTTATTAAGGTCCATTTCTGCATCAGAGTCGTCAAGAATGGTCAAGAAAGGACATGAATATGATAAATCTGTGTCTTTTTCTGGTTTTAAGAGTGTATGAATGATTGGATGGTCACTGATGCTTTTGGTAGCAAGCTTCATGACTGAACTTGATGGGACAGCAAGGGTTTGTCCTTCAAGGTCGTTATCAAGCCATTTGATCATGAAATTGCATCTACAGCCCCTTTTTGAGTGTCGTATCCTGTCCACCTGATAATGACAAAAGTTGGGGTGACAAAATAAAGGAACAGAAGTGTTTAGCAGTACTACAGGCAACTCAATGAACATATCTTCAATATGAGCCTCATTAGAGTACACCATCTAAAGAACATCACCATAAAATCAGGTAACTCATTTTAAGCTATGCAAAATAGATATATCTGATACCATAGTTATTTTCTAAGGCTCCACAAGTTTAATGAGATTTCAACCAACATTTACATTATAGTTCTTTGAGAGTTGATCTTTATGTATTAGCTACATCTTTTTAAGTTATTGCCTAGATCATGGTTTGAAGTTTCATACTGAAAAACACAGTAAATTCATCATATATAGCACCTGGTCTAGTGAATAACATAGCTAAATATATTTAATTCTACCAATCAAATATAGTGATATTACTTCAACCATGCATATACGATATAAGATATAAGAACACGTTAGAATGCAATTTTGCTTCGTTATTGATACTTTCTTGCAGATGTAATGCCTATGTGAAGACAGAAAATGAACCTTTTCCACCTCAGCATCATAGAAGAAGTCCTTGGACTGTAATTTTGTGTTGACAAGTACACGTTCACCTTCTTCGATGTGGCAGCAGTCATCAACTTGAAGCGGCATAGACCGGAAACGAAGGCGTGCCAGAACTTCATCCTTGTTCAACATCATATCTTTTAACTCCTGGCTCGCGAAATTTACAATCAGACTATCTCCAGAAGAGCTGTACAGGACCATTATCAGAAGCCACACTTCAAATCACTGGTATGATCAACAATGCAATCCATTTTAAACAAACAAATTAACAGTCAATGCAGATGCAAGTTTAGAGCCTCTGAATAGAATATCCTACAACATTGAGTGAAATCTTCTCTCTCTTCTTTTGTTTTCTTCTTTACCTTTCTGGGTGACTGAATGAAATAAAACCCAGTGATCGGTGATAGTTTTGAAGTAAAAAAACCATATAAAATCAACCCAGAATTGGGGGAACAACCCAGGTTTTGTTCTTAACAAAGGACAGGGATTATTGATAGGTGAAAAGACAATGTTGGGAAAAAAGGAGAAAAAGGGCAGCTCATAGACAGCCATGGGAAGAAGAGCGAAGAAGAAAAGAGGAGAAGGAGGAGGGAGTTACCCGAGAGAAACAATACAAGGGTGCCAAGAGGATTCCTCTTTGCGCTTAGCTTCCAATTCTATGGAATCGTCTGCTACGCTGAGAGCTTCCATCTTTCAGTCCAGCAGTCCAAGCACTCAGAAAATGGCCATGCTTGTTGCTTTTCCTTTAATAATACAAAAAAAAAAGACGAAGATAAAATAAATAATAAAACTATTGCCAATTAGGATTTCAAACATCAAAAATAGTTGTTGGGTTATTAATGTTATGTAATCTTAACAATAAAATAGAAAAAAAATATAATAGTGACTTGCAACAAAACAATAAAAAATAGTATGGGCTGATTCGGGCTGACTCGGGTAAATTTTACCCAAGGCCCGATCTGCTTTAAAAACTTTGCGTCTATATTTTTATTTAAACTCTTTCACTTTTTAAATGAGTATTCCGGCTTGAACGGGTGGCTCGACTTACGATCAGGTCTAATAATTATCTAATTACATGTATCACGATTATTTCTTTAAAAAAATATTTTATTATCTAATAACACCCTGTAATCACAATTTTCTCTCGAAAAAGTGAGTGTATCGAAAATTTTTAACTTTTTGATATAAAGATAATTCAATAATTTTACATCTAATTATATTATTAATTGTTTTTACAAAGGATTAATATTGTACATAAATTTATATAATTTTTATAAATATTTTAATTTTTAAAAATTTGACCCTATAATCCCAATTCTACAGTTCCGCCCTTATTTTGTTCTGATAAAATGCAAAATAAACAAATAACACAATAACAATGCTAATTTAAAATCATAATATTCATTATTGGAATGATAGAAAGTCTAGTAACAAACACTACATTAAAAGTAATAAAGTTTTGGACTTGAGTGATGAAATGAAAAATAAAAGTTTGAAAATTAAACAAAAGAGATCCGAAGAACTCAAGAAGAATAGAATATGGTCTAATGTCAAGTAGACTTGTCCATGGGCCGGGCGGCCCGGCCCGGCCTGACGGCCCGCCTGAAATATTGGAGGGTTTGGGTAAAAATATAGGCCCGAAATATGGGCTTGGACAAAAAAAGAGGCCCGTTTAAAAAACGGGCTGGGCCTCAGGCACCACTTTTTTGGCCCGGGCCCGGCCCGAATATAATAAATATATTTTTTTTAATTTTAAAATACTTTTAAAATATATTTTTTTATTTTTTTATTTTTAAAATAATTTTTTAATGTTTATTAAAAAATGGGCCGGGCCGGGCTCGGACTTATGATATTTTTCTTGGGCTGGGCCGGGACAAAATTTTAGGGCCATATTTCGGGCCGGGCCAAAATTTTTTTACTGGACACGACCCGAACCCGGCCCGGCCTGGCCCATGGACAGGTCTAATGTCAAGTGGTGCACATCGAGACTTTGTTTTGAGTTTAACAATGGGAAGAATAAAACTTCAGGGCTTATTTCTTATTTCTATTTATATAGTTTGAAATACATTTATTTATTATAATTTTAAGCCCATTATAATAATTTGTATAAATTCAATTAATTTTAAGTCCATTCTTTAATTTTTGAATATATTTTGGACCTACATAATATATTAGACCTATAATATTTTATTATTAATAGTTTTAGTTAATCGGTTAATTCGATTAATTATTCTATTTCAAATCGAATTAACTGTTAATTGAAATTTCAAAAATTCATTGACTGAATTAGATTTGATGGCCGATTGTTTAAAAGAAAAAAAATTGATTAGGTCAATTAATTTAGTTAAAACTAAATTATGTACACCCTTACGCTATAAATTCAATTGTCACACTGAAACTTGTTTAACCTTCTTTCAAGAGAGAACTCTCACGTAAACCAAATAGAAATAATCCAACATAGATCAAAACTGAAGTCTAAACAATTAACAATCTCTAACTTAACAAACTTCCTATAAGTAAATATGTAATGTTTTTCAAAGGTACCACATGACTCAAATCGACTTCTTTCAAATGATCCACACTTAAATATCCTATAACACCCCAATCTCGAAAACTTTGGTGTTCATCTTGTTGTTGATGAAAAGAGCGGTGGTGCCTTGGAATATCGAATATATCAAGAAGCAAAGCATTTGCATGAAAGCAGTGAGGATATCAAGAACTAAGCATTAGCATGGCACAAGGCTTTGTAAGGGTGTGGTTGGACCTTCCTAAAAGTAAGTCATTCTGTTGCTTCCATATGGTCGACGAAATACAAGTAAATTTCATTGGTTCAACACTGCTAATATCTTTGATGTGGAGCCATTGTTGAATCCATCATGCTATGGAATTCAATTGGAGTTTGTAAAACCAAATCAGACAAACCTAGTGAAATGGCAACGTCTAAAGACGTGTTCAGTTAATATTCTCCTCTTCTATGTTACAAAGAAGGTAATGTTCTGTGCCTTAATGTTATATTTCTTTAGTTCACTATGGGTTGCAAGGCAGTTGTTGCAAAATTTTCACAGGAAAATGATGAGCTTAAAGAGCAACTTGATTTGCCACATAACTTTCCCATTAACATTGTTCTGGGTTCTGGTTCGTTGATCATGCCTTTGTCTAGAAAATCCCATGATTGTTTTCCTTCTAACAAGCTTGTCATCACTTATAAATAGAAGTTCTGGACAAGCAGTCCTTGAACCCTTCTTGTCTAGGAATGTATTGTAACTATTCCCTCCAGTGTCCATGGGCGGGTCCAACAAAAATATTAGTCCCGTTTGCTAGACCTAGGCTTGAAAAATAGGCCTAAAATTTTACCTAAATTTAGCTCGGATAAAATGCTAAAATCCAATCCCGGCCCGGCTCGCCCGTATTAATTTAAAAAAATATATAAAATACATCAAAAATACTAAAAACATTAAAATAAATGTTTTCCAACAAATTGAAAATAAATTTAAAACAATGGTTACTTAAATAACATTAACATAAATGTAACTTAACAAGCAAATGTGAAAAATAGTAACAAAATTAACAATAAAATAAGAGTTATACAATATTCAAATTACAACAATAAAATAGTAACAATATAATTGTGAAATAGTAGCAAAATAGTAAAAAAAACAAGAAAATAAAAAAAAGTAAAAAAGAAGCCTTACTCGAGACCTAGTGTATTTTTTAAACGGGTATTTTTTTTATCCAAACCTATTTTTTGGATCTATATTATTACCCAAACCCTCACATTTTTCGGGCGAGCACTCGACTCGACCACGAACAATCTACTTCCATGTCTTGAAAACAAGATTAATAAAGTCAGTTGTCCCTGTTTGAATGTAATTCAAAAAATACCTAAGCCACTTTCATAACATCCGTATTTTAAATGATGAGTCTAGCCATCAAAACACATTTATCTGACTTTTTTAGGATTTTTTTTCAATTCAAATGGTTTCAGATTTACCTCTTTGTGATTTTTAACTACACAACCCATACTTAAAATGCTGATATGGAAATTAAAGTTTAATTGTTAGCATATCTTCAATTAACAAGAACTTTATTTTTAATAAAAATAATTTAGAACTTAATTTTTAATTAAACAAGTAAATAAATTAAATTTGAATGAGCAAAGAGGTGCTCATGGACCGGGCCCATAAAAAATTTCAGTCCATTTACTAGGCCCGGGCCCGGCCCGGCCTGAAATATGGGCCTAATATTTTGCCCAGGGCCGGCCCGTGAAAAAATATGAAGCCCAGGCCCGGCCCGGCCTATTTTTTTTTGACTTAAAAGTTAAAACTAATTGTTATTAAATTTATATCAAATATCAAATTGTAATTTTTTTGTATATAATGAACAAAAAAATAAAATAAGATTACTTATTTGAATTTAATTACAAACAATAAAATCTTAAAAATAAAAAATGATTATAATATACAAGTAATCACAAACAATTAATTTGAATTTAATTACAAACAATCAAATCTTAAAAATAAAAAAATAATTATAATATACAAGTAATTACAAACAATTCTGGCAAACCTTGCATAAAAGAAAAAGAACATTGATTTTATGACCAGTTGCTTGAGTCTGCATAGTAATCCAAGGCTTAGGCAAACGTAATTCAGTCTTAAGCCAAGATAAAGTAGGCAATACCTGAATTAGCCAAGATAAAGTAGGCAATAACTAAATAGTGATGAACACAAAGTCAATTGGCATTGGTCCAAACTATGATAAAGAGGAGCTACTCTTAGCAACTAGGAAAAATATGACATAAAAAGACATCAACTTAATATTTTTCCCATGAAGCAAAAAAAGAACATTTTAACACCATACATCAATGGCAAGCAAGACCAAGTCATTTTGCCTCTATATTAATGGCTTTTCCAGCAGCAATCTGAAACACAACTCCATAAGTTAAGCTATCATAAAGATACAATTATGACTATAATAGTGCTACAGAGCTTTATAAACTTTAAAATACAGCAGCCAAGTACATTCAAATAATAAACTTGAGCAAAAGGCTACAGAAGAAAAAAACAAACTTTAAAATACAACAGCCAAGTACATTGAATAATCAATGCCCATATTGATAAAGAGAAGGCCAACAACCACAATAATGAAGAGACATTTAAGTCATCTAAGAACAAACATAAGCATCCATGTTAATCAGATTCACCAAGACCATGCAACAACTTATAGAAAGATATAGAAAAAAAAACGCTTATGAAAACAACTAAACATGAAAAAAATACCTGCATATATCGCACAACAGTACTAGTATAATCAACAGCTCTCCTTTGGGTCAGCTTTCTCATTCTTTTCGCAGCAAAATTGTCACCATGAGCTGAAAGAAAAATAAAAGAATTTTGTCAGAACTAAAATTTAGAAAGCCTAACTTCTCTGAATTGTAACTCATCTAAACAGGACATATCCAACAAATAACTAGAACGAACAACACAAATGAGGAAGGTACTAGAATCAATAACCCAAAGAAACAGTTGATTTCTATGTTTAGCCCAACCTATGTCTAGGCTGTTCACAAAACTAGGACTTTAAAACAGAGTCCCATTTCTAATCATCTAGGTGCCAGCAGAACAGATGGAAATTTGCACAATGTAAACAGTATTAAAATTTGCAAGGGAGATTTAAGCAACACAATCTCTCAGCAGGTCACAAGCAAGAAAAGAACAGACACATCAAATGAAATTATACATCTACGGTCACAAGCAAGTGAGGGAACTGATTCGAATAAAAATGAAAATCAAAAAGCACAAAGCAAAAAACAAATTCAAAGGTTAACAGCAAACTCACCTTTGAGAAAACGAAGAAGGCTAGAAGCGGTGAAACACCGTGGAGTCGTGGACGTGGAGTCGTGAATCGGTGGAGGTGGAGTTGGATCTGATTTGGGGGGAAAAAAGGGAGGGAAGGGGTTAGAGATTTATCTGGGGTCGGGGGGAAATGGGGAGGGGAAGGGAAATGGGAAATGTATTAATGACCAGAGGTGTTCATGGGCCGGGCGGCCCGGCCCGGCCCGACGGTCCGCTCGAAATATGGGAGGGTTTGGGTAAAAATATAGGCCCGAAATATGGGCTTGGGCAAAAAAACGAGGCCCGATTAAAAAATGGGCCGGGCCTCGGGCACCACTTTTTTAGCCCGGGCCCGGCCCGAATAATAAATATTTTTATTTTTTATTTTTTAACTTTAAAATACTTTTAAAATACTTTTTTTTAAATTTTTTTAATTTTAATATTTTTTTAAAATACTTTTTTTTAATTTTAAAATATTTTTAAAATACTTTTTTTAATTTTTATTTTAATTTTTAAAATAAATTTTTGGTATTTATTTAAAAAATGGGCCGGGCCGGGCCCATGCTTATGAATTTTTTCCCGGGCCGGGCCTGGGCAAAATTCTAGGCACATATTTCGGGCCGGGCCTGGGCCGAATTTTTTTCTAGGCCCGGCCCGGCCCGGCCCATGAACACCTCTATTAATGACAAATAAAAAATAAAAAAATTATATTAATTAAGCCAAAAAATTTTTACCCGAGGCTCGGCCCGTTTTTAAAATGGGCCTAATTTCTTACCCAAACTCATATTTCGGACCTATATTTTTACCTAAACCCTCTCATATTTCGAGCGGACCATCGGGCCGGGCCGGGCCGCCCGACCCATGAGCACCTCTATGAGCAAGGGACTACGGAAAGAATTAGACCTACCATTTTCGTTTTTCTATATGGAATCTTCCTGGACGGTAATGGGCCAATGAGAACAGAACGTCAGATTTGAATGGACGGACGGTCCTAAATCCCGTCAATATAAAATTCACGACGTGGCGATATTTTATTGGACTTTTAAGGAAAAAATATGGGACCATTAAATAATTTTTCTAGACTCTAGAAATCAGAACATTCTAGAAATGAACTTAGAAAATCTATATAGACCAACTCCTTTTCCCTCCCACTTCAACTTGAAAGTTGCAACCTTCGCCGCTGCTTCTTTCTCTCTTTTATTATTGTCCGTTGACACCGCAAATAGAAGAGAAGAGTAATGGCCGGCAAAGGAGAAGGTCCAGCGATTGGGATTGATCTCGGAACAACTTATTCTTGCGTTGGCGTTTGGCAACATGATCGTGTTGAGATCATCGCCAACGATCAAGGTAACAGGACCACGCCGTCTTATGTTGGCTTTACTGATACCGAGCGTTTGATCGGTGACGCGGCAAAGAACCAGGTCGCCATGAACCCCTTGAACACCGTATTTGGTAAGCTTTAACTCTCTTTTTTTTCTCTATTCTTTAAAATAGTCTTTTACTTTCATTATTTTTTAGATCTCGTGTTTTTGATTGTTTTTGGATCTATTTAGTTTAGTTTAGATCTATAATAAGGTTAACTTTTAGTACGTACAAAGTTAGATCTGAACTTTACTAGGATAGCGATGGATTTAGTTAGTTATCGCTGTTACTCAAGCTTAGATTCTCGTTCAGATCTGATCTAAAACCATTTAAGTTTAGGTAATTTATCTCTTCAATGCTGTTACCTATTTCGTAAATGAGACTTGTTGGTTAGGTTTGCTGCTTAGCAGTTTAAAAGGAGAACGAAGTTGTTTTGATGATAATAGCGTTCCTTCATTATTTGTTGTTCACAAGTTTGAAATATTATTCAAGATTTATTTTTCCTGTCTAGTTCTAATAAGATTAGTTATAGTATGTAAAAACAGAATATACGCTGATAATTATTTTTGCGTAATGTGTTTTTAAGATTATAACTTCAATTATGAATTTAACCATACCAATCTATGTTGCCATCTAAGTATTTATAATCTGTATATCACCAATGTTTTAAACTGAATATGTATTTCTGATATGATGTTCCTTTTGTGATTGGTTAGTCATGTAATTTATAGATTGAGGGGTTATCTTCTTGGCTAAATTTTCTTTTAAGTTTGTTTTGGCTTAGTTAATGTGATTTTATATTTGTAGATGCAAAGAGGTTGATTGGTCGTAGATTCAGCGATGCCGCTGTTCAGAGTGATATTAAATTGTGGCCATTCAAGGTCATACCAGGATCTGGTGATAAACCGATGATTGTAGTTTCTTACAAAGGTGAGGAGAAGCAATTTGCCGCTGAGGAGATCTCGTCTATGGTCCTCATAAAGATGCGTGAGATTGCCGAGGCTTACCTTGGCTTTACGGTTAAGAATGCCGTGGTTACTGTCCCTGCATACTTTAATGACTCTCAGCGTCAGGCTACAAAGGATGCTGGTGTCATTGCTGGTCTTAATGTCATGCGTATTATTAATGAGCCCACTGCTGCTGCCATTGCTTACGGTCTTGACAAAAAGGCTACCAGCGTTGGTGAAAAGAATGTCTTGATCTTTGATCTTGGTGGTGGGACTTTTGATGTATCTCTTCTTACCATCGAAGAGGGTATCTTTGAGGTGAAGGCCACTGCTGGAGACACTCACCTTGGAGGTGAAGATTTTGATAATAGAATGGTGAACCATTTTGTGCAAGAGTTCAAGAGAAAAAACAAGAAGGACATTAGTGGCAATCCCAGAGCTCTTAGGAGGTTGAGGACTTCTTGTGAGAGAGCAAAGAGAACTCTTTCATCCACTGCCCAAACCACCATTGAAATTGATTCCCTGTACGAGGGTATCGACTTCTACTCAACCATTACCCGTGCCAGATTTGAGGAACTTAACATGGATCTATTCAGAAAATGTATGGAACCAGTTGAGAAGTGTTTGAGGGATGCCAAGATGGACAAAAGCAGCGTCCACGATGTCGTGCTTGTTGGTGGTTCTACTAGAATTCCCAAGGTTCAGCAACTTTTGCAAGATTTCTTCAACGGGAAGGAGCTCTGCAAGAGCATCAACCCAGATGAAGCTGTTGCTTATGGTGCTGCAGTTCAAGCCGCTATCTTGAGTGGCGAGGGAAATGAGAAGGTGCAGGATCTGTTGCTCTTGGATGTCACCCCGCTGTCTCTCGGTTTGGAAACCGCTGGCGGTGTGATGACTGTTTTGATTCCGAGGAACACCACCATTCCCACCAAGAAGGAGCAGGTCTTCTCTACATACTCAGACAACCAGCCTGGTGTGTTGATCCAGGTGTACGAAGGTGAGAGAGCAAGGACAAGGGATAACAATTTGCTTGGTAAATTCGAGCTCTCTGGTATCCCACCAGCTCCCAGAGGTGTCCCACAGATCACAGTGTGCTTTGATATTGATGCCAATGGTATCTTGAATGTGTCCGCCGAGGACAAAACCACTGGGCAGAAGAACAAAATCACCATTACAAATGACAAGGGAAGGCTTTCGAAGGAGGAAATTGAGAAAATGGTTCAGGAAGCGGAGAAGTACAAGTCAGAGGACGAAGAGCACAAGAAAAAGGTGGACGCAAAGAACGCGTTGGAGAACTACGCATACAACATGAGGAACACAGTGAAGGATGAGAAGATTGGTGCCAAACTTGCTGCAGCAGATAAGAAGAAGGTTGAAGATGCAATTGACGAGGCCATCCAATGGTTAGACAACAACCAGCTTGCAGAGTCAGATGAATTTGAAGACAAGATGAAGGAATTGGAGAGCATCTGCAACCCCATCATTGCCAAAATGTACCAAGGCGCTGGAGCTGACATGGGTGGCATGGATGAGGATGCCCCAGCTAGTGGAACCGGCGCAGGCCCCAAGATTGAGGAAGTGGACTAAGAAATTTCTCTCCATTCTTTTCGACCCTTACATTTGTTCCTTTAGTCGTTTCATGTTGGTTTCTTTTTTATTGGACTTTAGACATGTTTTTGAGGATTTTGTTTGAAGCCAATTTTTGAGTATTTTAGTTATTGGAAACATTGAACTCTGGTGTTATTGCCGGGTACCTTCTTTGTTATACAAATTTTCCATTGTTTTCCTTTTGAATCTTCCATTTTTATTTTACTTTTTGAAATTTCCGTTCTTAATTTTTAGTTCAATTGTCTTGGGATGTTTTATTTTTGCTTAAATGGCAAGGATGCAAATTTATTAACACCAGCGTTTAATTGTTGTCTCGTAAATTGATTATTTTTTTTCAAAAAATAATCAAATTAAGGTTCAAAAAATGCATAGTTATTTAAATTTTCTAAATTAAAGAAAAAAGAGGGAGATAAAGATGGGATATGAAATACTATATAGATAGATTTGATCGAACATGAAGAACTAGAGGAGGGGATGTCTCTGTTCATTTCTAGGCGATAATTGATGGGTTTTTTCTCCCACTCTGAAAATTTCTTTTTATCCTACTAGAGATCTACCATCAATCTCCACAACTTGCTGCAAGTTTCATGTTGAAAAATATTTGAATAGCTTCTATATAATTTAATTTGGGTCCATTTAGATAACTTCAAGTTATTTCAACTTCAAAAAAGTTTGACGCCAATAATAAAATTTTTTATCAAAATTGAACAAACTTTTCGCATTTAGAGAACAAATCTATTTTCACAAAATAACATTTAATTCATCTTAATTAGTCAAAATCTTATTAAATTAATTATCCTTAATATAAGGATACAAAAACTTAGCTCATATCTTCATGGGTTGGATATCTTAATATATAAGGTAAATAGACCACATAAAAATTCTTGAAAAAATTCTTGCTTGCTTCAATCTTTTCTCCAATAATAGACACAAAGTTGACTACACAATATCCTCAAAAAGATGCAAGCAAATCATTAAAATCTTTTGGTCAAACATGGTAATAAATAAGACAAGTTATGTGCTTGGGGAAGTGATAGAGGAAGTGAGAACTTCCCTTGGCATAAAGACGGCCACTCTAAAAATTCGGTGGACGATAAAATAGAATTAAAGGCATAAGTGGATATTCTTATACTTTACACTTCTTTTTATTAAGTCAAAAAAACATATCAATGGAAAAAGTTGCTTTTGGGAACATAATGAGTTTATTAAATACAAATAAATTAATATAATATGTTTATTAAGTTCAAAATAAAAATATTTATAACTTCTAAAACATCAAAATCATTTGAATATGTTTAAGCTTACATAACTTCAAATAATTTGAATCCGAAAAAATCCGAGTACAAAAAATATGATTTCAAGAAAAATATGAGCTTGAGAAAGCTCAAGCCGAGAATATCTAAGAAAAGTTAATCTAAGCTTAACATAATCTAAACTTGAAATAATTCAAACTCAAAGACAACCAAATTTAAGCACGCTTAACATAATCTAAACTTGAAATTATTCAAACTCAAAGACAATCAAATCTAAGCACTCGAATCCGCTGCATTGGTTTGTCACCTTTAATAAGCAGAGGAACAATACTAGTAAATATTAAAAAGTTTAAACAATTAATATTGAGATGACTTTTTGTTGAGAATAATTATATTATCTTTTTCAGCATCAATAGTAAAAAAAATTATTCCTCAACAAACTAGCATATTGGGATGAGCCCGAATTTGACTATCTTTAAATTCGGTTTATTTCATGTTTGAATATCTTAGGCTCGAATAAGCTTGAACTTGGATATTTTTCAACTCAAATTTTTTGGGCTCAAAGTTTGTTGAGATTTAAATTGATTGATTATAAGTTATAAATAAACATGTTTTAAATTTAGTAAATATATTATATTGAATTTTGTTTTTTAAATTTGAAATCTAATAAACTCATTATATCCCAAAGCATTTTTTTTACTGATTGAGTTACTGAATTAATAAAAAATTGATTTTCAGATTTAATTTAAGAATTTTTTTTTCAAAATTCAATCTATTAGGTGGTTTATATTTTTCTATAAATTAAAAAAATATGATGAATTGATTTAATTTAATTTATTTTTTTATCAATATTAATTCTTCTACAATTAGTATAAAATTGCAAAAAAAAATTATAATTCTAATAAAAATTTATAAGATATAAAAGAATACGCGGCGTAATTGATAGAAGGGCACAAACTATTTGTGTTCATTTTAAATATATTTGGTGTGAGATCCAAGTTATTATTTTAACACTCAAATTAACAATTAAATTATATTATATTGATATTTTAAAAATTCAATTATTGTAATTTGAGTTGTATAATACAATTAATCTTACTTTCTTTTTCCTTTAAGCTTAATTATCCCAAAAGGCATCAACAAATTTTAACATATAATGAAATTTAAAAATCAAATTTGAATTTTTTTTTTAAAATGAAAAAAAATAAGGTTGAACTAAATTAAGTGAAGATGGTTGATTTAGACCTGCGAAGGCTAAAGATGACACGGCGTTGCCACCAATTTTCTGAATCTAAAAATGGATGTTTTCCCCGTTAATGACCGTGGCACCCACGTTTACGGTTACAGATGATAGTGAAAGTGAAGCCTTTAATTTGTAAGCATTCTCTTTTTCTTTCGTAATATATACATACAGTTTCTAACACATATAACCTCAACTCTCCCACCATGCAATCTCCACCAATTTTAACTCCTCCTACGATGGATGACGACGACGACGGCGGCGGCGGTCGTGTCTTCCGATTTAGCCCGGTTCTCGTCGGCCTTCTTGGAGTCATTGCCGGAGCCATCGTGGTGGCTACTTATCATTTAGTTTACACCATTTGCACATGCTTCCGCAGGCCCACGGTGGAGACCGACAATACTACTACCCAAGATGTTGTTGACCAAATTCCACGGGAAAGGCCTCGTCAAAGAAACAGAGGTGCTTCCACAATACCCACTTTGATTCCCATTTTTAGGTACAGCAAAGATTGCAATGAAGATACGTGTGCCATTTGCTTGGGTGATTTCAAGGACGGTGAGCAGATTCGGGTACTGCCAGATTGCTTGCACTTTTTCCATGTGGGATGTATTGATAAATGGCTAAATTTGCACTCCAATTGTCCACTTTGCCGCGCTGGTACTTCTCCCCCGCAGCAGGTGGCCGTCTCTTTGCCGGAATCTAGCATATCGATATCTACGGGACTTGGCAGATTACCGGATTTAAGGGTTTAGCTTCTTTTATTTTTTTGTCTCTCCAAATGATGAAAACGATGGGGTTTGAAGCTAGTTTGATTGGATACCCTTTTATTGATGATTGTTTATTTGCTTGGAAGTGACTCAAAGGGAGAAAATGCCCTGTGAATGAGATAAATATATAAATTTTGATTTTGAAACTTTAATTTTGGTTTGGAAGATACTTTGTATTGGGCCTACTTAATTCATTACTATGGGTCAATAGCTTTACTTAATGTTGCTTACAACAATTTGGGCCTACTTTGGAAGCACTAGACTGATCTACTTTTTTGGGTCAAATCAAAAGTAAGGTCCTTTCAGATATACTGTAAAAATAATGGAGACAATAAGATTAAATATTATAACATAAGACAAAAAAAATTAAACACAAAATAAACGTCCATCCAAAAAAACCCTAAATTAAATATTTTAAAAAAAATAAATCTTACAATTTTAAAATAATAGAATTATGATTTATTGTTATTGTAATGATCAAGAGGATATATATTCGAATATTTTAAGTACGTATAAAAAATAATTAATAAAATCATAAACATTAAAATTTAAAACTGTTTAATATTATTTTAAAAAAATGTATAAATGTCTCAACTTTTATATCAAAATTGCTTTTGGGGCATCTGTGCTTTTTTTAATAAATATATTGATTTTAAAATTAAAAAAATTCAAGTATCAAAACATGCGTTGCTTTCATGATGTTAGGAGAAATTTGTCCCTACCACAACCCCACATTTTCTCCTCAATTATTGCTTTTGCAAATTATTAAAATATATATATACATCAGCTCGACAAAAATAAAGCAGCCTCAAGTTTTTTTTTTATGAGTCTTTTACCATCGAATTTTTCTTTTTAATTCATCTCCTTATGATGGCGAACTCACCTACTGTTATCCGGCCACCGCCACCGTCACCACAACCACCGCCACCCTTCTTTTCATCATCATCACCACCACCACTTTCTCTGCCTGATAACACCACTAGCAGTACTATTATCCCATCACCCTCGCCGTTACCATTCTCTTTATCACCCCAAATAGACCCCATAGGTCAAAACGGAAACATTTCCATAGTGAGCATCAATCCACCACCACCTTTCCCTGATTCACCGAGAAGCGTTGATTTGTCCCCACTCGAATTCATTCTTGCTCTTATGGCAGTCATAACGATCCCAGCTATAGTCTACGCTTTCTTTTTCGCCGTCAGGTGCCCTCCTTGGTCTTCCGACGAACGCCAAGACAGGTCCAGGGACAACCATGGAAGTGCTGTCGAAGTAACCGAGAGAAGGGAGCCTGTTTCAGGTCTTAAGTATCGAAAAGAAACTCACTCTAAAGATATGGGCAGTGATTGCCCCGTTTGTTTATCTGTGTTTGCTGATGGGGAGGAAGTAAAGCAGTTGAGTGGATGCAAGCCCTCCTTCCACGCTATTTGCATTGATTTATGGCTTAACAATCACAACAACTGTCCAATATGCCGAGCTAATGTTGCCGTAAAGAGGCCAAATAATAATCGTCAGCCGCCGTCTGGTTCAACTTCAGTTAGACAAAGTGATCATCATCAAGGTCTGCCTGATGCTGCCAGCTTGGTTTAGCATGCATGTCTAATGTAAGCTGCATTGTTGCTCAAAATTTTGTTGTTTTTAAGTAAGAAAAGGGGAAAAAAAGGGGGGGGGGGAGATTCGGCTTTTCAATACTTAAGCAAGCAATTGATTCACAGGTTTTAGAAATAATTGAACAACTTGGATGGAGTTGGTATAAATGGAAGTAATTGAGTTGCAACCCACTTGGTCTTTGTAATTCCTTGATTTCTTTCTAGGGTTTTTCCTTTCTATCCATGATTGTGAATAGCGAGTAACATTTTGTCCTTTATTTACCAAAAGTAAAAACAGTCGGAACCCAGCGGCCGGCAAGATCCACGTTTAATGTTTGACATTGATAAAGTTGTATGTTTTTTTTTCCTTTTCCGAATGGTTAATTGAAGGGATTCAAGGGACAGCAATAAAGGGGGAAAAATATGCTACCTGGTTACGCGGTTTACAGGGCCCATTCAGGGTGCCGGAAAGAGCTCTCACAGGGAAAAAAAAGAAAGTAAAGATTTCTATTTTGTGGAATCCGGATGGTGGTGTTTTTGCAGCAAATTAAGAGTGTCTTGAATCTTGAAGTTTTGCTTTGCTTGGTGGATAATGTCAATTTATTTCATGCTTTGATTGGTGTTGGGATGTGTCTCAAATCTCGATACCATGCCAGCTTATCTGAAATATGTTTCCATTGTAAATTACAAAATCTCACTTGGGTTTAAATAAATAAAATACCCATAAGGTTGGAGAAAATCTGACATACTCTGAAATTCATGGGAGCTTCCTAATACTCCATGGTTTCTCAAGCACATTCAGGGTATACGAATAGGCCCCTGAATTTATCCCTTCATAATACGGTCTTTCAATGCCCTGCAGGAAATTTCCTTAGACTTCCATCATCAGATTTTAGTTGTACGCTTTATAATGTAAGAACAAGAAATGGTACCCTTTGTTGGGTTATATAAGATAGAGATTTGAGATCATCTTCCGAAACCAGCACCCTACCACTCTTAAACTTAAAAAGGTATTGGAATTTTGCATAATTAACATAACATGTGAACAGAACCCCAAAATGGGACGATCTAAAAATTCAATAGAGGAAGAGCTGATGCCAATTTCTGGCTCATTGGACCCAAAATTTATCATGAAGATTGAACTAAATTTAGCCCATTCAAGATTACTGGATTTTGGAGCAAAGGCTAAGCCTAGTGTCGACAAGTCTCTGGACCGTATTATTAGCCTCTCTCTCTCTCTCTCTCTATTTTTTCTTTTTGGTCGAAGCCTTTAAATAATATCCCCAAATAGAAAATATAGTAACTTTATTTTCCCTCTCTATTTACTTTCAAATATTACAATCTAATAAGATGTGCAGTCCATCCGACAAAAAATTATCCTACAGGAATTAGCTTTGGCATCTTTTATTGACCTCAAAAAAGTAAATCCAATCTATCAAAGAAAACCGATCTTACTTGTCTGACCACCTCCCTTCTAACACGGTAAACTTCATCCTGTTTTTCTGCTTTTTTTTTTCAATCTTTGCGTTTTTAAAATGGTTTAAAAATGAAATTACAGTCCTAATCAGTACTGTAAATTAGAACCCAAGACTTCAATAATCAACTTAGACATTAATGTTAAGCAAATTTAAAACATGTAAATAAAAATTTAAACATACCTATATCCATTATATAGGTAATTTCAATTAGATTAAAAAATAAATAATGCCATTAAGATTTAAAAAAGGTTATTTTTTTAATACTTCAAATCTAAATTATAGATGAAATATGTATAAATATATTTCAAATTTCCAAACTAATTGATATAAGTTTAAAAAATTAATTAAAATATTTAAAATTTAGAGAGAAATTTAAAATCCCAAATTTTAATGGGAAATGATTAGGGAATAGGGATTACAGATCTGAGGTAGGTTGAAAAATGGCTGAGGACCAAAACGGCAACAATATAGTGCCGCATCATAGAGCGTAAGAAAACACGCACCTCAAAAGGAGCGTGTGGAAGAGCACTGAAATTTATAATATTCCCATGCAAAAATAAAAGAAAAGCAGTGGGGGAAGAGGAACAGACCGGACCGGGGGGGAAAAAAGGGTTTATTGGGTCGGTACACTTTGGATTGCTGCACACCAGCAAAGCACCCCCTATGAAGCAACTTTATTTTACTTAAAATATTCCTTAAGTCTTAACAAATTACACTTAACTTAAATCTCACCCTAATTACATTATTTTACTGCATCACATCGCATCACATCACACATTTTTATAGCATTAATACAAATATTTTAAAGGATGGCATCGAGTTGCTAACATGAACTGTGAATGACTGCACTTAGTCTGTGAAGCATAAGAAAAGAGAAGAAAAGAAGCTTATAGATTAAGAAACATGAGCTTCTCCAAACCCTAAAAAGCAATAAAACAAAAAGAGTGAAGTGAGAAGGAACAATAAGTTGATTAGTATATAGATTAAATATACTATATATAAAGGACCCTCCTTTTAATTTGTTTTTTGCTTCTCTCTTTCATTTCCACACATCTCTCTTTTCCCTTTCTCTCTATCACTAATCTCTTTGTTATGTGATTCTCCACTATTACTTGTATCTCACAAAAACGCAACAAGCCTTTACAAAAGGAAAAGAAACATCACATAACCATGGTTTTTACCTCCCTTCCAGCTTATCTTGATCCAGCCAACTGGCAACAAGTAAGGGTTTTTTTCCTTTCTATTTTTTGTTCGGATTTGTTCCAATGGTTTCTTTGCCAAAAAAGCAAAAAAATAAATTCAAAAGATAAATATTCCTATTACTTTTGTTATATCTTGCTGAATATACCATGTATTTTATTGCCTTCATTTTTGTTGTTTGTGTTTCTTTGCGTTTTTTACAGCATCCGAATCATCCAGCTGGTGATGGTAGTGGCGCTAACGCTCATCAGCTCCCTCCTCCTCCTCCACCACCGCCGCTACCAGCTCCTCAACCACATGGAGGGGGTGGAGCAGGCTCGATCCGGCCCGGTTCTATGGCCGATCGAGCTCGTTTGGCCAACATACCGATGCCCGAAGCAGCATTAAAATGCCCAAGATGTGAATCCACCAATACCAAGTTTTGCTACTTCAACAACTACAGCCTCACTCAACCCCGACACTTTTGCAAAACTTGTAGAAGGTACTGGACTAGAGGAGGTGCCTTGAGAAATGTTCCGGTCGGAGGTGGATACCGGAGGAACAAAAGAAGCAAAGGGAGCAGCTCGAAATCTTCGGCCAGCGGTGACCGACAAACGGCTTCGGGTTCTTCCAGTACAATTTCTTCAAACAGTACTGGGAACACTGATATTTTAGGCCTTGGACATCAGGTTCGCCCACAGAGGTTCATGACCCCTTTGCATCATCTTACTGAATTTGGTGGCAGCGATCATATTGGGTTGAATTATGGGACCATGTCAGCTCCACTTGGTGGAATGAATGACTTGAGTTTTCAAATGGGAAGCGCTTTAGCTAGCGGCAGTGGCGGTGCTACTCCCGGCACTTCACTTTTGACTATGGCTGGTTTGGATCAGTGGCGGCTACAACAACCCCCACAATTTCCTTTCCTAAGTGGTTTGGAATCTTCTCCCGGGATGTACCAATTCGAAAGTGGAGGCGGCGGTATTGAGGCATCCGGTTATGGAGGTGAAGCCGGTCATCATCAGGTTAGGCCTAAGATATCGAGCTCAATAGCAACCCAAATGGCTTTGGTGAAAATGGAAGATAATAGTAATAACAATAGTAACCAGCAAGAACTGATGAATTTGTCAAGGCAGTTTTTGGGGCTTCAAGGATATGATCATTACTGGGGTGGAACTGCATAGTTTCACCTCTTCATCTACAACAATTATGAACACAAATTTACTTACTTTCCAACTCCAAATGTCACCAATATGATCAAAAACTAGATTTGGTAGGCGTTTCTTTTTTACTAGAATTGGTAGGTTTCAATGTATGTGTTGGTTTTCCATAGTGAGTGTATCGGTTTATAGAGCTTGTATCAGGCATATACGTACTGATGATAAAGTTCTGAGCAAAATATATATTTGTTTTAGTTCTCTAGTTTCACATTTGATTCCTGTCTCTTGATGATTTTCTTATAATTCCTGCTACCAAATTAATGTGGCTTAATCATTTCAATTCTCCAAATTAATTAAGCAATCAAAATTTGTTTTCATTTTATTCTCAACTTCAAGGGTGTGAAGCTTTATTATCAAGTCTTATTTTTTAGTGTTACTTAATAATATAAGTCTACCGAAATATCCAAAGTTTCGTTTCGTCGTATTCAAATATATATATCGTTTTACAATTTACACTTTTTACAACTTATTTTATCAGAGAAGAATGTTCTTCTCTGATTGTTGCCATATATAGTACCCATCCTTGTAATTCATATCAATATTTTCCCAAAAGTAGAATCTCTTTATATAGGGTACTATTTTTTTTTTGGAATGACAATTGACCAAAAAATAATATGCTTCTATATGTAATTTTCAACGATCCATCCACATAATCGTTTTTACTTGAATAATTTCTCCATCTCTATTTCAGTTTAATTATGTCTTTCCCTTTGTTTGAATGATTACTTTAGCCATGACTTTTAGCTTACAATGTGTTTGATATTATTACATTCTTCTTGTATAATGCCACAAATGTGATCAAGCTGCAACAATAATGGAGCATCTATTTGGAGAAAAAGCTCAAGCTTTTATTGTCACATTGTTGATAATCATCTGCAGAGCATCTATTAGGAGAAAAAGCTCAAGCTTTTATTGTCACATTGTTGAAAATCATTAGGTATTCAACAATTGAGAAAGGATTGTATGAAACTGTGATTCCACGTCATTCTTATCCATTTTCAATGAGAGAATGACAAATCAAATTTTTTCTCTTGATTTTTAGTATTTTTAGTTGAATTTAAATTTTATCAGGAGAAAGAAGTTAAAAATTAGAAAGAAAAATCTGATTTGTCATTCTCTAATGGGAAGGACTAAGGATGACGTGGAATTATAATTTCATACAATCCCTTCTCTTCGACAATTATATTGGTCTTAATTGAATCTAGAGACAAATTAGATTCAACCTCCTAATAAAAGGCAAGTTGTTCTAAGATTGTTTTCTACTTTTAGAACTCAAAAACCTTATTTAAAAATAGTTAAATTATTTATTACTCGCCCGGCATGCATTTTGGTGTGTATGTATATATTGGTAATGATAATATATGAAAGAAGGTGATAATTAGGTTAGAATCATGCATTGTAAATGAAAGGGGGAATCATTTTGTAATAATTTGAGAACGTACTTGTTTGTTGAGCCGTGAGGAAAAAGAAGAGGAGTGAAATGAAATCATAGCTATGAGTAGTATATGACAAAACCAACATTTTTAACGAATTATAATTACAGTAACAATAATATGTTTTAATTAATGTAAGGACAATAGTCTCAAAAGACTCCAAAATCTCACTCAAATCTATATAACCAAAAAATCAACATAGTATTCTTAAAAATAATTAAAAATAATAAATAATAAAAGAAGAGTGCCAACACAACAGGGTCAAAGTAAGAAAGGATAGTAGTGGCTTTCGGACAAGAGAATGGAATGTCTGACCCAATTCCTAAGTTTGACGCGCGTGAGCGCAGTGTTTGGTATCACGTCTCACTATGAGACAAAGTACTGGGTTTGTCAGCATGTGGACCTGACTGTTGTGTCTTGGTCTCCGTGATTGGATCTTACATAGCACGCGCTTCATGGCTGCAGGTTCTTTACCTTTTTTTTCAAAAATACAAAAATTATTCATATTATTCTGAAAATTTAAATAAATAAAAAATCATCTTTGTCATGTTTCCTTCTCTCTTTCCATTTGATCACATTACTGACACAACAGACACTCTCACCCTTCACTGTTGGGTGCTTTGGTATAAAACACATGCAGGACTTGACTTGACTTGACTTCATTTCCTCCCCTACTACCAAATACGGCTGTATGCATCTCTTAGCTTAGACTTGCAACAATCCATCCAAGATTTATTTGTTTTAAACTACTTTATCTTGTTGATGGAAATTGTTGCTTAGCACTTACCTAATGTGGTATATAAAGAAAGATAATTATAATTGCTTATATATTTATTATTAAATAACAGTTATATTTGAATCTCGTGTGTTGGTTTGATGATCAATGTATTCATTATCTCAAGTATAGTTTGAGTTCAAGTCGCGTTAGTTACGTTGCTGTTAGGACATTACCCTCTTTTTATAATTCACAGAAAAAAAAGAATTATATTTGATGCATGGATATGCATACTTAGTTAACCAAATGATATCACATTATGAGAAAAGTCTTTAAAGAAAAATTGAGTGTTTTAGGAGTTTGAGTGTCTAAGCTTAAGTCTCATTATGCACTAATGTCATATGTGAGTATTCCCCAAATTAATTTGGATTTACATGTTATCCTTAATTTGAATATAATTTCATTTTCCAGTCCATTTTACTTTACATTAAATTTATATTAGTTTTAGCTTATGAAACATATATTATTTGTATTTGTATAAGTAATTATATGTGCAACTTCCTTAAAAAAATAAATTTAATAAAAGTCCAAGGGTTTTGTAAGTATAAACAAAAGTTATTTAATTACCATTTCTAAACAAACAATGTATAGCATTTAAGCAATATTTAAAGAACCCTCTAATATACCAATAACTTCTTAACCTAATAGTAAGAATTGTATGTTATAAGGATGAGAATTTGGGTTCGACTCCAAACAAATCCATTCTCCTCCCTCGATAATCCAAAAAAATATTCTATATATTTAAGCGATCAAAAGGGTATTGGATTTGATATATTTTATGACGAAAAGAATAATTTAATTGGATTCTCTCTTTAGATCTACGAAAAAAATAGAGTATGTGTTTAAAGCTTTTTAATAGTTTTAAAATTCAATCGGCTGAGTTCATCTTCTTTGTTATGATATACAGTTTGAGTTAATTACCATTTACGTCTTGTAAAAGATGAGTAGTTCAAAACATTAATTGTAATGAATTTCGAATTCATCTATTTTGAATGAAGAGGTTTTTTAATATTTCAAACTGTAAAGGTAGGAGTGTTTTTTAAAGGCGGGTATGGAGTGTGCGCTTGCCCTAATTTATCTCGCCTGAAATTATTATTTTATTTTTATATATAAAAATATTATAATATATTTACACAATTAATCCTAAAATATTTGAAATATTTATAAATTATCATATGTGTACATTAAAATTATCTGAAATAATTAATAAATATCAAATGATATTCACAGTTTAGAAAAATCACATCAATGAACTTAAATCTTAGTAGAGTAAATGATAAATAATTATTATAAAAAAAAAACATAATGATATGAATCCTAGCCATACTAGTACCTTTTCGCAATATATGTTAAGATCCTAATTGAAAGTTTTAAATTGTCCGGTAAATTTGGTTTGATGTCAGCAGAAAGCTGAACAAAATATTCAGCAATATGGGGCTAAATGTACAATTAAGTAAACAACCTAAAAGGTGCAATGACTAAAAATTAAACCAAAATCATGATTAGAAATCATGGCTGTTGGTCCAATGCACATAACCAATATACTATATATTGAAAAAAAAAAAGGAAAAGGAAAGGAAATTCGTCTATCATTGCAGTTTCTTAACCAGAACTTTCCCTCTATTATCTAACCACAAACATCTATATGACAAAATGATATATACTAGTAATATTGTTACTCCACCAACCCTAATAAAAGATAAGAGATATTAAATATAATTCTTAATTAAAACTCATTAATTGAATCTATAGACTAACTAATTGAGTGTTAGTATTAAAACTGTGGGAATCTGGGATTGGGTCATGTTGGAAGAAAGGAATAGGGGAGAGTGCTTTTTGCAAGAACCAAGGCAGCTTACCAAGAACGAATAAAGCATATTCAAGACCGTCAAAGGTAAAGCTTTTTTTTTTCCTCTCTCTCTCTCTCTCTTCCCCTTCTAAGTCGAGACAAATAACAATGTTATATAGTTTGGTTGGTCGGTCGGTCAGACATCATCCTCGTTATCTTAGTAATCAAAGCAATATGTTTATATAATTTTAGAATGATCCCGAAATTGTCGATATTGAAATTAACGTTAAGAAGTGGAAGAAAGAAAGAAAAAGAAAATATAGAAAGACCGTACAGAGAGTAGTAGTAGAAAGAAGAAAGGAGGAGGAGGGGGGGGATAATTGGCTCGGAAATCCAAGGGACAAATCAAATCTAAAAACTAAAACAGAGTAGTGAATGAAGGTTGGGTTTGGCATCCCATGTTAGATGGGAGGCACATGGAAGTGTGTGCAGAGGCAGCAGCTTTCACTTTTGCAACGTACGTCAACATGTATGCCCTAAGAAGCCGATCTGATTTGATCTGATCAGATCCCCCCAAAACTACTAAGAGTGACTGAGATTCCAACTTCTTCTCTTCTGGATGTCCATCACGTTCTCCCACATGTGCTCTCAATCATGCACATGCATGCATGGCATCGCATCGCATCGCATGCCCCATGAAATTTTAGATTCCCCAGGCGCCTCTCTCTCTATCTCTCTCTCTCTCGACCCCACCTAAATGACCCATATTTATTCAGGCTCTGCTAATGTAGTTTCCTTAACAGCCAAAGATCTATATCAGTGTCATGGAAGTTAAACAAATACTACTATTTACTAGCTGGATTTAAAAAAAAAAAAGCTTATGTGATATGGTAGTTTTTTCGTAAAGGTTTGTATTGGTTTTGACTCACGAGTTGTTTCAAATTTGGGTTATTCAAATTTGTCAATAAAGGGGTTTTTAACTTTTATAATTCAAGTTTGAAGGTAATACTTGGGTTTGTGTCATTTGAAGTTATATGTTAATATAGTTTCGAGTTTGAATAATTTTTTATTGCTTTTTTTCAAGTTTGAATTATGAGGATTGAAATTGTTAACCTTTTATAATCAAATCGAATTAGATTAAGTTCATACCTCTTTGAATTCAAATAAAAAGCTAGAAGTTGAGAAGAATTTCTTAATTAAGATTACGTTGAAGTAGAATTTGAAATTCTCAAAAGTTATTAGGATGGGTGTGAAATAAGGACATTGCATGAGCCATATGTAATTCCCTTTCCTTAGCAAGCTAAAAGAACAAATCCTTGTACTCAATTTCAAAACAGTGTTAATAATTAAGGGAAGCTCTGGTTGCTTGGCTGTTTTCTTCATTTGATCTCAATACTTCCATTTTTGTGGCTGGCTTTGTAGTTTTCTTGGCCCCCCACTGATAGATGTCTTTTTTTTTAGGTGAGTAGCATCCTAAGATGTCACCTTTTTAGCTGTCCAAAGAAAAACATGGTTATGATATGACCAATTAATACCCCCCTGGGGTTGGCACTAAAATTTTCGTCACCAACATGCATCATTAGCTTATGTTGTTTTAGTCTTTGACGGATATGCCGAATCTAGGTGGGCATTCCTTCCATCAATATAGTTTTATATGATTAAATTTCAATGTGCATGGGTCGAAATAATATTTTCTTAAACATAAATTATTAGGGCTTAGTCCTTAAGGCATCGCCTACATGGCATGATTAAATAAAAATTGTTGACTACTAATTTATGACTCACAAATGCACGTGCATGAATATTAGCATTATCATGTTAATGAAGAATTAGTGAATGTGGAATGTCAGCTAGCTACATGATTCGTACTTATTTAGCTGTGATTTTTATTTTTTATTTATTAATCCCTTTAGGTGTGATTTTTACATAGGATTATGTATTCTGAAAACAAAGATTATACGTAGGTTTTGATTTATTAGTTATTTCAGTAATATAATATTTCATTAAAATGATAATTTTTTTAGTTAAGTCAGTACATTGTATAAACATATCCTAGAAATATTCGCCTTTACACTCTCTTCTTCTTCTTCTTCTTCTTCTTCTTCTTATTATATTTTTCGGAATGACTCATCAAAAGAAGAGTGGAATAAAATAAAATAAATCAAAAAGAGCTTGGCTTCTAGGGCGTTTTTGTTGTAATTAGCACCACACATTTGCATGGAAATGAAAATGGAAGCTTGCGAGAGGAACCACTCAATTTGATTCTGATTGTTTAAATACAAATCCAGAATTTTTTTTTAAATTAAGTACATAGGTTGTCGTTGGATTCAAATTATAGCTTTAATTTTCGCCCAAATACATCACTAATTTTTATTTGAATAAAAATTAAAATTTATTAACCTTTAATTTATATTTAAATAAATCATTAATTTTTATTCAAGATAAGTGTTTCTTTAGATACAAAATCAAAAGGTAAAACGTCTTTAAATAAGTATAATAAAAATGTAAAAGTAGACTTTTAAAAAATAATAACAATTAAATGAGGTATTTTTAGTATTTTAACCCATTTCTTTCATTCTTTTACTAACACAAGTAGAGCCCACACATACACCGGTGGGGGGAACACAAAACTTTGTTTGACCCATCATTATCAGGAGTCAATGAAGCAAATTAAATCAAGATTAATAATGCTATATTAATTTAACTAAACTGATTAAGAAGAATTAATAGGTGAGCAATTAGAGCATAGTCTCTAATCAATTTGTTGAGGGTGCGGCGATGAATACGCTAACATATGGCCCCCATACCCTTAAGGTTCATGCTGTGTATCTTAAAAATAAATATTCATGCTGTGACAGTAACATCAGATTTTTTTTAACTTAAATTTTAGTTTTTATATCTTAATTTTGAAATATTAAATTTCTGTACTTTTTATTTGATAATTTTGGTTTTTCTGTCTAATTTTGTCGTTATCATTTTCAACATATCGACATGGAAATTATAATAAGATAGAATAAATTTTTTAGTCCTTAACATTTATATTTTCTATCAATATAGTTCTTACTTGTTCAAAAAACACATTTTAAAATATTTCTAAAAATTATGAAATTAATAAAAACTCTTTAAACATTGAAAATATATTAAAAATAAATTTTTTAAAAAATTTAAAAACTACAAACAATTTATAAATAGTTTTACTTTAAAAAAAACAATATTTATTCATTGAATAGTAATAAGGGCTTTTTAAAGTTTGAGCCATTAATTTAATTGATATTAAGGCGAATACGTTTTTTTTTCTAATTTAATTCAAATAAATTATATATCAAAAATATTTTTATTTAAATTTAAATATTAACATTTTCAATATAAACATTGAAACTAAATCCAAATACATTATATAAAAACTTCAAATTTTAATTACTTACCTTTTCTGAATAAAAATTGTGTACCTATGAATTTGGCAAAATGGGCCTCTTCTTCGGAGATCAGGGAGACAACTCCATCCCTTCGGCCGCCACCGAAGTTAAATGAAACTAAAATCATTCAAAGGAAAAGGAATAAGGGAGAAGCTTGCTATAAATGTATTAAATCAAATTTTCACATACAAAAGTAAGAAATTAAAATTTATATAAAAAAAATTAATAGGTACTAAATGTACTAAAGAAAGAAATTTTTTTATTGGGTTAGTGTTACCAATTAATCGGGTTTTAGTTAGTTGAAAATTGCTAAATACCCAATTTTTTATCAAGTTTATTACTTTGAAGGTGTTTTTATCTTCTTATATTTTTATCGATAAAAAAATTTACACATGATGAAATTTGAACTAAGGACATCGTGAATAACAAAACTTCAAATTTTTTATTTCAACCAAAGTATCATATTTAACGTAAGCTTTTAATAAATATATTTGTTCCTTTTTTTTTTACCCACATCATAAATGTATTATAAATTTCATAAATAAAAGTAATAAAAAAAAGAGATTTATTTTAATAATAAATAAACAAATGAGTATAGGGAACAATTAACCTACTTATTTGTCTATAATATTTGGTATATGATGTGAACACTGACTACTAAACTGAAAGAGGAAATTATAGACAAACACATGAAATCTCTTCCAGCTCAGTTTGAAGCAGCCCATTCAACAGCCTTAAAAATGTTTTAATTTTTTGCTTTGGGACAAGACACAAAGGTAAATTGTCAAGATTCAAGACAAGTTACCAGGTCAATTTCCAGTCATCTTGTAATTCTACCTAAGTACCATACCATGGTGTGTTACAAAGCCCTTAATTTCAAGACAAGAAACCTTAATGTTGGCTATGATCGTTAATCTGATCAACACCAAGATGGAAAGAAATGAAAATGTTATATTAAATATAGAATTTGACAATGTTTGATTTCATCAAAAAGCTTAATATGAACCTCACTGAACACTATACATGTCAACTAAGTTGAGCTCATACAACTGACGAAAAATATGTAGAAGTTTTTTAATAAAAAAAAAAGCTAAGAACTTGCATTTTTACTTCAAAGTAAATGATTGATAATACGATGAACATTGAGATGACGAATATTTACAGAGAAATAAATGAAAACGAGCACAGAAATAATTTGTAGAGAAGGAAAAATATGTCTAATAAAAGTGTAATTTTCAAACTTTACAAGTAACAACATTTTCCTCTTTTCACATGGTTCACAACTAACTGTTAACTAATAAATCGTATGTAACCAATTAATAATCACTAACAACTCCAACTGACACAATAGTCAACTTATCTATGGTTGATTAACTCTAACATGCTAATGGAGTTTTGCATTTTTTTTTCTTGTTTTGTAAAAATACCTTTAAATTTTTTTAAGGTTCAAAGTTGAGGTCTTACTTAGAGGTAGATAGAGGTCTATGCTCGCTTTGGCTCCTTCTATTTTCTTAACCTTTTATTGAATAATAAAAAAATTATTTTAAAGTTAAAAGAAAATATAATCTTATCTATTTTTTTAAATCTTTTAACATAAAATTATTAATTTTTTCTTGACTCTCAATATGATAAATTTTCCCTTTTAGAAACTTAAACAATTATATAATTATAAATAAATATAATGGTAAAATTATACTCTGGCCCTCAAAATTTATTATTTAATTTCCATCCCTTAAACAATATTTTAGCTTTTCCCCTAAACAAATTTGAATACACACTTATATATACATAACTTAATCCTTAATAACTAGTGAAATTTTTTGTCAGATGTGTAATTGATTATTTTGATATATATATTTTTAATTTTAGCACTTTAATATCTTTATGGTGTTTTAGATTTTAAAATTTTAATGTCACAAAAAAAAAATTAGCTCCCCCCTTACAATAGGTAAACTATTTTAAAGGGTTTAATTGAAATTTTTGAAGGAAAAAGACTGCCTATTGAGCCCAAATATTTTTCATTTTTAAAGACTGTAAACTAATAAAAGCCCATGATACAAATGGATAACCCACTTTCCACCACGTATGAATTTTGATATATCATAAAAGATTTTTGCTCCACTTTTGGCCCATTCTCCATTGGGATTGAGACTTGGTGACCAAATTTTAATTTCTCTAATGTTTTTTCTTTTGACGAAATTTCTCTAATGTTTTAGTAGTACTTATTTTTCAATATTTTTGTTATACAAAACATGGAAATTTTAATTAAAAACTAGAAATTTTTTTTAAAAAACTTTTAAAATTTTCTAAAAATTGATTTTTAGTGTTTTTCTGTTTTTTTAAAGATTTTTTAATTTTTTATTTTTATTTTAAAAATTTTAGAATCAAGACTAAATAGATAGAATGTATAAAGTTGATGATTAAATTTATTTATTTTTTAAATTTAAAACTAAATTAATAAAATTTATAAATATTTGAGGGTTACATTCGTTATTATGCCAATAAAACTATCCCGTCGTCTTAAAAGAAAATAGTATTAGTGACTAAATAAAAAAATTTTGAAGTTGAATGACTAAAACGATCACGCTAATAGTTGAGCTACAACCGGTGTACTTTAACCAAAGAAAAGCCTAGGCGTCGGTTCTCTGTTGACCGCCATCGGCCCTCCCCTTCCCTCTCCCCCTTGAATTGTCTTTCACAGTTCCTCTGCTTCTTCCCATCTTCTCCTTTTTCTTTTCATCCTCTGTTATGTTTAAAGGGGTGGCGCCAGCTTCTACATTGTTTAATGGTTGTGGGTGGACTGTGGGAAGAGACTGTACACCTCCTTTTGGCTGTGGAACGTGGATGGTTTGAGGTCTCCCCTTTGGAGTTGAGGTGAGGTGGGTCGTTTTCTCGTTGCAATAATGTTGATCGTCTTACGGTCATTGGGGGCGTCCTTGGCTTGCTTACCCTTTTCTCCATCACTTCCTTTGTTTCCCTCTCCGAGCTTCAGCTTCAACGCTTAAAAAAGCCAATTACCATCTACAATTAATCATTCCACTACCCTCTATTCTAACCCGCAAAATACAAGGAATCACTTGTCTGCATTATGCTGCTTACTATGGCCATGTTGATTGCCTTTTACCTCTTCTTTCAGCATCCCCATTGACTTAACTATGTCATTATTCTCTCGTAAGAGATTAAAACGCCTCTGCATTTGGTGCCCAAAACATTCAAATGGCAAGAAACTTTTCCATTCAACATATTTCTGGATGGTGTTTAAACCACAATGGCGGTGTTTTTCAAAGGAGACAAAGTCGAAGTATGCAGCAAGGAACAAGGATTCCTACTACGAAGCTAAGGTCTATCCCCGTTGAATAACAATACTCTTTGAAGAAGAAGAAGAAGATCAGACTCGGCCTCTGGTTGAGATAGTTTCAGCCGACGAGGTCCGACCAGTGACACCGCCGGTAACCATCACAAAGCTACTCAGGTTTTCCGTGATCTGGACAGGGTTGATGCTAGTGGGTGGGGAAGATCACTGGGAAACAGGGGTTGAAATATTGGGTTTATTTAGAAACTACGGGAGATGAAATTGCTTACCCTGTTTCTCAGTTCAGTTGAGAAATCATCTTAAATGACGCAGTGGCCACTGGATTCCTTCCAAGAACACCCTCTTTTGATATTCATCGCTGTTTCTACACAATTGATGGAACAGTGCTGAAATATTGTGCCCAGGTTCTGTCGTGGCTATTTGACTGATTTTTTTTTTATGATATCTTTTGATTTATTTTATCTTCAGAATATATTCTCTGTCCACTTCGATACTGATCAAACTATTATCCACCATTAATATTTCTTAATTAAAAACCATTTTACCATGAAATAAATAAAAAGTAAAGAATCAATCTTTTAATTGAAAGAAAGCTTCTTAGAACAATTGTTAAATTCTATCTGTATTCTTGATTTAGGATTATCCTTTTCCAATTTTTGGATGTTATCTTGTGTTTTCTTTTTCCAAATATTTATACCTTTTTGGAAATTCTTAGTATAATTTTTTGTCCACAAAATAATTTATTATAAAAGGTACAAGGTTGTGTAGAAATCAAATTGAACAGAAAACTTAAACGCAGACCCATCAAATGTATGAAAAATATACAACGTTACTTTATAAAAAGTTTAAGCGCTTCATTTAGTGGCCTAAATTTCACTCCAACTTAAGTTACTATATTTGAAATAAATGAAATCAGTAGAAGCATGCACATGAACATGGATAAGGCTTTTTGTTAAATTTTGACTTTAATTTTCTCGTAAATTGCATGGTTTTAGAGCTAATTTTTTAAATTTAAATTTATTTTTGAACTAACGCATATCAAGTATTTGAGTAAATACTAATAAAAATATTTTTAACTCAAGAATATAAATGAAGGGAGAGTTGTATTTATAATTAAACTCTTCTAAATCCAATAATATAAATTAAATTAAATCAACATTTGACATTAGTTCCATCAATAATCGAGAATCTCAAGAGATTTAAACTCTATACATGTTTTATCTTTTATAATTTACAATAATTATCTTAATAAAATATTTATAATTTAACCGAGATTCAAATAAACAAACCGATTAATCTTATCTTTTGTGCTGGCTGTAACACATCAACATAAGGTTTGTTTTCCATCTCAGCTTTTGTTAAAATTTGTTTTTCCAAACTTTTCCTTCGGAGCTGTAATTAATAGACAGAAAACACCAAAAAGTAAAAGGTTGATACCAAGGAGGGTGACAATGAAGAATACAAGTCAAAAGAAGAAAAGCTAATTTGTCTCATCCAAATCATTAACCCCTCAAATATCTCTTTTTTACTCAATTGATTCCTCGTTTTCACACAAATTGATTATAGACCCTCTTAAAATTTCGATTAATCAAAAGTTTAATCGGGTGAAAAATAGATATTCCAGAGTTTCAATAGATTAAAATATTGACATTTTATTTGATTGTTAAAAATAATAAAATTTAAAATGTCCATTATTAGTATTTAATTTTAGTTCAAGCATTTTTTCCCTATTTTACTCAAAGACTTGTTTTGAACATGATTTTAATGAAAAATAGAAAAGTTAGAACTTAAATCTAGTTCTTTTTACATATTTGAAATTTAATTTATGTGCGTTTAATTTTTTTAATTTAATAATTAAAGTTCAATTGATAATATTGTCTAAAGAATTTTATTAAATTAGATTATATGACATTTCTAAAAGGTTAAAAAAAAAGTCTCGTAAACAATATTACATGCAAGAGCGGAATAAAAAAACTTATTTAAAGGGAACAAGATAATATTATAAAAAATTAGAAGGACCAAAACTAAAAATTTTGTATTAAAAAAAGTTTAAATTAACTTATTAATTTTAGAGAGACCAAAAATGCATTTATCCCGTTTAATGGAAGGCCGAAAAGATTGTTTTAAAATTTGGGATGGTCTCAAAAGGAATCCTCCCACTTTAATAGAGAGATTAAATTCTAATTGTATAAATAAGAGGAGGACTGGGATCATAATTAGACCTAACACTTGTTCTATTGATTTTCACCGTACTGTGTTGTCTCACTTTCAACGATTGGAGTGCTCTCTCTCTCTCTCTCTCTCTCGTAACTCTGATTTTATTTGACTTGAAGCATGAAAGTAGAAATATTAAAGTAGAAGATTCAATTAAAAGCATAAAAAGAAAAGGAGCATATTCTCATAGCTTTCGGTCATGGAGGGGAATTAAACTGTTTGAGACATTGACAGCAATAAGATTAAAAATTTTAAGACAAGATAATGTTCCATGTTAAAGTTAAAATTCTAATTCCCAGCAAAGGAAATGCCAAGGAACAAATACATGAAGAGAATCTTAAAGTGTCCGAAATGCAATTTGGCAATGGCCTGAAATCTCGGACCAAACTACGAGGCATCAACTCCACAGTGTCTGTCTAGTTAAGTAGTAGTACATATAGATTAGATTAGATTACATTAGATTAATTAAAAGCCCATTTCACTTTCACAATCTCTCCTTTGCCACTATCACCATCAGCATCCACTTCACCACCACCTACTGGTGGCGCGTGAGGTAGACTCCGCTGGGTCTGTGGCAGTTCTCCATTCGTTTATAATAACAGATAAGGTGGACAGGAGGTGATGGGTCAAAAGCTTAGCTGCTTGGAAAACCATGAGAATGATTTGCTCAGTGCTGTTCAGACAGGTGACCTGGACATGGTTAAGGCAATGGTTGAAGCAGACCCAGTTACCTTAAAAAGCACCACTCGATATGGGAAGTTGTCTATACTTCATGTGGCAGCTATCCATGGCCAGATCGAGGTGGGTTCTTTTTTTTGTTTGTTTGTTTCTTAATCGATTTTGGGATTTTATTTCGGGGGACAATGTTGATGGTTTCTTTCTGGGATTCTTTTGTTTTGGTGTCTGGTTTTGATCATTGCTGCAGATTCTTTCGTTCCTTTTAGATCGGCATCCAAATTCAGACATCTTGAATCGTCACAGACAGGTACTTGTTTTCAGACAGGAATTCTTCTTTCTTTCCTTTGCATGTTTCTGATTGGCTGGCTTTATTTCTTTCCCATTGATCTGTTTTGCTTGTGATGGGTTTAGACCCCATTGATGTTGGCTGCAATGCATGGGAAGACCGATTGTGTGAAAAGGCTTATCCAGAGTGGATCATATGTATGTCATGTTTTTTCTTTTTTTCCTTTTACACTGTACTATTTTGTGTTTGCTTAGAAACTGATCAGTGTGATGTTTATTTATGAAAAATTAATCAGGTATTGATGTTTGATTCACTTCAAGGAAGGACTTGCTTGCATTATGCTGCCTACTATGGCCATTCTGATTGCCTTCAAGCTCTTCTTTCTGCTGCTCACAGCAGCCCCCTTGCAGATTCTTGGTCTCTTTCTCTTAACCCTTTAAAAAGAAGTGGCCAAATTCATGAACTTAAACTTTCTGTTGCTGTCTGATTGAATTGAATGGCATTGTGAATTCGTAGGGGCTTTGCGAGATTTGTTAACATAAGAGATGAGAACGGTGCTACGCCTCTGCATTTGGCGGCTCGTGAAGGATGGTCTGATTGTGTTCATGCACTCTTAGATAATGGGGCTCTTGTTTGTGCTTCAACTGGTGGAAATGGGTAATTTATCTTTGATTACTTGTGTGTTTTGATCCTTTTCAGTTGTGAAATCTGGATTGATTTAGGTCACATTGCAGCTACCCTGGGAGCACACCTCTTCATTTTGCCGCGCGCGGGGGTTCTATAGAGTGTATCCGGGAATTACTTGCTTGGGGAGCTGATAGGCTTCAACCGGATTCATATGGGTAAGCATACGTGGAAAAGGGAGGACGAACTTCAATTATTACTTTCTTACAGTTAAAATTCCATGGTATTCTCAATCAAAATTTTTGCATTATTTTCATCTGCTAGGCTAAAGTGACTATAAGTGTTTTGTTTATCGACTTTGTCACATTGAGTATAGCTTTCGTGGTTGAATGCTCAATTTGATTTTAGTGAAAAGCACCTTGCATTCAGCTTGACATTCAAACTACAAGTTAAGATACACTCTATATCCTAAAACTTATAGGAAATCCGATATTTGTTTTTCGTTTTTTCTGTTTTCTATTTCATGGTGAAATCATTTCCTCTCTGATTATGACTTCTATAGGAACTATATACTATTGAACTTTCCTTCAACACAGTAGCCGTTAATTTGTTTATTCGATACTGTCATTGAAAGCCTTGATTCTAATGTATTTGCAGGAGAATACCATATTTGATTGCTTTGAAGCACAAACACGATGCATGTGCAGCTTTGTTGAACCCTGCATCTGCAGAACCTCTTGTTTGGCCATTGCCTTTAAGGTTCATAAGCGAGCTTAATCCAGAAGCAAAAGAGCTCTTGGAGAAGGCCTTAATGGAGGCTAACAGAGAGAGGGAGAGAGCCATTTTGAAGGATACAGTCCATGAACTTCCATCTGCTTCACAGTATGAGGTCAAAGCTGACGATACTGCCTCTGAGGTAACAATGTGTACAGCTTATTTTTCTTTTACGCAGCTCTATGCAAAGATTACATGTAAGATGTTAATAGTCTATTATAAAACGAATGTAGCTGTTAATTCACCGATGAAAGTTGTGTTAAACAGGCAAGCGATGTAGATGTATGCTGCATATGCTTTGACCGGCTATGCACAATAGAGATTAGACAATGTGGTCACCGGATGTGTGCTCATTGCATCTTAGCTCTATGCTGCCACAAGAAGCCCAACCCACTGACAGCATCTCCTTTAGTCCTAGTTTGTCCCTTCTGCCGTAGGGGAATCACCCAACTAGTTGTCGCCAAAATTGACAACAACGAATCAGAAGCAGATGCTAGTCCTTTAAGGCTGAGTAGTGGAATGATGACCAACATCGATACAGGAGCAGAATTCAGTCCCTCTAAGCCAACTAAATCTAGGAAGTCCAATGTCAGTGAAGGAAGCAGCAGTTTCAAAGGTTTGTCGGCCATCAGCTCGTTCGGGAAAATGGGTAGCCACAGTCCTGGAAAAGTGCCTGCTGAATGTAGTGAAGAAACTGAGAAGTTCTGACAGGCAACAGTCAAGGAGAGTATAATTGGTATGCTCTTTGAACTCCATTCTTCTATATCCGGCTTATATCATTGATTATAATGAGCTATGAGATCGGGGATAGACCCTAAATACTCTTGCGGTCTGCTTTTTGGAATGAAGAAGCAGTGGACTACATTTTCCTTTTTCTGAAAGAAATATATATATTATATATAATGGGGGTCAAATTTTCAGTGGATGCTCGTAATTATAACTCATATTAACTTTAAACTGTTAACGCGAGCAGGTTTTACTGTAATGCATTTTGCTTTACTGCCCCTTAGTAGATCATATTCATATATATTAACTTTGTGACTAACCATCCAACCAAGCTAGGCTAGATTTGATCTATGTTAACTATATGCAGGGGGAATTTTGTTAAAATTATAAGTTTTTACGGGTTAAAAGCTAAAAACTCTTTTTATGTTAAAATTATTAATTTTTAGGTGGGTCAAAATACAATTTCTCCATTTAACCAAAGGCCAAGGTTCTTGCCTTTTTCCTTTGGATTCGACCGACTATATGTCCCATGATTGTCGGCACTATACTTTATGTTTATTTACTTTTGAAGTTTTGTGTAAAATGTTTTAATGAAAAAATAAATTGGTTAAAATTCAAAAGCAAAGAAATAAAGAAAAATGAATTCATATCAAACTCACTATCTAAAAATGAATTTAAAATAAGTTTAAACTTGCATGTATTTGCATTAAAAGTTAATTAATAAAAGAGGGGCGAAAAGGAAAATAAAATGATCTCTCCATTTGTGCAAAAAAAAAAATTACGGGTTGTCTAATAGAACACCTCCTGCCTTACCGTAGTTGATACGTCAAGAAAGTTTTACCTGGAATAAAAAAACAAAAAAATGGATTCATGAAGGTTTAATTAATAAATATCACTCTCACTCCGGATTCCTGATCTGATTTTAGATTATGTTTCGGGAGAGTTTTACCGACGTGGGATAGAGTCAACAAAAGTGAAGCAATTGCTTGTGGTTCAACCAATGGTGAGTATAATTTATAGGCTTTGCAACAAGGATTCGAACGATTCGAACGATTAGGTGGTTTTTTCAACTTCAAGATTCTTTTTAAGGAGATTCAATTCAAATTTCAAGAATAACAACTATAAAAATAAGGTATTCCATTCATAAAATTTGTGAAAAATGTCGCCTAATCTATAGGAGGGGACGAATTATCATAATTTGTTGATCATTCATGGCATTATTTTAAAAATTAACTTACAAAATATTAATTAAAAAATATAATATGTTTGATATATGCTTATATTAAAATATAATGCAATTTATAATTGAAATTATTTAATTATGTTAAGATAATTTTATAATTAATTATATTTTTATTTAATTTAAAATTCTTGAATAGAACAAAATAGGAAGAACAATAAGTAATTACAAGTAAATTTATCTGTTTATTTAAAATTCATTAGTAATAAATAAACTTTTGAGAGTAATTGTGTCCTTCACTGAGAGGATCATGTATATTTAAAAGGCAAGTGAATTTTACAGCAATAATTAATGAAATAAATGGATGAAAATTTAAAAAACTAAAGATTCTTTTGAATTATTATATATGTTGATTTTATTGTTCATGTTTAAGATTCGTGGTTATCCTTCTTAATAATATTATTTTCAAGGTTCGAATTTATGTTCTTCCATTGTGATCATTGCACCAAACCACTTATTGATTGTACAAAATTATTAACTTTAAAATTCATATTTACATACAAATATATTTATACTTAGAAGTATGTTTATATGTTTATATAATACAAGTTTTATTAAAAAAACTATAATTTTAAATATAAAATGTTTAGAAAATATAGACAAATGGAAAACATATCAATATCAAAACAACAATAATACATCCATTTTCTTAAATGTTGAGTATAATGTGGGCTGGGTCCTAGCCCAAAGTTAGGAGTTCAGAATTTGTGTAAAAGCCGAGTTATTGGCCCTTATAAGGGCCTTCACGCTTTTGTTTGTTTGTTTTTTTTTTGGGGGGGGGGGGATGAATGGGTAACTAAATTTGAATCAGAAGCAATTCCATTTGCCAAAGTTCTATGTTGTTTTCACAAAGAAATCGGTTTTTAAGCTTTGCTCTTTAATTATTACTTTTTGGGGGGCGAAGGGATGTCTTCGGCGGTGATGCTTGTGGTAATCGGAAATTAACTGCAACATGGAGCGGGATAAAATGAATGGCTATATTTGTCGCTGAAATTGGCTTGCACCAGTACGATACTCCCCAATTCCTAGCAAATCCTGCAAATATATTAAAAACTATCTAAAATCTAACCACAAAGCACATGACGATCAAATGAATCAGAATAATGGAGTTGCAGTGCAAATAATTATTTAATGGATACAAAAGAACTTATCCAGTAAGCTGTAGGAAATGAAAAACAAAAGGTTAAAATGTGCAGCAGGTGCTTCTACTTTTCCAATATTTAAAATTTAGCTAAAGCTCTTTTGTTTATTTCAAGTTTATTTTAATAAATATTTTTTGTGATATGGCTATTTAGTAAGTTCTTTTTAAAAAAAAATTTAAAATATTACACCAACAAACTTAATAAAAAAAATTTAGCCGTGATAACAATTAGATCTAAATTTTACAATGTAAAATGTAAATACTAACAATAAAGAAATGGATTAAATTTTAAATATATATTTAAACCAAAACAAAGCTAGTAGTAGCTAAGGTTTCTTGAGATTGAAAAATGGCTACAGCAAAAGCAAGGAAGACTATTGAGTATTGACAGAGAAACATAGGGTTTTGACTTGAAACTAGGATTGTAAATGAGATATCTCTGCTTACAAATTATTCAAGTTTGACTACAAAAATTAAGAAATTTATTCCATCAAGCAACCCCGAATTCAAGTATATTTGGTTCATAGAGCTTGCGAGCTTAACCAAACTTTCTATTTATAAATAGATTTTTTATACTAAACTATCATTTTACCCCAAATAAATTGTATATAGAACGAGTCCTAACTCAAGCTTAAATATATATAAATCAGCTTAATCGAGCTGAGCTTGATAATGCTTTTCTTTTAGTTTACATCGAATCTCGGGCTTAGATAATTTTAATCAATTGAACTTGTGCCAAGTTTCGAACTATGAATTTCAAATCCAGCTCGAGTTATTTACAGCTTACTTTGAAACCATTCATTGACCAAGCAACATAGTTTCTGATCATTGATTGCTAGAGCAAAACACTAGCTTATGGTACATTTCTCAGCTAGGCCTCCTCAATGATCATTAAAATGTAAAAACCCCACCATTTCCCTTAAATTCCATGGGAGTAACAACTAATCTACAAAAAGCTTGCAATTATGCGTTAAGAGGCATTAAAATCAAGAAGATAGAATTCAAACTCAGACTAAGTACTTGAACTTCACATGAATTTGAGCAAAACTCATATTTCCAGGTAAACAAAAAACTATTCCAACTTTGAGGCAACATTGAAATAGTCTGAGATTAAGATTAACTTAAAGCCTATGAAAGAAACAAGCCAATGTGAAAGGAAAGAAACGCCTACCTGACATGCTTTGTTCTTAGCTCTGGTTTCTGCTGTACTAGGGATATCATGGTTTGGTTTTAGAAATCTCTTCTCCCTCCGCTCACACGAGCCCCACCCATCAGAGAATCTCCCACCCCTGCCAACATGATCAGACAAAATAGTAATGGAAAACAAAGTAACCACTAACCATCAAAGAAGTACCTTTAATTTTTCAAGAGTTTAAAGGAACATACTGCATATAAGCCCGAACCACGAATTCAGCACGCTGAACATTGCGGTTTTCATCGAATTCAATGTTCTTGTCTTTGATTTCGTAGGAGAGGTTGAAGTAAAACGATATTTTCCTCCAACCTACAAAACTTGAAGCTCACATTTTAAATTCTACCACATAAATGTCAAGCATGAAAGAGCTGAGAAGCGAATCAGAGTTAATTTACCTGATTTTTTAATGAAAGGGTTTCCTGATATCATCGTATAATCAGATTTCTCCAAAATCTGTTCATTTAATGAGACATCATTCTTATGAAATGTAACGTAAAAAAATTTTAATACGTTGAAGATAAGTTTCTCTTAAAATAAAAGGTTAAATTACCGCCATGGCTGCATTCTGATACTGCTTAAACAGTGCAACCGAAGGAAACATCCCGGACAAGCTATGCCTCATTCCTTCCTTCTCCTCGCTCCTTACGCTACTCCCCGGCGACACCTCGGATCCATTAACGTCAACTCTTCCGAAACCCGGAGACAAATACATCTCCGGCGACCGCTCCGGCAAAGAGGTTATTGGTGTCCTCTGTACTATGGCAACCGGGCTTGTCTCGCTGACCTCGGAAGCGCAAGACCTCGCGATTTTGTACGGCCGGTGATAGTCTTCCCCAGAGTTAGTAAACCGGCGGCAATTCGCGCTAGGAGGGGAATAAATTTGATGGTTAGGGTTCTGAACCTTTTGCTGGGGAAGTTTCCGGGGGGGCGAGGGGTCCGAAACGGGGGTGGGCGGGGATTGATGGCTGTGGTATTTGATCGCCAAGGGTTTGCGGTGCTTGGAGGAGGAATGGGATGCGGCGGCGGAGTCGATAACAGCCCATAATGCGGCGTCGTCTAGGTCCTTGTCATCGATGGTGCAGCTAACCGGTGAAGTGATAGAGTTCATTTTTGTTCTTTTTGTTACTATCTTTAAAGGGAAGATCTAACTGGATTTCTGGACAATGAAGTGAGGAGTTTCAGGCTTAAGCAGCGGGAGAAATGAGATCTGATTTTGAATTCAAATCTCAACAAGTAAATTAAACGGCGGCGTATTGTAAGCTCCGGGAAGCAGCTTCCCCCGCACGGAACTTTTCTGGGCGGACTAGTTTGAGAAACGGGCTTGATTTGATTGAGGTGTCAGTTAAAATGGGCCAAGTTGACTGATAAGTAAAAATAAGTCTTATTGACACTCTTTAGGCCCGAACTTTACCTGTTTTCATATTTTGCCCATATTTAAGGTTGTGGTTGCCCTAACAGCTTCAAATTTATATTTTCTTAAAATATGCTTTATCACTACATTTTTAATCGATTATTATGACAAATTTTTAATATATTACATTTTAGAAATTTTTATTGATTTATATTTTTTTAATAAATTTTGGAATATTTAATAATTATTAATTATTTTATAATTTGTATATTTTAATAATCATTTATAATTTTTACATCTTGTTAATAATATTTATAATATTAATGAGTTTAGAAAAAAATAAGTTTTCATATTCAAATAAACTTGACATTAAATTGCCTATATTCATATTCATTTTTGACTTGATTTTTTAAATTTTTTTAGGATTTAAAAAAAAAATTAAATATATATGAACATAGCATGCCATGTGTCAACTTACGTCAATCATGTTTGTGTCAATTGGTTTTCATTAATGAAAGTGCCTGACTGATTTCTTTTAATTATAGAGGGTTCAATCGAGTGAAATTTTTTTAATGATTTAATTATTTTTTTATTGTTTTAGTGAGAGTTTATTTTTTTTATATTTTCTATGTCCATTTTATTCTATAAATTAGAGTTCAACATGATCCCTCCTAACAAAATTATTTTCAAAGTTTAAAATTACACTCTTTAACTAAACAAAGTATTTTTTTTACTTAAGCTAAAAAGAAGTGAAATTGTTAAAACACTGAGCAATTTCTTCTGCATGATTATTCATTAGGATTGTACAACGAAATGAATGTATGAACAAAATTTTGTTACATTTGATTAGCTATAGGTATTAATATACAAAACAGTCTTATAAGAAAAAAATAAAACCTCTCTTGCAGCTTAATTTGATTGCTTGGGGCTAAACTTTGTTGTTGTGTAATCAATCAATGTTTAGATGAGGTTAATTTTACGTGGCAACCCAAAATTTTGGTAGATCTTGATTTCACCATCTAGTGTGGCTGTAACGATTACTAGGCCCCAAGCCGTTGTTTCCGTAGGAGTGTTTCCAGCTCCACCGCCTACAACATCGAACCATGACCAAATGGATGGTGCTGCTGCTGCAGACGGCACCGAACCTGATTCCTCGCTTTTTGTGGAGCCAGTGTTGGCATTAGAAGACGAATCCCCAGCTTTTATTGAGGAAGAAGAGTTGAGGTTGCTAGCTGATGAATCGGATGGCGAATCGTCTTTGCTTGATGACGAAGATCTCGACATCGAAGACGATGACTCGGGGATCCCAGGATCAACAGCAGAAGCTTGTGCTGGATCTTCTTCCGAAGGACTAGTAGTTTTCTCTGTGTTGTTCTTCTTAGGAAGTGGCGGCAAGCCTTTCTTGTTCGGTTGAGTGTCGTCTTCATTGTTTGGTGATTCACCGGGTTGGGTTCGTTTCGAGTTTTTCTTTGACATCGACGGAGTCTCGCCTTTTATAGTCCCAGGCCACGGGATTGCTACCGAAACAGCTTTACACGGGAACTGCTCGTAACCTCGAGCAGGGACTGCAGTTCTTTTCGCTGTGCCTGTGTTTCGAGGCTCGTCATACCTCCAAACGAATACTTGGGAATCTTCACTTGCAGTTAACACATATTTTCCGTCTTGAGTAAACGATGCCGCAATTTGACTGCTGGTGTTTCGGAACCCTGAAAAATACCAACATATGCAGACGTTGGGAACGAAAATGAAAAACGAATAACAAAATTGAAGTCTTGTTGAGATCGGTACCGCTGCATCTATAAATGACTTCTGATCCTTCCAAGATTCGGATTCGAGAATCCGCGGAAGTAACGAGTACTTGAGATGGATTAGTTGGACAATACTGTTTGATCAAATTATGGGGGTTTATAAGTGATTTAACTTTGAAAAATATGGAAATGAATGAATGGCAACGTAATTGGCAAGGTTACCTGGAAACCAGTGATCTTTTTAGCATTAGCCTTGCTTTTTTGAACAAAAATCTGTTCTAGCTGATTTAGTTTGCATTCTAGTTCATCGAAGATAACAAGAATATTATAAAAAAGGGGGAAAAAGTCCATGGTAAAATTTGAACCAAAAAGAGTGAACTATATATACCTTCAGTACTGTACAGTCGACAATTGCCTTTATGTGAACCAATGAAGGCACTCTTCAATAATGAAAAACATATGTACACAATTTAGAAAGAGTTAGAGGTTGAATTTGGCTTGATGAATGGATGCAATTTCAAGATATAAATGTTGTTATCATATGAATAGTTCGAATGAATTACAAGACCTGGCCATCAGGGGAGTAGCAGGCGGCAGTAACCATTTCGTTGAGATCAGTCCAATCAACAACTCTCCTCTCTGGTACGTTCCAAATTCGAACTTTCGCATCGAGCGATCCGCTTATGAAATGATTGTCGTCAGAAGGGTTGAAGTGTATGCAAGTTACTGCAAACCAACACCGGAACCCAAAGCTCTGAGATTATAGTTTGATACAACAACATGAACTAGTTTAGCGTTTAAGTTGAAATGGAATGGTAATCTTACCATAGTCACTATGAGCAAACACCTTTATACAACTCTGGCTTTCCAGGTCCCATAGCCTTACAGTTTTATCCATTGAAGATGAAAGTAGTTGCTGAAAAATTCATAAAAATCAATTTACACCTTTAAACATCTCCATGATTTTATAATGATTTAAAGACATTTTTAAGCTGGGGTTATTGATTTTTATTTTATTTTATGATCAACTTAGGTTGGATTAAGTTAATATGGTGGAGGTTTTGAGAAGAAAACCTGAGATTTGGACCAGGACAAGTCCAAAACATCTTCGGTATGGCCACTAAGAGAATAGATTGGTCTGTCAGAGAGCGAAAAAACAACTTCAGGCTTACGGACATAATCAGGAACCTTTCCTTTCCTTTTATCGGCATCTAGATCCATGGAGCCTGCGAGGGATGGATGAAGTGGTGAACTCCCTGGTGTTACTGAACTCCCTTCATTGTTGGACAACACCTCACATTCTTGAATTTCCCACACATGAATTACCGTATCCTCACCGGCACTGGCTAAATACCTGGCATCCGTGCTAAACTTGATGATCCAAATGGATCCCTCATGAGCTTGAATTTCTTGACATAAATTTAAAGCACTCAATTCCTTGTATGATTTCCCTGTTTGTCTAACTTTCACCCATTGGTTATTTCCATTCTTGTTGGCATTATTCTTTTGTTCCAGGGCTAACACTACCTCCCTCTCCTTCTCCCCTCTTAATGCCATGGAATTGGCCACCCCTTTAATGCTTTTCAACATGGCTGCACCTTTACTCATGCTCATCTTCAAGCTCTTGGAAATATACGAGTTGGACTTGTTATCATTTGCTCGACGCATTAGCTCTTTCACCACTGGCGAATACCCCACACATTTGTCGAATTCCTCCATCGTTAACTTCTTACCCGTTTGAAGATCACTCAGCTTGTTCCACTTCCCGTCTTGATCATACTCGTTCACGATGAACTCTTTCCCCGTATCTAAATTCTTAATTAAGAAAAATGCTTCGAACCCACGTTTAGAGAATATCGAGGTTAAAGGCCCGCTTTGCTTGCTTGTCTGGTTACCCTTCGAAGCCTTAATGTTTCCCGGGCGTAGGTATGCTTTTGCTTGTGGGGCTGATATCATAGAATACGTTCTCGCCAGGCGTTGCTTTGATACCGTACCCAACATATCTAGTTTCCTTTGCTTCTCGATCGAACGTGACTCAATCTCGCCTTCGGACCGGGATCGTACCAGCAAGAAAGAAACCGGCAAGTGAGATTGCAATTCCCGTTTCGAAGATTCTTCACTGGATTTTTGGGGTTCCTTTGTAGGAGCACTGCTCTTAGTAGCTACCGGAACTTCGGGTTTTGCCGAAGCGGTAGTAGGAGTAGGAGTAGCAGCACGAGTAGGAGCAGGTGCAGGTGCAGGTGCAGGAGCACGAGCAGGAGCAGGAGCAGGAGCAGGAGCAGGAGCACGAGCAGGAGCCGGAGCCGGAGTCGAAGCCGGATGGAAAGCGACCTTGTTGGTAATGGCACGTTTAAGACTGAGTAGTTGTTTGTTAGAATTTAAGCCCATGCCTTGAAAAAGCTTTTGCCTCCGTGCCTTAATGGACCCTGGAGACGTCATCCACATATCGTAGTCGGGAGCCACAGGGGTTGCGGTGGCGGCGACGGTTCGAAACTCCGTTGTGACCGGCGGCACCGTGGAAGCGAAAGAAACGTGACAGTCATCGAAATCTTCGTTCTCGTCATCAGAACCTTCCGACTCGTGACCTGTATCGCTAGGGTCGAAGAACTCATCATCGTCGTCTCGTAGGCCATCCCAATTCATGGTCATGGTTTTCTTGCGATCCATTCTTCGAGCATTCATTTTGACACATTTACTAAACACACACAAAACAGAAGGCAAAGAAAGAAAGAAAGAAAAAGGCGAAAAAAAAAAGGCTTTGAGGTTTGGTTCCAATGATGTTTGTTTCTTTGGGGTTTGCTTTGAAAGGGTATTGGAGGGAATGAGAAGGAAAGAGAAACGAAGGATGGAAGAGAGGAAAACAAGGGAAGATTACTGTTTAAGGAGTGAAGGAAAAAGAGGAGAAACGGTCAAATAGGAGCCATTACATTATTTTGACATCTTAATAAGGCGGGAGGAGCCATTGGCGAATTTGCTACCCCCACTTTCATGGTTAATGTTTTTCTTTGGCTTAAGATAAAAATCCCTCTTTTTTTTCTTAAATAATTATGCTCAATTAGATATTTAAAGTGTCAAAATGTATTAAAAGATTCTTTGACCTTCAATTGTTAAAATTAATTGTTTCTAATTTTGTAAAATTATAAAAATATAAAAATTTATAAAAATGATTAAATATTAATAAAAATATTAAAGAATATTAAAAATTAGAAAAAATATAAATATTGTAAAAAATAAAAAAAATTATAAAATTTTATAAAAAGTATAAAAAAATTATGAAATGCATAAAAAATCCTTTAATCATTAACTTTAATCGTTGACCGTTAAAATTAACGACCCCCAAATTTTTTCAATTAAAGATATCATGTGTCACAACACAGTATGACATGTGATGAAAAATAATAACAAATAAAAATTAATAAAAATTGTAGAAAAATTATAAAATGCTTCTTTTAGTACTATAATTTTTATTACTTATTACGAATTTTATATTTCTTTACATTTTTTATAATTTTCTTACGACTTTATAAAATTTTATAATTTTTTCTATATTTCTATATATTTTATAAATTTTTATGATTTTTAAATTTTTTCTAATTTTAATATTTTTTAAATTTTTTATTAATATTTAATATTTTTTATAACTTTTATTCATATTTAATTTTATAATTTTTGCCACATGTCACATTGTGGTTGTCACACGGGGTGGCTTTAACAGAAAAAAATTAGGGACGGTTAACTTTAATGGTCAACTATTAAAGTAAACTATCAAATGACCTTTTTGATGCATTTTAATAAATTGAGTGCAAAAAAAAAAGGAAAGGGCTTAATTAATTTGTTTGAAAAAGTTTGAGAATGTTTTTTTATGCATTTTGAAAATTCAAATACCAATTAAGTACCAAAAAAAAGTAGGAACTTAATTGTTATTTTTTAAAATAAAATTAAACACTTTTTATAACTGTTGACACCATTTTTTTGATAAAACGGGGTCGACTTGGATTTTGAAAACAAAAATGAAAACAGGAGTCGCCACCAATCTTTTTTGATAAGATGTGATCGTGCCACCTCGAAAAATGGTTGTTTTAATAAACAATTTGATTTTATCAAAACAGCGATTTTGGTCCACGAAAAATCAGAAGGCATGTTCGGGAGTCGGTTACGTACGATGAAGGGTTAGCACCCCCGTAATGCCCAAAATTGGTACCTAGTTGATTACTTAGTATCTTAGTGTAAAAGATTGAAAATTTGAAAAAGATTTAAAACATGATCCTTTGTTAAAATGCTAAAAATTTCGAGAAAATTGGCATATTTCACGTTAATCGAGAAAGAGAATTATATCCTGTAAATTAGGATACAATATCTTGAATTCTCGATACGTGAATAAATGCCAAAAGAAAGAAAAAATTGAAAGATATTTGATTATCTCGAGTTTAGGAAAGAGATCATGTCCCGTGAGTTAGAACACAATCTTTTGTTAATCCCCGAGAATATTAAAAAAACTTTATTTGAAATGATTTGTGTATTTGAATTTATCGAGAAAATAGAAAAACCGTAAGTTAGGGTACGAATTTATCGAATTAAAATACAAGGTTTTACCACTTTTTTAAAAAAAAAAACATGATTCAAGCATCAAATTAATCTAACTCGAAATGGTAGAAATGAAGCACGATGTTAATATGCGTACAAAACAATATTGGATACGATAGTGTAAAAGTAATACGAGCCATAGCAACAAAAATAAGATGAATAAAAAGACAAAACAACAACATACAAAATAACAAGCATATAGATAAATAAAACTAAAACATTCTTTCTAAATAATAATGAAAATGTAAACAAAGAAATAAATAAAGAAAGTGAATAAGATTATAAAAAGTAAAGATATATATATATATGAATATGTATATAAATATATATAAAAATCGTAGAAATAAAAATACATACAAGTATACATATGTATTCGTGAAAATAAAAATGTGTAAAGATATATATAGATATGTGAATGAAAAATACGTGTATAAAGATGTATATATATAATAAGATATAAAATATACATATATATGTATGAAAATTAAAAATGTATATAAATATGTGGATATGTATGTAAGTTATAAAATGATAAAAGGAAATGTGTATATACGTAAAAATAAAAATAAGAAGAATATATGTATATACATTTAAAATTATGAAATATAAAATGTGCAAGTGTATATATGTATATATATGTATACATATAAAACGTAAATAATATATGTAATTATATATGTATAACAAAACATATGTATGTATATATAAATTATAAAGTATACAAAGTATGGAAGTATGTATATGTATATAGATCCAAAATATGTATGCACATAATTAAATCTAAAATTACAAAGGTATAAATTATAATGAGCATGATAATAGTAATAACAATATTAAAAGCAATAATAATAAAAATAATGATAACATATTGAAATTAATTAATTTAATAGCAAAAATACAACAAAAATTGATTAATTTAAACTGAAAACAGAACTTTAAGGGGTTTAAATCGCAAATAAATTAAAAAGGAGTGGATAGGGACTGAAATAGAATGCGCTGAAGGCACGAGAGACCGATCGGGCAAAATTCCCAACCTCAATGCGCAGCGTTTCAGTGCGGACTAAAATGAAATGCGTGGAAAATTACGCGGCTAAATTTAAGAAAATAAGAGGGACCACATTGCACAACAGCATGAAAGCGGAAGGTCTGGCACATAAATATCCCTTCACCACAGAAACACGCGGATCCTGAGGGTGGACAGGTTGGGTTGCGGGTTAAGAGAGTGAAACGACGCCGTTTTGATGTCTGAATCTCAGACCCAAAACGACGTCGTATAGGCATTGTTATAAATAATAAAATTTTAACCTAAAATTCATTTAACAGCCGCCCCCTTTTTTCAAAATTTCCTTCTTTTATTTTCTTCTCTAGATTTCAGACCAGATGGCGGCCGGCTCTGGCATGTTGCCGTCATAGCTTCGCCGTGAGCAGTGGTCGGAGCCAGAAAAAGATGGGCTTTCAACCCCGTTCCCGATTCCTTTTAAAGACCCGACTCTCTGAACCTAAGAGGCTGAAAAAGGAGGGGTCTTTCGTACCCTTTTCGGTCTGATTCCAACACCAAAGAAGGTTTCCGGTAAAGGGCTTTCGAAATCGATAAGTACTTATTTTCCTTTCCTTTTTCGTTTTGTTACAAATGAGTTGTAAAAAAAATAAACACAAAAAATAAGAAAATAAAATAAGAAAAACACAAGAACAGGAAAATTGAAGCACTGGAGTCAACCTTTTTCTTAAAGCTTTTTGATCTGCTTTTCATTAACCAGTTGTAAAAGAAGAAGCCAAATACAAAAATGGTGTTTGGCTTTTATAGCCAATCTGTTTCTATTTTTTCCTATTATTTAGTTGCTTGCGTGTTCTCCTCTATTTTGCAGGGTTGCTGGAGTAGGTGGGCAGAGGGTAGGTGCGGCGCTGGACGTGACGATGGCGTAGAAGTCCGAGGGTCAGAAGACCTTAGGTACGGCGCCTAGGGTTCTTTTGTTTTCTGCTAGGGTTTTTTCTTGTTTTGAGGGTAGTTGGGCTTTGTTGTAATGGGTTGTTTGGGTTGGTTATTGGGTAGGTTTTTAAGTGTTTTATTTGTAATGGGCCCCGGGCAAAATAGGCTTGTACAGCTGCCCCTCTTTGCTCGTTGTCGTGTAACGAGAACAGAGGAAAGACTAAGAAAGACCAATTTTGCCCGGTCTTGCCGAGTCTTGACTTATTCTGGTGCTCATCTTCTTCAAGTAGCTTCATTTCCGTCCACTGTGTCTTGTTACTTTGATCCACTCCACTGCCCTTCAGAGAGATATGACTTGTAACTTCAATCTTCTTAGTAGCAACTTTAGGGGGACGAAGTTTGTGGTTTTAGTCTGCTCCACTGCAACGTCAGGGAGATAAGACTTGTATCTTCAACCTGTTAAACTGCGATTTCAGGGAGATAAGGTTTGATATGATAAGATCTAATTCCACCTACTGCAACTTCAGAGGTATATGATTCATTGTTTTAATCCGCTCCACTGCAACTTCAGGGAGATAGGATTAGTAGCTTCAGTCTGCCCCACTGCAACTTCAGGGAGATACGACTTGTTATGATAAAATTTAATCCGACCCTTTGCAACTTCAAAGGTATAGGATTCCTCGTTTTAATCCGCTTCACTGCAACTTCAGGGACATAGGATTAGTGGCTTTAGTCTGCTCCCTTTTGTTACCCCTATAGGAAAAGGGTACTGGTTTTTGGATTATGACTTTCGGTGCTATGTGTATCCCTGCTTCATTGCTCATTGGTCGTGAAATAATCACTAATGGGTGATTGACCTTTTGGAATCTTTCAGCGGGTCCCTCTTTTGAGGCGCAGACCTCTCCTTCTTCAAATCCCTTGAATTCTTCATAAAACTGTATCTCATTATTGTCCATCAAATTTTGTACCATGGTCCTGAACTCTGCACATTCCTGGATATTATGACCCTCTTTGGCATAAAACTCACAGTATGTTCCTGCCCTTTCAAGCCTTTCGTCTGAATCTCGTGTGATTAGACCCCTATATACCATTTGTTCCCAAACACAATTCATTGGGGTTCTTACCTCCATCACGTCTGCCTTAATTCTCTTACTTCCACTATTGGCTATCACAATTACCCCTTTATCCGTGTGATCGAGCAACGAATTTCCCGTTATGTTTGGTCCGGAGGGGTCATCCAACTTTACAATACCCATTTTGATGAGTCTTTCAACCACCTCATTGAACGCAGTACAATTCTCAATCGAATGCCCCGTTATCCCTGCATGATATTCGCATTGAGCGTTTGTGTTATACCACTTAGGGAACGGGGGTTGCATAGGTTTTAGATAAAAAGGGGCTACCACATGTGCATTAAATAGATTTTGATACAACTCTCCATAAATTATCGGAATAGGTGTAAACTGGGGTCTTTCTAGCCTCGAATTGGTTTCCTGCCTCGGAGGACCCTGATGACTGGTAGCTACAGTCTTTGGTGAACCAACAGTGATTGGCTTTGAATATCCCTTGTTGTATGTACTCACATTATTTATATCGCCTTCTTTCTTCATTGAGGTCGATCTCTTAAAGTTTTCCCCCGCATCTATTTTATCATTTCTCACTGTATTTTCAATCATTTCACCGGTCATCACCATATCTGAGAAGCTCTTAGTGGTGCTTCCCAACATATGGGTAATGAACGGGGCCTTTAAAGTATTGATAAAAAGCATTGTGGTTTCTTTTTCCAGAAGAGGCTGCTGGACTTGAGTTGCCACTTCTCTCCATCTCTGGGCATACTGCCTGAAGCTTTCATTCTGTTTCTTCTCCATGTTTTGTAGCGTGATCCTATCGGGCGTCATGTCCGCTACATGGCTATATTGTCTCATGAAGGCTTATGCCAAATCTTTCCATGAGTAAATTTGGGCACGACCCAGCTAGTTGTACCATTTGGCCGCAGCTCCGATCAAACTGTTCTGGAAACAATGAATTAACAATTGATCATTGTCGATATATCCCGTCATCCTCCGACAGAATATAGTGATATTAGCTTCAGGACAGCTAGTCCCGTTATACTTCTCAAATTTGAGCATTTTAAACTTAGGCGGGAGAACTAAGTCAAGGACCAAACTCAAGTCTTTGGCGTCGATCTTCCAACGGTAATCGGTATTTTCTATTGCTCTGAATTTTTCCTCTAGCCACCTACACCTATCTTCAAGTTGCTTCGGTAAATCTACTTTTGCCTTTTCTACTTCTGCTACATCGTCCATATCAGGAACGACAAGGTTGGTCGAATCATCTCCAGGATTAGAACCCGAGCCTGTTTGAAAATTCGTAGGTACTGCGGCACCAGCTTGGTATTGAGGCCTAATAGTGACAAGTACTCTCTGAGAACACATCTCTAGTTGTGTCTGGGTACTCATCGGAGTGAAACCTGGAGGATAAACGAGATCTTCATAGCCAATTCCAGAATCAATTACTAGGCCTTTTCCTTTATCGTTCGCTCCAGCCAATAATTGCGATAGTTGATTCATCAATACTTGCTAGGATTCTAGCATGTCTTGTTGGATTTTATCTAGTCGTTCTTGCATTCGATCCTGCATTTCCTTTTGCAATTGTTCCAACTTTTCTAACTTCTAATCCATTGCTTTTGTTTGACAACGAGTACCGTAGTGATATTTGATTAATGGGTTTTTGTCAGTTTCCAGGGTAACTGTCATATTTTAAATTATTAGGGTCATTTTATGAAACTTGATGCATATGATGTAATGTAAATGCATGATATGAATGCAAAAAGAGGCACTGATTCTGATTCAACTTCATTAGAAAACTTTACTAGAGAAGAAATTTCTTTACATAAAATAAATTACATATATGGCTTTGCCCTTATACTGGAAGCCTTAACCTTTCTAAGAAGCCAAGCTAATTCTCGGCCTCGGTCCGATTCTGTAACACCCCTTACTCGTATTCCGGCTCGGAACAGAGTATGAGGTATTACTAAGTTTTTTAAAAAAATTTCGACAGCATTTCTGCTTAATTTTGCTTAAACCTCCTGCAAATTTAAATCACAATCCAATATATATATATCAACCAAACTCATTTATAATAATACTCACAATTTAACTATTAATGAACACCACATTTTAAATCAAACCATAACATATATTTACATGATGATTCCATATTTCATAGGTCGTCTATACATGCCATAATTTTCCGGAACGATAGTAGCAAAATACCCCAAGTGTGAAGGATAGTGTGGATGATTGTCTGACTTCGTTCCAAATTTCCGAGTTGTCGGAAGTCACTATAATCAAGGGAAAAATAAAATCGAGTAAGCATATAGCTTAGTAAGTAAACACATGATAAATAAGTAATTACTCACATAACTACACCAAAATATAAACTTATTCATGAATAACTTCATTGTTTAGGCAATTTCCAGCAAACTGTTTTTCTGCGTCATAGTCGCTAATTTATTTTTATCCGGAGCTACAGGGCTCCAAATTGAGTTTCGTAAATTTTCCCTGAAACTAGACTCATATACCATTTCACCATAAAAATTTAAGAATTTTTTTACCCAGCCAATTAGTACAGTTTATTCATTAAAACTTCCCCTGTTTCACTGCCCAACGGTTCTGACCCTTCCTCAAAAAAATTCACTTAACTCTCTGTACAAAATTTTAAAAATGGTTTTGCTTGTTTCTATTAAAAATAGAGTCAATAAGGAATCCAGGAATATAAATTTCACACCATAATTATTTTTGTACAATTTTTGGTGATTTTCCAAAGTTAGAACAGGGGATCCCGAAATCAATCCAGCCCTGTTTCAGTAAAATTCAGATATCTCCAAAAATACAACTCTTTTGCTTATTCTATTTATTTCATATGAAAATAGACACATTCAGCTTCAATTTCATATATTATTCAGCTTCCCATTCATTTTCCACCATTTATGGTGATTTTTCAAAGTTACCCATCTGCTGTTGTTCAACACAGTTTATAACTAAATCGTTCCTTTTTTCGTTTTTGATATTTTCTCCCATCTCATACATGGATCGATTTAGTATCCAACTCAATATTTGCCCCATAAAAATTTCCACCATATGGAAATATTCACCTTCCACACTTTTTCGTTGAGCACTCGGAATGTTAACCGTTATTGGTGGATCTCGCACTTAGCACCACCACTTAATCGGGGAATCAGCACTTAGCAACAACCCCTTGGGGGAATCAGCACATAGCAACCCCCTTTTTATTTCAGAGATACGGTGGATATCGCACTTAGCACCACCAATGAACTGGGGAATCAGCACTTAGCAACCCCTCGGGGGAATCAGCACATAGCAACCCCCTTTCACATTTCAAAGATACGGTGGATATCGCACATAGCACCACCAATGAATCGGGGAATCAGCACACAGCAACCCCTTTATGTACAACATACTTCGGCTTATTCCGAGTGTTCAACCCATAAATCATATATTGCAACCCTTTACCACCTTTCCCGATTTAACAACATTTTTAGGATTTGGCCAAACATTTATTTTAATTCCAAATAAATCTCAACATATATCAATTAATGTCAAAATAATACATCAAGTCACGTGTTTACTTACCTCGGTGCAAAATATCGTAATATTGCACTTCACTCCACTATCTTTTCTTTTCCTCGTTTGAGATAATCTTCACGTCTTTCTTGATCTATAATAGCAAATTTAACTCATTTAATGTTCACATTCATTAAAATAATCCACCACCCAACTTTTTGAAAAATTACAATTTTGCCCCCAAACTTTTGCATAATTACACTTTTGTCCCCAAGCTCGGAAATTAAACTTCATCACTTATTCTTAGGTTTTATGACATGCTGAACATTTTTCCCTTCTATGGCAACATCAAATTCTCACTCTAACATACACTTATGAACAATAATTATTTTTACCGATTATGCCTATTTACCCGTTTTCGCTTAAAATCGCTTAGCAAAAGTTGTTTAACATAATTTATAGCTTCATATTCCACCATAAAACAGCAAAATAAACACATTTCACCTATGGGTATTTTTCCAAATATGAGCCCTAACACGAATTATTGCTAGAATAAGCTAAACCGAGTTACGAGGATTCCAAAAATTGGAAGAACATTAAAAACGGGGCTAGGATGCACTTACTATGAGCTTGAGAAAGCAAAGAAACCTTAGCTATGGCTTCCTTCAAATTTCGGCAGCAACTAATGAGGAAGATGACATGCTGAACATCTTTTTCCCATTTTATTTTTTTATTACCAAATGACTAATATGCCCCCACTTAAAAAAAATCTATTTCTCTCATTTCTTATGTCTATTTTTGTCCATCAACTAACTAATGGTCTAATTACTACATAAAGACCTCCAATTTAAAATTTCATATCAATTAGATACTTCTACATATAGAACTCAACTTTTGCACTATTTACAATTTAGTCCTTTTGACTAAATTGAGTGCCCAAACGTCGAAATTTTCGAACGAAATTTTTACAAAAATTTTCCGTGAAATTGTAGACCATAAAAATATAATATTAACCATATTTTCCCTCGTCGGATTTGTGGTCCCGAAACCACTATTCCGACTAGGCCCAAAATCGGGCTGTTACAACTCTCCCCCCTTAAGGATTTTCGTCCCCGAAAATCTCACCGGAAAAGAGATTTGGGTACTGTTTCCTCATAATTTCCTCCGGTTCCCACGTAGCTTCCTCCATCCCATGTTTTTGCCACAGTACTTTTACTAAGGATACACTTTTATTCCTTAACTGCTTGACTTCCCGAGCCAAAATATTTATTGGTTCTTCCTCATAAGTCATATCTGGTCTGACCTCAATCTCTGTAGGGGAAACCATATGTGAAGGATCCGAACGGTAACGTCGCAACATCGACACATGAAACACATTATGTATCTTTTCCAACTCCGGTGGTAAAGCTAACCGATATGCTACAGGGCCAACTCTCTCGGTAACTTCATATGGTCCAATAAATCGTGGACTTAGTTTGCCTTTACGACCAAATCTCAGAATCTTCTTCCATGGAGACACCTTCAAGAACACCTTATCACCTACTTGAAACTCAATTTCTTTTCTCTTTAAATCCGCATACGACTTTTGCCGATCTGAGGCAGCCTTTAAACAGTCACGAATTATTTTCACCTTTTCTTCAGTTTCTTTCACCAAGTCGACTCCATGAATCCGGTTCTCACCGAGCTCAGTCCAATATAAAGGAGTTCTACACTTACGCCCATATAATGCTTCATACGGTGCCATTCGTATACTTGACTGATAGCTATTGTTATAAGCAAATTCAACCAATGGTAGATATTTCTCCCAACTGCCTTTCAATTCTAAAATACAACACCGGAGCATATCTTCAAGAATTTGAATCACTCTTTCCGATTGCCCGTCAGTTTGCGGATGAAACGCAGTACTGAAATTCAATTTTGTACCCAAGGCTTCCTGCAACTTTATCCAAAACCTCGAAGTAAATCTCGGATCTCTATCCGATATAATAGATTTAGGCACCCCATGTAATCTCACTATTTCAGCAACATATAATTCTGCCAACCTGTCAAGTGAGTAATCAATGCGTATCGGAATAAAATGAGCCGACTTTGTCAATCTATCAACAATTACCCAAATAGCATCTTTCTTCTTTGGAGTTAAAGGCAATCCTGTCACAAAATCCATCGTAATACTATTCCACTTCCACTCTGGAATCGTTATCGGTTGAAGTAAACCCGATGGTACTTGATGCTCAGCCTTCACTTGTTGACAGATTAAACACTTTGATACAAATTCCGAGATATCCTTTTTCATGCCTGGCCACCAATACAACTTCTTCAAATCATTATACATTTTCACACTACCCGGATGAACTGACAAGTCACCACTATGTGCCTCACATAAAATGGTCTGAATTAACTCATCATTTCTTGGTACACATACTCTATCCCGGAACATCAAGCAATCATCTGAACCAATTTGAAAATCTGAGTCAACACCTGCTTCACACTGAGCTCTCTTGGCTTGCAATTTACTGTCATTCTTTTGAGATTCCCGAATTTGCTGAAGAAATAATGGTCTAGCTCTCAATTCAACCAACATTGAGCCATCATCAGATAAAGTTAACATCGTACCCATAGCTCTAAAAGCAAATAAAGATTTTCTGCTCAAGGCATCAGCAACCACATTAGCTTTCCTGGGGTGATAATCAATCACTAGCTCATAGTCTTTGATTAGCTCGAGCCATCTTCGTTGCCGCAAATTCAAATCTTTTTGGCTCATCAAATACTTCAAACTCTTATGATCAGTGAATATTCGGCACTTTTCACCATACAAATAATGACGCCAAATTTTAAAGCAAAAACAATGGCAGTCAATTCTAAATCATGCGTCGGATAATTCTTCTCATGCGGTTTCAATTGTCTCGAAGCATAAGCTATTACTTTGCCCTCTTGCATTAACACACACCCAAGACCATTCAACGATGCATCACTGTAAATTACAAACTCCTTCCCGGACTCAGGTTGCACCAACACTGGCGCCTCAGTCAATAATGCCTTCAACTTTTCAAAACTCTGTTGACATTTATTGGTCCATTCAAACTTGACATTCTTCTGCAGTAACTTAGTCATAGGAGAAGCAATCATCGAAAATCCCTTGACAAAGCGTCTGTAATACCCAGCTAAGCCCAGAAAGCTTCTAACTTCTATCACATTCTTTGGTGGCTCCCAATCAACAATTGCTGAAATTTTGCTTGGATCAACCCGAATACCTTCACTTGAAACTATATGTCCCAAGAATCCAACCTCACGAAGCCAAAACTCACTTTTGCTGAATTTAGCATATAATTTCTTTTCTCTCAGAATCTGCAACACAGTTCTTAAATGTTCTGCATGCTCAGATTCATCCCGAGAATAGATTAAAATATCATCTATGAACACCACCACGAACTTATCCAAGTACGGCCGAAAAATTCGGTTCATCAAGTCCATAAAAATAGCTGGAGCATTTGTTAACCCAAAAGGCATTACCAGAAATTCATAGTGTACATACCTTGTTCTAAAGGCGGTTTTCGGCACATCAGACTCTTTAACTCTTAACTGATAGTAACTAGACTCAAATCAATCTTAGAAAACACTGTTGCCCCTTTTAATTGATCAAATAAATCATCAATTCTCGGCAAAGGATACTTGTTCTTTATAGTCACCTTGTTGAGCTGACGATAGTCAATACAAAGTCTCATAGAGCCGTCCTTTTTTTTCACAAATAACACAGGAGCACCCCAAGGAGAAAAACTCGATCTCACAAATCCTTTATCTGTCAACTCTTGTAACTGAGCTTTTAATTCCTTCAACTCAGTCGGAGCCATTCGATACGGTGAAATAGAAATCGGTGCAGTACCAGGTAACAAATCAATAGAAAACTCAACTTCTCTAATCGGAGGTAACCCAGGCAATTCCTCTGGAAATACATCTGGAAATTCACAAACTACCGGCACTGATTCAAGCTTTGACCCAGTAATATCCGTGTTCAGCACATAAGCAAGATAAACTTCACATCCCTTTCTCAAGTATTTCTGAGCAGACATGTGCGAAATCACCATAGGCAACTTATTCGGCTCCTTTGTTTCAACCCGGAGAATTTCACCGTTTTCACAATTTAATTCAAGAATTTTCTGTCTACAATTTACCTTGGCATCATGCAATATCAACCAATCCATCCCCAAAATAACATCAAACTCATCAAATGGTAACAACATCAAATTAGCCGGGAAACAGTGACCTTGAATCATCAGGGGACAATTCTTGCAAACCTTATCGACTAAGACATATTTGCCTAAAGGATTTGATACTTTAACTACAAATTCAGTGTTTTCAACAGGCAATTTCTTACTAGACACCAAATTCATGCATATATATGAATGAGTAGAGCCGGGATCAATCAAAGCAATAACATCAATATCATGAAGAGAAAATGTACCAGTAATCACATCGGGAGATGGGGTATCCTCTCGAGCGCGTATAGCATAAGTCCTGGCAGGCGCTCTAGTTTCTGATCCTCCAGCTGCATCTTTTATCACACTCTTACCACTGGCTTTGCTTCCCACATTTCTCGGTGGTCTGCCTCTACTGACAACATCACCCGATCCAGCTCTTTGTAATCTTTCTTCTTCTATTCTCTCAGGGCAATCTTTTACATAATGCTCTTGGGAACCACATCTGAAACAAGCTCGTTTAAATCCCCAACACTCACCAGTATGTCGCCTGCCACACTGTTGACATTCAGGTCTGGTGTTTCCTACATTACCCACACTTGCCACTGAGGTAGCTCGAGTTGTAGTTCCGGAATATGACCTCCCTCGGTCTCTGCGTGAATACCCAACTGAATTGGTTGGTCGTGGATCCATCCCTTTAAACTTCTTCGGGTGAGATTGAAATGTTCTGCCCATTGACCTCTTCCTTACATCTCGAGCTTCCATCTCTGCCCTTCTCTTTTCTCTACTCAGCTCTTCAGCTTTGCAAGCACGATCAACTAATACCACAAATTCTTTTAACTCTAAAATTCCAACATGTAATCTGATGTATTCATTTAGCCCCTCTTCAAATCTTTTACACATAATAGCCTCCGTAGGCACACATTCCTGGGCATATTTACTAAGCCGGACAAACTCCCGTTCATATTCTGCTACTGACATTCGGCCCTGTTTCAATCCGAGAAACTCTTTGCGCTTCTGATCAATAAACCGTTGGCTTACATATTTCTTTCTGAATTCTTCCTGAAAGAAGTCCCAAGTAACTCTTTCTTTTGGAACCACCGTTATTAATGTTTTCCACCAACGGTATGCCGAATCCTTCAATAAAGACACAGCACATTTCAAACATTCCTCAGGAGTACAAGATAATTCATCAAATACCTGGATAGTATTTTCAAGCCAAAACTCGGCTTTTTCCGGATCATCATCAACATTGGCCCTGAAATCTTCAGCCCCATGCTTGCGAATTCTATCAACGGGTGGTTTACTTGATCTCACCAATTCAGCACTTCGTGGAGCTACGGGGACCGGCGGAGGAATAGGAGGGGGTGGAGGAGGTGGAACATTCGGATTTACACGGACATATTCTGTATACCAATCACTCATCATTCGGAGGAAGGCTTCTCGAGCCTCATCCTGTCCATGTGTCTCATGTCTACTCTCTTCATGCGCGGTCCCTTGTGCGGGAACCGGCGTGTTACTTTCAACATCATCTGCCATACTTCGATTAGGATCCATTTACTATATAAAACAAAATTTTAAATTGTCAGAAATCATCACACTATCACAATATATTGATGGCATGTATAGACTGACTTTCACACATATTTTATTGGTCCGAGAACCGACTAAATCGTAGCTCTGATACCACTAAAATGTAACACCCCTTACTCGTATTCCGGCTCGGAATAGAGTATGAGGTATTACTAAGTTTTTTAAAAAAATTTCGACAGCATTTCTGCTTAATTTTGCTTAAACCTCCTGCAAATTTAAATCACAATCCAATATATATATATCAACCAAACTCATTTATAATAATACTCACAATTTAACTATTAATGAACACCACATTTTAAATCAAACCATAACATATATTTACATGATGATTCCATATTTCATAGGTCGTCTATACATGCCATAATTTTCCGGAACGATAGTAGCAAAATACCCCAAGTGTGAAGGATAGTGTGGATGATTGTCTGACTTCGTTCCAAATTTCCGAGTTGTCGGAAGTCACTATAATCAAGGGAAAAATAAAATTGAGTAAGCATATAGCTTAGTAAGTAAACACATGATAAATAAGTAATTACTCACATAACTACACCAAAATATAAACTTATTCATGAATAACTTCATTGTTTAGGCAATTTCCAGCAAACTGTTTTTCTGCGTCATAGTCGCTAATTTATTTTTATCCGGAGCTACAGGGCTCCAAATTGAGTTTCGTAAATTTTCCCTGAAACTAGACTCATATACCATTTCACCATAAAAATTTAAGAATTTTTTTACCCATCCAATTAGTACAGTTTATTCATTAAAACTTCCCCTGTTTCACTGCCCAACGGTTCTGACCCTTCCTCAAAAAAATTCACTTAACTCTCTGTACAAAATTTTAAAAATGGTTTCGCTTGTTTCTATTAAAAATAGAGTCAATAAGGAATCCAGGAATATAAATTTCACACCATAATTATTTTTGTACAATTTTTGGTGATTTTCCAAAGTTAGAACAGGGGATCCCGAAATCAATCCAGCCCTGTTTCAGTAAAATTCAGATATCTCCAAAAATACAACTCTTTTGCTTATTCTATTTATTTCATATGAAAATAGACACATTCAGCTTCAATTTCATATATTATTCAGCTTCCCATTCATTTTCCACCATTTATGGTGATTTTTCAAAGTTACCCATCTGCTGTTGTTCAACACAGTTTATAACTAAATCGTTCCTTTTTTCGTTTTTGATATTTTCTCCCATCTCATACATGGATCGATTTAGTATCCAACTCAATATTTGCCCCATAAAAATTTCCACCATATGGAAATATTCACCTTCCACACTTTTTCGTTGAGCACTCGGAATGTTAACCGTTATTGGTGGATCTCGCACTTAGCACCACCACTTAATCGGGGAATCAGCACTTAGCAACAACCCCTTGGGGGAATCAGCACATAGCAACCCCCTTTTTATTTCAGAGATACGGTGGATATCGCACTTAGCACCACCAATGAACTGGGGAATCAGCACTTAGCAACCCCTCGGGGGAATCAGCACATAGCAACCCCCTTTCACATTTCAAAGATACGGTGGATATCGCACATAGCACCACCAATGAATCGGGGAATCAGCACACAGCAACCCCTTTATGTACAACATACTTCGGCTTATTCCGAGTGTTCAACCCATAAATCATATATTGCAACCCTTTACCACCTTTCCCGATTTAACAACATTTTTAGGATTTGGCCAAACATTTATTTTAATTCCAAATAAATCTCAACATATATCAATTAATGTCAAAATAATACATCAAGTCACGTGTTTACTTACCTCGGTGCAAAATATCGTAATATTGCACTTCACTCCACTATCTTTTCTTTTCCTCGTTTGAGATAATCTTCACGTCTTTCTTGATCTATAATAGCAAATTTAACTCATTTAATGTTCACATTCATTAAAATAATCCACCACCCAACTTTTTGAAAAATTACAATTTTGCCCCCAAACTTTTGCATAATTACACTTTTGTCCCCAAGCTCGGAAATTAAACTTCATCACTTATTCTTAGGTTTTATGACATGCTGAACATTTTTCCCTTCTATGGCAACATCAAATTCTCACTCTAACATACACTTATGAACAATAATTATTTTTACCGATTATGCCTATTTACCCGTTTTCGCTTAAAATCGCTTAGCAAAAGTTGTTTAACATAATTTATAGCTTCATATTCCACCACAAAACAGCAAAATAAACACATTTCACCTATGGGTATTTTTCCAAATATGAGCCCTAACACGAATTATTGCTAGAATAAGCTAAACCGAGTTACGAGGATTCCAAAAATTTGAAGAACATTAAAAACGGGGCTAGGATGCACTTACTATGAGCTTGAGAAAGCAAAGAAACCTTAGCTATGGCTTCCTTCAAATTTCGGCAGCAACTAATGAGGAAGATGACATGCTGAACATATTTTTCCCATTTTATTTTTTTATTACCAAATGACTAATATGCCCCCACTTAAAAAAAATCTATTTCTCTCATTTCTTATGTCTATTTTTGTCCATCAACTAACTAATGGTCTAATTACCACATAAAGACCTCCAATTTAAAATTTCATATCAATTAGATACTTCTACATATAGAACTCAACTTTTGCACTATTTACAATTTAGTCCTTTTGACTAAATTGAGTGCCCAAACGTCGAAATTTTCGAACGAAATTTTTACGAAAATTTTCCGTGAAATTGTAGACCATAAAAATATAATATTAACCATATTTTCCCTCGTCGGATTTGTGGTCCCGAAACCACTATTCCGACTAGGCCCAAAATCGGGCTGTTACAGATTCTGACTCATACTTTAGACTTAATACATCGGCCTAAATTACCAGAGTTTGTAGGTGATCGGCTACTTCGCGTAGTTGAGCCACCGCCTCACCCATAATAAAATCTCTTTCTTTAATCTGATCTTGAGACCGATGGAACTGCTCCTGCCACTGTTCATTACCCCTCTCAATAAGCTCTATTCGGAGTTCGCTATTTTGCAACGCGTCCTCAAGCTCTCCTACCTTTCCTCTCAATTCCTCGATTTTGCTTAAGCTTACTTTTAACTCAACCGCAGAATTACGACTACGGTGCTGGTGAAGTGACTTTTCTAGCTTCGTTGCTCGGACTTTTAACTCCGCTTTCTCGTTTTGGCAAACTAGTAGACTCTTTTCCAAAGCAACTTCTCGAGCTCGAGTATCTTGGAATTTCTTTTCCCATTGATCAACTTTTGTCTTTCCCTCCTGGATTTCCTGTCGCCATTGTTTTGACGTTTTACCCAAGCAGGCAGTTCTCATTGACCTACGCAACTTTTTGTACTCCGTCTTCAGGCTGTCTAAATCTTCCTCTGCCTTGTTCTTCCATTTTCTCAGTTTGTCGGCCTCTAATTTTTGAACGTCAACATCTAGTCCTAATTGCATTTTTTCTTCTTCTAGTTGCTCTATTTTCTTCCCTAACTCCAAACTCCTCTTTTCAAAATCTTGTTTGATGATTTCTATCTCAGAGGGCAATACTTGTAGGTGCTTCTCTAAAGATCGAGCAGTTTCTGGATTCGACATCGAGATATTTTCATTGACTCTTTGATCACGCCACTAATTATATTCGGGGGTCATTGACGGACCCACAGCCAAGATCTTCATTCGACGAGTTTGGTTCCAAGCATTAGACATTTCTCGAACCTTTTTCTTATAATTGTCCCTTTATAGGAAAATTCACAATGGGCCAACCCCTGCATTGCTGGTATGAATTGTCGTGATCTAAACTGCCTTGATACGAGTAGAGGAGCGTATCCAACAGCTCCCCATATCCCGAATAGAGGAACCTAGTTAAAATATCCGCACCGGTATAAAATCTCATCAGGAATCAACCAAGGAGCTCTCCATTCAACATCTTCATTTCAGAGATTCTGGAGTATTGCCATCCATTTTTCTTCCGAAACGTCATCCAGCCTTGGCGTAGCCATCAATTCCTCTAGAGGGGAGTAGCTATCGGAGAATACTCGATAAGAGACTTTTTCTACTTTCCATAAGTGGCCATGAAACCATGTTAATAAGAGCTGTGCACATCCAATAAACCTTCCCTCTCTTGCTCACCGGCATGCGTTCAAAGATCTGAAAGTTTCAGCCAATATTGCCGGAACGGGCGTAACCCATTTACTAAGTCGATCAAATAAATCAGAGACGGTCTTATCTATGTACCCTAAAGCTTTGGGGAAGGTTACTAATCCATAAATACCTAGAGCGAAGACATCGACTATTTTTTTTATATCAGGGTGTACCAATGCTAAATTTCGCAAGCTCTTCCAAGAAACGCATTTACTTGTCCACTTTGACACTGAGCAGATAAGACAGGTCACCGTAGTTACAAAAGTACAGCTGTTTGGTCTCGTTATCCCATTGATCCCAAATTTCTTTCATTTCTCGAAGATCATTTTTTATTACGCTGATACGGGTGAAATCCCATAATTCTGACACGTGCCCCTCGGTAAGACTATCACATTTCTCTCGTTGTGTCGTCTCGGCCATATTTGGACAGCTGCATTATCTTCTACTTTATCAAGAAACCCCTTTTCCATGATAGGCTTTCTATTTAGATACTGAACGTGAATCGACACCTCTTTTAGAATGAAAATGCCATGCAATCACAAAAAAAAGCAAATTAGTATTAGACACAGAGCATGATTTAAAGTAAATGATAATAAATAAATCGCTTACTCAGGTAAGTACTAAGGTTTGGTGTAGCTCTATCTAATTGGGTTCCTATGGCTCACTACATGTGGTTTAGTTCTAAAGTGAAGGTACCCGAACCAGCAGATTCCTCGATCATCACCCATTATAGGCTCATATGGACTGAATTCAGTTTAGGGGAATACATTTCCTATGGCCATGCGGAGATGAAGATCTCACGAAGACATAGGTACGGATGTATCCCGGAAGCGATTCACTATCCCATACGGAGGTGAAAACCTCACAAATGCGTAGTTTCTCACTCCCACTTAAAAGGGTGTGACCAACGGTCATGCAATGCAATATGCAAAAATATATATTTAAACGCAGTAGTTATGAACAAAATGATAAAGACCGAGATAGACGAATGAAATGCAACACAAAGATCGTGTTAAGTTTTTAATCTTCGATAAAAAGACAAAAAGTAATCAACACATGGCTTGACTCTCTTACTTTGGTGTCCCCAGCGGAGTCGCCAAGCTGTTGACACCATTTTTTTGATAAAACAGGATCGACTTAGATTTTGAAAATAAAAATAAAAACATGAGTCGACACCAATCTTTTTTGATAAGGTGTGGTCGGGCCACCTCGAAAAATGGTTGTTTTAATAAACAATTTGGTTTTATCAAAATAGCGATTTTGGTTCACGAAAAATCAGAAGGCAGGTTCGGGAGTCGGTTACGTACGAGGAAGGGTTAGCACCCTCGTAACGCCCAAAATTGGTACCTAGTTGATTACTTAGTGTCTTAGTGTAAAAGATTGAAAATTTGAAAAAGATTCAAAACATGATCATTTGTTAAAATCCTAAAAATTTCAAGAAAATAGGCATTTTTCACGTTAATCGAGAAAGAGAATTATATCCTGTAAGTTAGGATACAATATCTTGAATTCTCGATACGTGAATAAATGCCAAAAGAAAGAAAAAATTGAAAGATATTTGATTATCTCGAGTTTAGGAAAGAGATCATGTCCTGTGAGTTAGAACACGATCTTTTGTTAATCCCCGAGAATATTAAAAAAACTTTGTTTGAAATGATTTGTGTATTTGAATTTATCGAGAAAATCGAAACCCCGTAAGTTAGGGTACGACTTTATCGAATTAAAATACAAGGTTTTACCCCTTTTTAAAAAAAAACATGATTCATACATCGAATTAATCTAAATGCATCGAATTAATCTAACTCGAAATGGTAGAAATGAAACTCGATGTTAATATGCGTACAAAACAATATTGGATACGATAGTGTAAAAGTAATACGAGTCATAGCAACAAAAATAAGAGAAATAAAAAGACAAAACAACAACATACAAAATAACAAGCATATAGATAAATAAAACTAAAACATTCTTTCCAAATAATAATAAAAATGTAAACAAAGAAATAAATAAAGAAAGTGAATAAGATTATAAAAAGTAAAGATATATATATGAATATGTATATGTATATAAATATATATAAAAATCATACAAATAAAAATACATACAAGTATACATATGTATTCGTGAAAATAAAAATGCGTATAGATATATATAGATATGTGAATGAAAAATACGTGTATAAAGATGTATATATATATAATAAGATATAAAAAATATATATGTAGATAAAGATATATATAATAAGATCTAAAATATACATATATATGTATGACAATTAAAAATGTATATAAATATGTGGATATGTATGTAAGTTATAAAATGATAAAAGGAAATGTGTATATACGTAAAAATAAAACTAAGAAGAGTATATGTATATACATTTAAAATTATGAAATATAAAATGTGCAAGTGTATATATGTATATATATGTATACATATAAAGTGTAAATAATATATGTAATTATATATGCATAACAAAACGTATGTATGTATATATAAATTATAAAGTATACGAATTATGGAAGTATGTATATGTATATAGATCCAAGATATGTATGCACATAATTAAATCTAAAATTACAAAGGTATAAATAATAATAAGCATGATAATAGTAATAACAATATTAAAAGCAATAATAATAAAAATAATGATAACATGTTGAAATTAATTAATTTAATAGCAAAAATACAACAAAAATGGATTAATTTAAACTGAAAACAGAACTTTAAGGGGTCTAAATCGCAAATAAATTAAAAAGGAGTGGATAGGGATTGAAATAGAACGCGCTGAAGGCACAAGGGACCGATCGGGCAATATTCCCAACCTCAATGCGCAGCGTTTCAGTGTGGACTGCAATGAAATGCGCGGAAATTTACGCGGCTAAATTTAAGAAAATAAGAGAGACCACATTGTACAACAACGTGAAAGCGGAGGGACCTGGCACATGAATATCCCTTCACTGTAGAAACACGCGGATCCTGAGGGTGGACGGGTTGGGTCGCGGGTTAAGAGAGTGAAACGACGCCGTTTTGATGTCTGAATCTCAGACCCAAAACGACGTCGTATAGGCATTGTTATAAATAATAAAATTTTAACCTAAAATTCATTTAACAGCTGCCCCTTTTTTCAAAATTTCATTCTTTTATTTTTTCTCTGGATTTCAGACTAGATGGCGGCCGGCTCCGGCATGTTGCCGTCATAGCTTCGTCGTGGCTCCGCCGTGAGCGATGGTCGGAGCCAAAAAAAGATGGGCTTTCAACCCCATTCCCGAATCCTTTTAAAGACCCGGCTCTCTAGACCCAAGAGGCTGAAAATGGAGGGGTCTTTCGTACCCTTTTCGGTCCGATTCCAACACCGAAGAAGGTTTCCGGTGATGGGCTTTCGAAACCGGTAAGTACTCCTTTTCCTTTCCTTTTTCGTTTTGTTACAAATGAGTTGTAAAAAAAACAAACACAAAAAAATAAGAAAATAAAATAAGAAAAACACAAGAACAAGAAAATAGAAGCACTAGAGTCAACCTTTTTCTTAAAACTTTTTTATCTGGTTTTCATTAACCAGTTGTAAAAGAAGAAGCCAAATACAAAAATGGTGTTTGGTTTTTATAGCCGATCTGTTTCTATTTTTTCCTATTATTTTTGCTGCTTGTGTGTTCTCCTCTATTTTGTAGGGTTGCTGGAGTAGGTGGGCAGAGGGTAGGTGCGGCGCTGGACGTGACGGTGGCGTAGAAGTCCGAGGGTCAGAAGACCCTAGGTATGGCGCCTAGGGTTCTTTTGTTTTCTGCTAGGGTTTTTTTCTTGTTTTGGGTTTTGGGTAGTTGGGTTTTGTTGTAATGGGTTGTTTGGGTTGGTTATTGGATAGGTTTTTAAGTGTTTTATTTGTAATGGGCCTCGGGCAAAATAGGCTTGTACAATAACCTTAAACCTTTTTCTTTTTTAAATTAAAAATCTGCTCCAATCTCTAATAGTGGTCAACCTTAAACCACTTTGAAATTATGTGTGTTTCATGAAGGGTAAATTAAAAAAAATCAAATCAATTGGAGAAAATAATATGCTAATTTTGGATTAAATTTAGGTTTAAATTGGATAAAGTTTGTATAAATTTAAAATTTATTCTCTATATTGAGTGGTTATTTTTTTATTTAAAAAATATTGGTCTCTCTTTTAGTTTTGTCCTTAAAAATGTTATAAAATAATAAAATAACTCTTTTAACTAGTATGATTTATAATTTTTTTTGTCAATTTAGTCCAAATTATTTAAAAGTGAATAAACAATTATGAAAAATATTTTAAAAATTAGACTTTTCAATATTTTTAATAAAACATTAAAATAAAGAAACTTGTGAGAAATATAGGTTTTGATAATATCTTTTTTTTATACAATACTTAAAATTATTCATGGTTTCTTCTCAATCCATAAGTAGAAAAATAATACTTTTTAACATACTTAAACTTACGTCTTCCTATATTAATAACGATGTTCATGTTAATTAAATTATGACTCAATCTGCCTCTACTTTTTATTTTAGTTACAATTTAATATAAAGAAAGAGATTGGTAATATAGAGTGGATGTGACTTTTAAAAAGTGGTTGCATAAATTTCTGTACTTATTTCCAACGCAAAGGTAAAGGCAGAAATGCTCTAATTCCCTTGATACATGTGGATGATGGAGAAATCTAAATCCAAAAAAAAATAAAAGCAGTAATAAAAAAGAGAACTAAACTAGAAGCTTAAAACCAAAGATAGCAAATGCAGGAACAAATTCTTCTCTAAACAGAAGCATATGACAGCTTGAGTACAAAACAAGCTGCCAAATAAAGTTTGCAACTCTCTGTCTCTCTCTCTCTCTATATATATATATCCATCTCTTTTTCTTAGTATCTCTACTTTCTTACAATTTCATCTTTTTCCATATATTTTAACTTTACACCAACATTATATCATAAGCTTCAATATCATCATGATCGTCACCGTCAGCAAAAACAATGAACTCTCTTAAGTCTTAAATACAAATAAAGAATAAGTTATTAATGTTTGATTGGTGTGTACTTAATACCGCTAACAATGAATAAAAATCATTGCTGCTCTTGTGTTCGAGTTTTTTTCTTGACCTTGTGGCTCAAGGACTCCAGCTCTTCCGAAAGATCCAGCAGTAGCGGATTAATCCTGACTGCGGTTGAACCATTGGTAGGCGATGATGCTTTTCTTTTATTTGGCTTGGGTTTTCTTGGTGCAGGCGGGCATTGTTTCGGCTCAGCTGGGATTTTGGAATCCGTAGATGTTGGAGTTTTAAGCCCATCATTATCATCATCGTCCATTTCCTTGGAATTCATTTCTTTCTTCTCTTCGTTCTCCTCACCAGCTGCTCTAACGTTGATTTCTCCTTCTTCTTCTTGTTGTTTACCGGGTGAAGAAGAAGAAGAAGAGGTTGTAGTTTGGCACTTCACCGATGGGGGTCGTTTCAGAATGTCGAATTCCATTCCTTCTTCACCACCTTTGACTACGGCCGTCTCTGAACTCGAGATACCGACAAGGGAAACCTGCAGGCAGCCGCAATTCTACATACATTAGTGCAAACAGAGAAAAAGCGATAAGAATGTATAACATAAAGAAATATAGTAAATCATCAAATCACCATCTTCCCCCCTGGTGGAGTTGTACAATTCCAGACTTTGTTTCTACAGTTGAGTAAGAGAAAAAATAGGACGAAACAGTTTTAACTCAGCGAGCGAGAGAGAGAGAGAGGAAGAGGGTTATAAAGGGAGAGTTCTTAGTACTTTTTGTGCATTGGATCCTTCGCCTGGCTTTGAAAGCCTCCACATTCACCACCAACCATTTACTTTTTTCTCTTTCTCTCTCAAGTATATCTTTCACAACCGTAATAATAACAGTAATTATAATATAACTTTGTTTTGCCCACTTACCTTTTTTATTTTTCTGATTGCTTTTTTCCCATCAAACTATGCATGTGATTAACAATTGGGGCTATAGATTTTAATGTCAATTTGAAATTTTTATAATCCATTACCAATATATTATTACTCCCCATTTCTTTCATCACTTATCTATTTTTTAAACCTTTTTTAGATACATATATTTTGAATAATTTCATCATAGGTTATAATTATATCTGTTCTTTTTAACATGCACTATACTCATGTCAATCAAATTAAGACTTAACTGACAAAATTCTGTCTTAATATATTAAAAACAATTATTTATAGGAATAGATATACTCATTGACAGATATTATAAATAAACTTCTAATAGCATGTAAAACTTCATTAACATATATTATGAGCCAATTCCGGTTTTATCATGCAAGGGACCAACAAACTTTGACTTTATACCAGTATTACCAATATTTATGTTGCAATCGCAAGCAAGGGACCAAATTCGATTTAATTGGCTTTATTTTTCAAAATAATATTCTTGATGATCAATAATTGTCTTTTTCCAATGTATGAATCAAACTTTTCTCCACTCGTGTGGTATCGGAAAATGTTGAATAAAAAAAAATCCTACTACATTTCAGTCAAACCAAATAACTTAATACATGAGATTTTCTTCACCAACTCATAATTTTCTAGGGGATTTCTATATATGCAAAATTTGACTTTAATACTTTAGTTGGGCAAACTTTAACCATAGCCATGTGGATTCTTAATTAGAACTTGTTAGTATTTATCGTGGTTATTTGTTAGTTGAATCATAATGTTATAATTTGGTAGCAAATGGTATGCTTTTTCTTCAAATATCAATATATATAAATTCAATCCATTTTTTTAATGATAATTTGGTTTAATACCTCTTTTGGCTCCTCTATTATATTGTTAACTATTTTTTTTAAATTATTTTTCCATCACTTTATTCCCTCCACTTTCATTACATCCATCATGTTATATCCTCTCGCCCATGCAAATACATGGACAATAGTATTCTCACTATAGTACATGAGTAAAAACAAGCATTAAGTCTATTGTCAAGAGGCCGATGTCTCAACACGTTGGATTTTTTTTACAGAAATGGTCAAGGGGCTAATATGACTAGGTATAGTGACCGAAAAATAGTAAAAGGACCAAAGCGAAATTTTCACTATAATATTAGAGCCAACGTAGATATTAAACCTACTCATTTTAATTGCGTAGGCTTATCTCAGTTTTGCTTGATTCAGGCAGCGGGGAAGGGAAGAAGGTTGTCAATTTCCATTTTATCTATTTTTGGTTTTCGTTTTTGCTTAAAGGTCAATTAAATGTGGCCTTTCATCTTATATTCGAGCCATTAATGCGACCCAAATATTGTTTTAATGAAGTAATTTATTAAAGAACTTGTATGTTTTTAACAAATTGGACCACTTCCTTTCAAGACCAACACCTTATTTCTTAAAAAACAAAGATCGAAATACATAAAATTTGAAGAAAAAATAAACTTCAATTAAATAGGTCATGATACAAACCGACAACCTAGAAGTGATTAAGGCCTTAACCGAAAAGGAGATGGAAGATTCATGTATCACAATTCTTATAAGAGTACAAAGGATTATGCGTTCTGAAGGACAATGGTGGATTCGTTACGTGCCCAGAGAAAAAAATTTAATTACGAACCGGTTGGTTAAACTCTGTCTAACATGGAAGTCAAGCCTATAGATTTTTGATAAGCCTCCTAATTAAATAGTGGGGGTTCTTCAACAAAATATAGCTTGTGATGTTGATCTTTGATGTAATTTTCTTTTAATTTTCATCAAAAAAAACAGTGCTGCTTGTTAACATTTGCTCGGTTGTGTGACTTGTATTGTGATGTCATCCAAACATCTAATGTTAATATTAAATATTGTTATAATCTAAAAAATTAGTATCATAAGTTAATCAGACACTAATTTAATTAGGAAAATTAAAGAAAAGACTTTTCGTATTTAAGATACGTTATATTATTTGAAGGTACTATAGTCTTTTTAATTTAAAAAAAAAACAATATGCATATGATGAGATTTAACCAATGTCAATCAATTATATTGGAAAAAATTTAAATTCACCACTTAATCAAAACTTTATTTTAATTTATTTATACATTTTAATTTTATCATGTATACTTTATTACTTCCATCAATTATATTAACAATGTTGTTGGTTAATTGAGATGGTGTTGTAATAACTCAACCCCAACTCGATATTGATGACAACACTATCATAAATAATTACATTCATTTAGTATTTTTAATATGATATATTCATATATTTAAACCTTGTTTTATTTACAATTTAATTTCTTTTTATTTTATTTTACTATCATACATATTTCATATGTTGTTATTATTATTAATTAATTTCAAACTATATATTTAATTATTTATAATATATTATTTTTAAATACACATTTATGTTCCAAATATATAATTTCCATATATATATACCTATAGGATAGAGTTTCTAGTAGGATAATCTGCGTTAGGAAAGGGGTGGAAGTGGGGTAACTGATACGGAGTCGTAGGGGGGTGAGTAAGCAGTAACTTTGGATTCCTTACCCAGAAAATGGAAGGAGTTGAGATTTGGTAAAGCCTCCCTTAACCAACCACTATTACCAGCCCCACTTCTATTATTTTTTATATACATCATATTGTTGTTTCAAAGCTCTAAAACTAACCCAATGTTAGTTAAGTACATTGATATTTTATCACTCTCCTCCCTTTTCACATACACTTTGACCCAAGGGACCGCCCTTGCTCTTCATTGCTTTCATCATCATCACCACCTTGTATTTTAAACTTGATCAACTCAAGAGATTCCTCCATCACCAATTACACTAATGACACGTGGACATATTTTAGTTCATTACAAGTTAGAAATTTACCACCCCACTCTTCTTTCCCCCAATTGGACTAATCCCACGTGATGTTATTTAAATTTTGATTCTCTACCGTACCATATTCACAACTAGAATTTATCATGTTGATTTTATTTACAATCTGATGGAATCCAAAATGGGATTTGAGATAGGATGGATTTTAGGTACATGTTGAAAAAGAAAAAGAAAACTAGTTTGATAATGTGTGATTAAGTGGGGGGAAGAAAAACTGGTGCAACACGCACTCTTCTGATACAAAGTATAATTGCATGCATGTCAATATCAAAAGCACATGGATCATGATTTTGCACCCATTCTCAACCATCATGCATGTCCCATATAATCCCATGCCTCACACTCTTCCAAAATTTTCAAACTCCCCCTTGCTTTTCTTCGATTCGTTTAATATAATATTTGTTACTTAAACTTGACAATTTTTTTAATTTGATATCTAAATTTTTTTAAGTTCAATTTGGTTTCTAAATTTATTAAATACTGTACAAATTACGCAAAACACTAATATTTTTTTCTTTTGTTATGCTACAAAAATATTGTCAATATTAGAGAAAATTCATGTTAAAAAAATATGTATTGAACTATGCTTAACGAATTAATATTAAATAAGAAAATAATTTTAAACCCCAAATTAAAAGAAATTCTTTATTTTCAATTAATAAAATAAATAAAACTAAAAGTAATTGAACATATAAAATACAAAAAAATATCATATCATTTGTCACATGTTAGTCATATATTGATTATTTTTATTACTTCATAAAAATAACATTGTTAGTATATTGGAGTAATTTGTAAAACAGTTGACAAGTACTAAATCGAACAAAAAAAAGATTAGGTGCCAGATTAGGAAAAAAAGTCAAATTTAAATATTAAATTAAAAAAATGTCAAATTCAAGTACCAAAATGTTATATTAAATCTTTTCATTTTCCAATATAACCCCCTTAAAATCTTGGTTTCTAGTTTGGTTTTAGTTTCTTAATTATCAAAGGCCAGTTGCCTTCAGTGCAATGGGAATCAAAGGAAAACAAAAGTCCACTGAACGCACCCCAATGTTGGAAGTGTTTGGAATATCTGTGATTGGAATTTCAATCAACTACAACTGGAAAAAGGTCCAATGACCTCCCCTAGAAATTATAATTACCCTTTTAACTCATTTTTCCTTTTAACTTTTATTTACTTTTATTTTGTTCATTTATTTTTTCTATGAAATAGAAAATTAGGAACAACACAATCTTTTTATACATCTTGAAATTGAAATGAAAAAAAGAAACTGATTTCTTCATTTTCTAAAAAATATATTTTATATTAATTATGTTTAATTTTTTTCATTTAGTCAACTTTTTTAAAAAATATTTAATAAATTATCATTATTTGAAATATTTAAGTAAAATTATAAAATAAATATCTTATCATTAAAATATTATTAAATATATATAAAAGTTAACTATGCATATATTTTTGTCCTTAATGCTCTTTTTTATTTTCTACTGCGTTTGAACTTAAATACATATTTCACCATTGATCTTAATATAATTGTTATAGTATTTAATCTTATCATCACCCTATTTTCAAGCTCTAATAACTTCAAAGTTAAGTTTGTTAGAAAAAAAATTAAATATGTCAGAGGTCCTTATACTCTTTTAAATTTAAAACTTTACTTTCCTTTTTTAAATCTTAACGCCTTTGTCCAATTTTGCAATTATAAAGAAGGCAAAATAACTTTTTTATCGCTCAATATTTATATTTTTTTCAATTAGTCCTTACTATTTAAAAGTACATAAAAATTAAAAAAAATATATTTTCAATAAAACCCTGAAAATTTATAAAAATTGTGAATTTTTTAAATACTTTTAATAACTCAAAAAATTATAAAAGTATATATAAAAAAACATTTCAAAGCTCAAATAACATGTTGTTTACTTTTTGAATGGTAATAGCGCCATAAAATCTCTAATTAGATACCAAACATTTCAAAATTTTGGTTTTTTTTAATTAGAGACTTTTCGAGTTAAGTTTCATAAAATCTCTTAAAGATTTGTTGTTGACTCTATGGAAGTAAGGCCAATTTCGCTAAAGCACATCCTAATAGAGCACTCCAATGACTCTTTTGGTAACATTCTATAACCCTACATTACAGGAAACTTTTGTAAAGAGAGTCTACGCCAAACTCCTCTATATAAACTTTATCCATCTTCAAAATAAAACAAATACTAAATACCTTATCGAAACTCTACTCAACTCTCCAAACTTTTGTAACCGTCGTTAAGTACTCTTTGAACAATCATATAAACTACCTCCAAACCTTGTTTCAACAAAGTATGAAAACATAATTCTTGTATATGACAGTCAAAACAATATACCATGATTCTGTTGGTTACACTTTTCAGACATGGTATAAGAGATCTAAACAATGCTACAAACCGTTAATTCACATTTGTAATACATGGATGGGTAACATTATAATTACCGGGCTGAAAAAGAGTAGTTATGCTTCCCCACGCAATTTTGTTGGCATGTAAACGACAAAGAAAAGGTGAACATGTCCTTGGAAAGGCGACTCCATTGAGATGTAAACATCAAGTTCTTTTACGAAGATAGTGTGAAATCTGTCACCTTCTTCAAGACATACACAGCAAGGACAAATACAATACATATACATATAATTTTGTGAAGAAATTAACATGTAATCTTAAAAAAAGGGGGGTCTCTAATTTCTTTAACTACAACCCTTAAAAGATCCGCCCCTAATTATCATTTGATCTAACTGTTCCATTATATAAAATAGAGAAATTAAGTATGTATTTATTTGTGATGAGGATCTACTGTCTGCTGCAGCAACATAGATTCCCTAACTTTTGGTTTTGGAAGATGCCTTGACCCAATTTGTCAGGTGGTTTAGTTTTGTTGTTTCATAGCTTTTTGTTTGAGTACGCAAAGTGACGTTGTCCACTATGTCGTGTCTCTTTGTTATGGGGTTACTAAGGCATTGGCATGTCAGGATTTCAACATGTTAGGCACCCTTTCATCATCATCATCATCATCATCATCATCATCATCATCATCATCATCATTGTACTAGTTCAGAATCTTGATAGATTTTTAAAGGATGTAGTTAGAGATGGTAAAATTCAAGCTGGATTATGTATTTTGCATCCATTTGTTTTGAAGTAGATCTCACGTGGCCCATTCAATACTCACGTGGCTTCCATGTCAGCACTAAATAATTTAAAACTTGTATTTTTCTTTTAACTTAATTTTTTTTCTATTCTTCTCCTTTCTTCTCCCTCCTCGTCTCTCCCTCGTTCTTTTCTCATTCCTTTCTTTTTCTCTCTTCTTTCTTTAACCAGACCTTCAAAGCCATGAATCTTCGACAGACCTCCAAATTTTGATTTGTTTTAACTAGTAGAAGGAACATGACATATATGGTGAATCCACCAACAAAGTTTTGTAACTTACGATGAAAGACCAAATAACTTTATTGCTGCAAAAAAAAAAAACATAGACCAACATAGGTCTCTTTACACATCGTGGAATCGTTGAAAAAGGATGTTAAGAAAAGTGCCGAGATGTTCTGAGAAGTTTTTGCAATAATATGCACTAAAAAACACTAAAAAGCACTAAAGAGGTCTTTAACTACAGTTAAGAGTAGTCAATAGCAAATATGAGGCGATTATTGATGAGAGATTCAAGGAGTTTAAGTAGAATTAAAAAATTAAATATGAGTTATATTCATGTTTTAACAACAGAGCTCACCATCCTCACACTACCCAGAACCTAAACCCCGAAACCCATAGCATTAACTGTCCAAACCCTCTACCCATCACCATCACCCATGACATCAACATTAGCGACCGGCAGCATAGCTTCACTCTACAAGCAAAGACGAAAATCAAAAAGAAAAAAATAGGAAAAATATAAAAAAGGGAAGGAAGGGAGGAGCACAACCCATTTCGGGTTTGACAAGTTCAGGGGGTTTGGGTTCTTTATTCGTCAATCCTAACAGTCAAATGTTGGCTGTTGGTGAGAGGAAGCACATATTAGAAATCAGAGATCGGAGCCGAAAAAGTTCGAAGCTTTTGTGTCTATTTGGGGATTTTTCAAGACGATTTCGAATGCTCCAAACTGATAAGGGTAGAGAGCAAAGAGATCTTAATTTTGGTGGCCTTTGATTGAAGCTTCGGTGGTGGGTTCAACGGCGGCGGCTAAGGCTGTGAAGGGAGGAGAAGAGGGAAACAAAGCAACAAAAGAAAAAAGAAAAGAGGGAGAGACGAGAGAGGAGTAATAATAAAAATTTTAAAAATTAAACAAGTTTTAAATTATGTGGTACTGACGTGAAAGTCACGTAATTTTCATAACATCATTAATCAAATTTTCATAACTAGGTGAGGACACAGTAATCAAACGTTACAAGTTACAAGTTACAAGTTAATAATATTAGTGATTAAAATATAATAAATTAAAATTTAATAATTAAAATGTAATCTAAATCATAAATAAATATTTTGTAGTTTTCTCTAAATTATACGCATTCTCTCAACATTCATTAAAACTTTTTTCCCTTGATTAAATATAAGGTTTAATTCAAATAGTTGATCCTCAAACTATATCAATATTCGCTCTGCTATTACATCCATTGAAAACAACTTTCCAACCAATTAGGAATCGTCATGTCATTAAAATCTATTTTCTCCTAATTTCGTTTGAAAATTTTATAATTTTAAAATATAATAAATTAAAATTAACACTGAAATTCTCCTCCCACGCTCGCATCACAAACGCGTCATTCACCGATATGCTTTGGGTCTGAGTTCCCTCGACTTTTCTGCGAAGTCGAGAAGGTGCTTTTGGGAACATGTGGACGGCGAGCGCTCGAGACGACAAAGAGGATGAGTTTTTTTTTTCCAGCAGTAAAGGAGGAGATAGTGGTGGTTTGGAGTTCTCCGTCGGAGTCAAAGTAAGAGAGGGTTACGTCAGGAAGCTTGACTCTGATAGTAATGCGGATGAGATGAAAGTTGTTTTGGAGGAAAAGGAAATGGGCTTGAGAAGGTGGGTTTGGAGGTGGAGGGAAAGTAGAGAAATGGAAAGGTTGGAAGAAAGGAATTTAGGGGAAGTTAGGTGGTGCTGCTGGAAAAAAGGGAAGGCGGCAAGTGAGTGAAAACTTGATATTGTTAAAGATGCTGCCATTGCTAAGGCAAATGTCGCAAGACAGGTGGAAGTGTGATTTTTTTTTAACAATTTTTTTTCAAGCAAAATTAAGAGAAAATAAGTTCTAATGGTGTGTCTATTCCTAATTGATTGTAAAGTTTTTTTTTTTAACGGATATAACCACAGGGCAAGCATTAGTTACGGAAATAAAGTTTAAATACTTAACGTACTTAATCCAAATAAAAGGTGTAGACAAACTGTTTGAATTAAGCTTAAATAAAATAAGATCAAGATATCAAAAGGTTGATTAAAAACTCAACAAAAAACTTTTTTTTTTGGTAGGAAGGAAAATAGGCAAACTCTAAAAATTAAATGAGCAATTAAACGAATATTCTCTTCTAATAAAATCTTAATCTCGGACGATAGATTTTTGAGGACCACTAAATGATCAATATCATCACTAATTATCTTCACTAAGCGATCTGTCACTTTGTTATTAATTCTTCGAAAGTTCTTAAATTTTACTTGCTAATATCTAAAACACAAGTCGTTGATTATTTAAATTTCAACGACATTGCTAATTGCTATAAGTCCAGTTTGAAAAATCTCAATAAACAAAGTGTTATCACTTCCAATTCAACTTGTCTAAAGTCTTTATCCCATACTACTTTCAACCTTTCAAAAACTACTCTAATTTCAATTTGAAAAATATATATTATACCTATTACCATCTTGAAACCAAACAACCAACCAACCATCACTTGGTCCCCTCGCCACACCGCTGATTGCTGCTCCAAAACTGCTACTAACGATCCATCAAAGGCCATATCATCATAGATTTGCACCTCGATATTTCATTTGCATATATCTATCATTGTGATAAACATAGCGTGAATAGAAACACATTTATCACAATAATTAAATCTTTTGTATTTATATTTTTAAGAAGATAAGATATTTTTTATGAGTAATTTAAATATATCGTAACAAACTTAAACAAACGCCATTTGATTTGGTCTATGGCAAATTGTAGGAGACACAACTCAAATCATTCGTTATTCCAAGTCAGAATGGCCATCAATAAATAATAAATCCACTTACAATCCAAAAATGACAGGTGGGTCTTTTATAACCGCCAGATCATTTTGACCCCAATCACCAAGACCTTAGATCTAATATTCAAACATATGGTTTGAAATTTGCGTGATAGCGAATTTATTGTACATTTAAGTCGCAATTTCATTTGTATAGGGCGGAGTTCCGTTTTGATTCTTGAAACTTTTTAATAATTATTTTCATTTTCTCGAGAAACAAACATTTATCCATTTTTTGTTTATTCAGTCCATTGTTTTTGAGATAAACTATATCGCAGGTTGCAGAAGATGGCTGATGGTGAGGACATTCAACCCCTTGTCTGTGATAATGGAACAGGGATGGTTAAGGTACTCGACCTGATTGGTTGTCATTTTAAGTGCTAAAGCAATAATATGTTTAGCGCTTGAACTTAATGTAGTTTTGAAATTTTGCTTCTTAGGCTGGATTTGCTGGGGATGATGCTCCGAGGGCAGTGTTTCCTAGCATTGTTGGTCGACCACGTCATACAGGTGTGATGGTTGGAATGGGACAAAAAGATGCATATGTAGGGGACGAGGCTCAATCTAAGCGTGGCATTTTAACTTTAAAGTACCCAATTGAGCATGGCATTGTCAACAATTGGGATGACATGGAGAAAATTTGGCATCATACTTTTTACAATGAACTTCGTGTCGCTCCAGAGGAGCATCCGATTCTCCTCACTGAAGCTCCTCTCAACCCAAAGGCCAACCGTGAGAAGATGACCCAAATTATGTTTGAAACCTTCAATGCTCCTGCTATGTATGTTGCCATTCAGGCTGTTCTTTCCCTTTATGCTAGTGGTCGTACAACCGGTAAGCCATTCGATTTGTCTGGTAGTAATTTCAATGTTGAAACTTTCTTTCCCCATTTCATTCTTCGTTTCTTGTTTTAATTGCATAATCTATCTTGTTGATCATTTAGACCACAAATATTAACAATTGGGAGACGAAGTTTCAAGAATATATTTGATGTTCTAAGATATCACCTCATCAAAAAATTATATTTGTAATGAGGTGGCATCATCTGATGTACTGAAAATGTCTATATTTCTACACAATCATTGCATCAAATATAATCTTGTTTCGTATTGACAAAAGGGATTTTCCGTACATTCTATCTTTTTGTTTGTTGTAGGTATTGTGCTTGATTCTGGAGATGGTGTCAGCCACACAGTCCCTATTTACGAGGGATATGCACTTCCCCATGCAATCTTGCGTCTTGATCTTGCTGGTCGTGACCTCACCGATGCCTTAATGAAGATTTTAACTGAACGTGGTTATTCATTCACCACATCAGCGGAGCGGGAAATTGTGAGAGACATAAAAGAAAAGTTGGCATACATTGCCCTCGATTTTGAGCAAGAGCTAGAAACCGCCAAGACCAGCTCTTCAGTTGAGAAGAGCTATGAACTGCCTGATGGGCAAGTGATCACCATCGGGGCCGAGCGATTCCGATGCCCAGAAGTCCTTTTCCAACCATCTATGATTGGGATGGAAGCTGCTGGTATCCATGAGACAACTTACAACTCCATAATGAAGTGTGATGTTGATATTAGAAAGGATTTATATGGCAACATTGTGCTTAGTGGTGGTACCACCATGTTCGCCGGTATAGCTGATAGAATGAGCAAAGAGATCACTGCCTTAGCTCCTAGTAGCATGAAGATTAAGGTGGTTGCTCCACCTGAGAGGAAGTATAGTGTATGGATTGGGGGTTCCATATTGGCATCCCTCAGCACTTTCCAACAAGTATGTTTTTCATGCATTTATCCTCGATTACGTTTTTACGAACATTTTCTAATAGAGAACCCTACTTCTTTCCATGACTGCAGATGTGGATTGCCAAAGCTGAATACGACGAGTCTGGCCCTTCAATTGTGCACCGAAAATGTTTTTAAGCAAAAAAACAAACAAACAAACAATAGGATTAAGTATTGGTTTTTTACAATAACCTTAAAAGGATGGATGATTCTCATTTTCCTTTTTAGCAGTGGGGGACAATTTCCCTACTAACTTGATTTTTGTGCATGTTGATTCATATTTTCTGTTTTTTTTTTATTCTAAATTTGTTTATTAACTACCATTCGTTTTACGAATGAACAATCAAATTATATGCAATATAATATTATTTGTGTAAATTGTAAGGGTATATCCATCTCTTTTGGCTCTATATTGTGCTATGCATATTTTTACATTCAATGGTGTTGGTATCATTATAATTTGGTTTTTAAATTTCAAAATATTCTAATTATATTTTTAAATTATCGAGGTCATATCAATCAGGTCTTTTTGTAATTAAAACCGTTAATTTAATCATTAAATTACACATCAAATGTTGTGTAGCTAAATTTAAATGAAGATTTTAAAAAATAGAACGTTGTCACATGACTTTTATGCTTCTATTAAAGTTTTGAAAACCCTAAAACTAAGGTTTTAAAACATCCATTTTTACAATATTTATTTTCCTAAATTTTTCATTTTAAATTATGTCACAAAAGATCTAATGTGTCATTTAACAGTTAAATTAATAATATCAATAACAAAATGTCATAATTGATATAACCTCAATAGTTTAAGGACCAATTTAGAGTGAGGGTCACAATTTAAGGATTTTGGTGTAATTAACTCTGAATATTAAAGGATACCAAAAGAAAAGGTGAATACACTTGAGAGGTGCCAAGGGACCTGACCAAATTAGTCCCTCTACTACTAAATAGATCAATTTAGTCCTGATATTATTAAAAATAATCAAATAAGGACAAATTGAAACAGAGCTAACATTTCCTGTTTAAAAAATATCATTTATTGTTTAACAAAGTTAATGTTTTTTATATTTTATGGTTTTGTAAATAAAATCTTTTGTTTGAAATTTTACTACAATAGAGAAATAATTTTCAAGATATTTTTTACATAATAGATGTTAACTCTGTTATAATTTAGACTTGTTTGATTCTTTATAATAGTATAGTGACTAAATTGGTCTATGGACTAATTTGATTCAGTCTTTATAATACAGGGACATCCCAAGAACTTTAACCAAAAGAAAAAACGACTCGATTTGCTTCAGCAATCAGCACCATAACACACAATGAAACGCGTCGTTTTCTTCTGTTGGTGAAAAGATTTGCAACACCGGGCCTGGTCTTGGCGCCGGCTCGCCCAATCTAGAGCTGAATTGATCCTTCTGTTCGTCTCATTTTGTTGACAGATGGTAGATAGGTTTTTCTCCTTGAAATATTACTGGGATTTATCTGAACTCTATTACTAAGCGAAAAGAAAACATGGGTAGAATAGCGACGGCGGCGATAGTGAGCCTTTGGGTAATTCCCGTATCCGTCCTGGTCAATCGCATTGTTCCTGATACTTACATGGTAAGACTGCCTGTTTAAATTAATTCTTCCTAATTCTTTCTAATGATATTAATTGTTACTAACATAGTCAATTTTGAGTCAATTACCTATTTTTCATGCGGGCAGGATGAGATTTTCCACATACCTCAGGCTCAAAAATACTGCAATGGCGATTTCATGAGCTGGGATCCTATGATCACTACCCCACCTGGCCTGTAATGCTCTTTTTCTTCTCTAATCTCTGTTTCATTATTTTCCTTTGTTTCGATGAAGTTTGGGATTCACTTTACTGAACTGTAAGAGGGTTGTTTTATATGAAATGAATGATTCTAACAGAGCAAGAAATTAGCTGATTTTATTTGATGTCGCATTAGGAATTACTTTTCCCTTCTGCAAAGATGGGTTCTTGTCTCTATTGCTCAGCTGTTGTATACTTGTATTACACACTAAGTTAGAAATACTTCTACAGATACTATCTTTCACTTGTTCATGTTGCTGCTTTGCTTCCGAGTAAGTATGTTCTACAACTGGCTTCATCGTTCCCGGAAGCTTGCTCCACTGCGGTTCTTCGCTCTGTAAATGGGGTCTTGGCAGTACTGTGCAGCATTATAGTCTATGAGATAATAACCCACTTGAGGCCAGCTCTTGATGATAGAAAAGCAACACTTTTTGCAGCAGTTCTAGCCCTGTATCCAGTCCACTGGTTCTTCACTTTTCTTTACTATACTGATGTTGCATCACTCACTGCTGTGCTCGCCATGTATCTTGCATGTCTGAAGAAGAAATATCTATTCAGTGCATTGGTAAATGAGTCGCCTTAAAAAAATTTATTATGCCATCGATAAATGATAAAACTTTCACACACTGCCCGGGGACAAAATTAGTTAGCTATGTTTCACTTTGCATATAGAGAACTGAGTGTAAGCTATTCTGAAGGTTGTCTAACTTAGTAATCTTCCTATAAAAAGACATCCAAATCAAACAGTTTTAGGATATAGATTTAAATTTACCTTGATGTCATCATATATTTTTTCTTTGTTGTTTCATGTAGAGCTTTACTCGTTTCCACCTGTGCTCTTGCAGCTTGGGGCAATGGCGGTTGTTATTCGACAGACAAATATTATATGGATGCTTTTTGTTGCCTGCTCTGGGGTCATTGATATAACCATGGCACATCAAAAAGATAGTGTGGAAGTAGATGATTCAAAGGCATCAAACAAGGGTACCAATCTGTCGGCTCTCAATACCAGTGTCAATGTGAGTTCAAACTTGAAGAGAAGAAAGTCCAGGGGAAACTCAAAGGCTAATCAACACATCTTTTACCCGTCAAACGCCTCTTCAGCATCCCCAACATTAGGTTCTTTTGACATCTTTGATCTGACTTTTGTTAGTTAATTTGTAAAACCATGTAAGGTATATAGTTATAAGCGTATGCTTTAACCTTTGTTCATAAGGTTTAAGCCATTACTCTGTGCCGGACAAAATGTCATTTACGCTAATGTGATGTCCTTTTGGCATTTATGCAGGTCTGCTTCATGAGATTCAAGCTATTGTTTTGTCTTCATGGCGCATAAAGTGGGAGCTTTTGGTCTCCTTTAGCCCATTCTTTTTTGTACTGCTTGCATTTGTTGCTTTTCTCCTCTGGAATGGAAGTGTAGTTCTTGGTATCTTTCACTTTAACATGCTATATGGTTCTTTTGCCTCCTTTTTTTCTTCTCATTTGCGGTTTCTCTTAATAATGCAATTTCTCCACATTTTAATAATGCAGGTGCAAAAGAAGCTCATGCAGTTTCTCCACACTTTGCACAAATAATGTATTTTAGCATTGTTTCCACTCTTTTTGCGGCTCCTCTGCATTTCACAATAGGTCATGCCCTAGATTTGTTTCAATCATTCTGGAAAAACAGGCTGCTTGGATTTCTCCTTCTATTCTTGGCTTCTATTGCTAGCCTCCTTTCCGTCCATTTTTTCAGGTAGGTTCACTTGAACGTGGAACTCCTTGTACTCTTCTTATTACTTCGATGAAAAAATTACTGTTCCTTCATGTGGTTAATGGCTTGTTTCAGCATTGCTCATCCTTATCTTCTTGCTGACAATCGGCATTATACCTTCTATCTTTGGAGGAAGATAATCATATTTCATTGGTCAATGAAATATCTTCTGGTGCCATTTTATGTTTATTCATGGTTCTCAATCTTTCGATTATTGGGTTAGTACATTTCAGTATGTTATGTTATTTAACTTAAGTTTGTCCCGACTTTTCTGAGGTTGCAAAATACTCTCCATTCTCAGGTAAAACTCGGATGAGGATCTGGACATTGGTATATTTCTTTGCTACCTCTGCTGTTCTTATTCCTGCACCGCTAATTGAGTTCAGATACTATACAATACCATTCTATTTTTTCATCCTTCATACCAGTATTAACGACAGCCGAAGCTGGCTTCTCATAGGGATTCTATATACAGTCCTGAATGCCTTTACAATGACAATGTTCTTGTTTCGGCCATTCCACTGGGACCATGAGCCCGGGGTCCAGAGGTTCATATGGTAGATACTAAACACTAAAAGCTAAAAACAAGATAAGCATCACAGGTTTTGCTAATCGCAGTATTCGTCATTGGATCATAGAGAACTAACACCCTTTCATTCATGTGTTGGCATCTAAAATTAACCCTGTATTACTTGTTGTAATTCTTACCATTCATCTCGAGCAAATGGATATTTCATGTTTGATATTTCATATCGAGCAAATGGATATTTCATGTTTGGTATTTCATCTCGAGCAAATGGATATTTCATGTTAAGAGTTAAGGCTCTTTCAGTTGCCTATACGGATATTTGTCCCTCTTTGAGTCTTTTTCATTGATAATTGTCTGATATCTTGAGATGAATCATGAAATGTGTGCATAACAGCCTTCTTTTCACCTTTGTTTCCATGGATACATAGGTAGTAGATAAGATAATTTTAGATAAAATGCTTGTTTTCAGGTTACAAAAGATGTTCTACATGTCATGAGATGTTAAAAACAATGGCTTTTAACCAACCAGCTCTGTCTTCTCGATTGGTCATATTCTAACAGTGAATTTTTCTTTTTGGAGTTTGAGACTCAGGACCAACCACCCAAGTCATGTTGGCTGACTTTTTTTAAAGCTGCCAGAAAGTCTGCGAAAGGTCTATTCCTTGCATTTATAAACTAAAACACTAGTTGGAGATAAAAAGGACAAATGAGATGAGTTTTATATTTGGTTAATAAGTATTTTTTTAAAAATTTTAACTATCAATCATTTGGGAGTGCTTAATTTTTCAAAAATTCATGCGTTAGGTATGCAATGACGTAGTTTACCACTGGTCAAATTTGCTTAAGTGTAAACAGGACTTTAAACAACGCTTAATACTTAAGCAATAGTAATTGACAATTAATTTCTGTTTGAGTTAAAGAAGAATACAGTGAAAGAGATGACAGAAAAGCAGTTGAAGAACTTGGATTCAAATATGATAGATTTGGTAGGAAAGTAGATAATTAGATATCACATGACTTCATTTTTAACCATTCCATTTCAAACCCACTTTCAGATTCTAACTCATCAATGTTTCCTTCAATTCATCCTTGGAAATGAATTAGCATATGGCATTTTCAAAGGGAAAGAAGATTCTCGAAACCATGAAAATCCAACATTTAGGCTTTCTTTTTTTTTTAAATCAATTGATGGATGATTTTTTTTTCCAAAGATTTTTACTAGTCCGACTAATGAACTCCTACATGAAAACACCTGCACCTAACTTCAACAAAAGGAGGAAAATTGATTGAAATAATTATGATGATCTATTTACTGAATGATCGCCATATCCTTCCTTCTAAAGAAATTATGATTACCGAAACATCGTCATGGTACATTCGTCGTTCCCCTGATGGGATCTCAACCAATTCATGGAACTCAAGACCTGCAAAACCCCACCAAAGCAAGTTCGTTTAACTCCTTGGATGATATAATTCATGTTTAGGATAAAACAAATATTTACCAGCTTTCTCAGCTGCTCGAATTAGTACTTGTTCAACGAGATGTTGCGCCGGATCTCCGTCGGGAAATGAAGCGATGAACCATTCGATCTCGGAGACAACTTGTTGATTGGTGAAGTACTGATAGAGTCCATCAGATGAGAGTACCAAAAACTTGTCATCAGGACTTAGTTTATAATGATAAAGTGAAGGAGAAGAAGAGACGTATGGGGATGTTCCAACATAATTGATTCTGAAAATATCATACAGTGCATCGTTCCATCTAGGCTGCCAAAAAGAATCAGAGTAAAAACATCCAAATCAGCCCCCATATTTTTGCAACAACTACTTCTTACAAACAAACAATAAGCTTTGGTAATAATGGTTTTGTCATTGATTTTCTTTTTACCTGTTTGAGAAAGCCAGCCCCAAAAGCTCGAGTAACCTTCAAATATCCTTTCACTCTCTCGTTAACAACTGCTTCATCATCATCTGGATGTTCTTGCCTGATTCTCTCAACTTCCTGGTGTATGGACAAGACACTTTTGAGTTTAATCTTGAAAAAGAAATGCAAAGAAGTAAACATAAAAATGCAAAAAGAAGAAAAAAATTACCTCTTCAACATCAACATTATGATCCGTTGTAAGCTGAAGAGGAATCAAATTAGAGGACCCTGTTTTCAGTGCTAGAATGGCTCTGCTATCCCCCACGTTCATCAAATAAACATCTTCCCCATTCATTAACATTACCAAAACACAAGAACCCATTGCATGTAACTCGGGTTTTAAATTGGCCATCTTTAAATAAGTCTCTTCAGTTTTATTTAGACCCTCTGAAAGTGCTTTCAAGACACCAGAATGTTGAAAAGTTTCCATTGGTGAATTCATAGAATGCTCAAATCTTTCACTGCTTTTCCCACAAATTTGTTTACCTTCAAAAGAGCCCAATCCCATATCTTCATCTGATTCCGCCTTATCATCGTTCCATAACAGCCGTTTAAGCTCTTCCAACACAGCATCAAAAAGATTACTAAGCAAATGATCAGGTGCATCAGGTCCACTGAAACCATCATAAATCCCCACAAAGATCCACCCTTCTTCTCCTGAAACTACGAGATGGGTTCGATCCTCACCTGCTTTCCCTTGCGCCCATTGCAAATTCTGACTTTTCATTGAAAACCGATAACCATCACGATCATAATCATCATCATCAACACACCAAATCCCCCTACTGCTAGGATCATTATTATTAGTTTTGGTTTCTAAAGCTGATGAACATTGTTTATCTGATACAAAAAATTTAAGCATTTTATCTGATATTGTTCTCTTGAAACTCTTGGTAAAAAGCCAACCTTTCTTCTTTGACTTAAAACCACCATTAGACAAGGTTTTGTTGAAGTTAATAATCGGACCCGACAAGAACCCAGGATCCATTGGTCCCGACCAACAATGGGGGTTGCCACGTGGCACTGGTTGTAAGGTAAGGCCAGCAACTAACTCAGAACTTTTGAACGTGGAGGAACGATTATCAGGTAACGTGGAAGACGCCGCCGCCAATGGAACCGTTGTCAAGTTGGCGCTAACCGAAGCTCCGGATATGGAATGAAACGTCGTCGTGGTTGTTGTGGTGGAGGAATAAGAAGAAGAAGAGTGGTTCTCGGAGGAGGAGAGAGGAGTCGGATCGGGTCGAACGTAACAAAAAGAATGTCCAACGAAGTCTTCAGAGGGGTGAGGCATAACGTGAGACGTCTTCATCATTTCAAGGGTTCCGCCATTGCAAGAACAGCAATGGCTTAACTTTCTAACACTGTTTCCCATGGATTAATGTTTCTGTAGGTGATTGTTTTTCTTTTCCCCCTTCTAAGGCTGTAAGAAGAGAAGAGAAGAGAAGACGAGACTGTAATTAAAAAAGAAAGAAAGAGGGAGTTGACTTTTTAAGATTCAGGCTTTATTTGAAAGGATGAAAGAAAAAGAAGTATGGTCTGAATGTGTGTTTAAAAGTAAAATTTGGGGTTGATGTTAAGTTGGAGTGGATTTGACTTTAAATTGATTTGAAAAAGTAAAGAATATGAGGGAGCAAAAGAAAACCGGGTTTAGGATTGTAAAATCATAAATAATTGCAAATTGATTTATTTTAGAAATTAATGGAGGGAGTTGACTACGTAAGAGCGCGTGAGTGATGGAAGATATCTCAAAGTCAAAAGGCTTGAGATTCTTACGAGTGGCCTCTAACTTTATAAAGTAAATAAATGAATACGAAAACGTACAGCTAAGTTTGATTATCATCAAATTATCCCTTCTTTTTATTGCTTTACAAATCTCAGATTTTCTCAAATTCAAGAACAAAAAAATGAATGAAGGGTAAAACGTGCACGCACTGAACACTTGGTATTAGTTTATTAAAGCTAGAAATTTTGTTTTATGTTTTAGAAAGGATTACACTTTGCTGTGAAATGTAATATGGAAAAGATAAATGGTGACCACAATACTATTTTTCTTTTGCTTTCGAGGTTCTTCCATCTTTTCTGCCCACTGCCAAATATTCACGAATCATACCTAAATCAAATAAATCAACAGAAATAAGCTTTTTATTTAATTTCCTAACTTAGGTAAATTCTTTATATTACGGTTTTTTCCTGATAAATGAAAATCAACTTTTTAGGATATTTTCTCTTTCAACACACCGAAAACCACTTCATTTAATTACAAAATGGAAATTAATATTTGTATTTACTTAGTTTTAAGGAATATTACCTCATAATTTCAGCTGCAACTAAAATATGTTTGAATAACAATATTTTTTAATATAATTTCTAAACTTTTTAAAAAAAATTAATTTAATCATTAACCTTTTAGAAAAAGAATGATTTTTTTAAATACAACAACTTATATGACAATCCATGTATACTTCATACTAATGTTTTGAATTTTCATGAACTTTTTTTATTTTGATTTTGATTTATTTTAATATTTTATTTTTATAAATTTTGAATTATCTATTACCATGGTGTATATATATATATGATAAATGGTGCGTTGTCAACATGATGTGCATGTGGCTTGCATGCAAATTGTCATGCCAACAACATTAAAAGTTAATGCTTTAGTCAGCATTTTTATTAAAAAACGATTTGATTCCTTTTGAAAGGGTAATAAACAAATTTAGTTAAAAATAAAAATAAAAGTTAAATTGATAGAAAACGTTTAAAATTTTAATTAAAAATAAAAACATTACTAACTAAATTTATAATTATAACTCTCAATTTAAAAAAAAAGGTTTATTGAAGACTGATTATTCCAATAAAATTAGCCCAATCTAAATTTAGAAAGAAAAAGAACACTTTTATAAAGACAACTAAAAAAGAAAGAAAGAAAAGAACTGATAAATACATAATATATTTTAAAAAGATCCTTTTGTAATTTTCTGTGCATGCAATTCCAGGAAAAGCCGACTCTTTTATATAATATGAAGGGATTAATTTAAATTTAATCCTTAATATTTATATTTATTTTTGTTAATTTCATCAACCTTTAAAAAAATTATATTTGACTATTGGTCTTTTAAAAAGAGTTAAATGGTTGTTTTTTAATGAAAATGTTGACCAAAAAGTTAAATTTTTAAACATAATAACTTGCATAGCAATCCATACGTGTCTCGTACTAATATTTATGAATCTTTATGAACTTTTTCAAAATTTTTTTGAATTTAGAAATTTTTATATTTTTAAATATTTTTATAAAATTTAAAGTATTCATTGGCGTCTCATATAGATAAATAATGTCATGTTAGCATAAAATACATATAGACTGCCACATGTGTTGTCACAGTAACATCATTTAGAATTTAATATTTCAGTCAGTATTTCTATTAAAAGAGTCTATTTGACTTTTTTTTCTATAATATTGAGGGTTAAATTTAACTCTAAAAAAGATTAAGATTCAAATTTAAAATATATATAAATATCAAGGGCTAAACTTGATATTACGCCTAATATAAATTTTGAAAAGCTTTATGGTTGGCCCACCGTCCACATTAGGTGGTGAGGGATGGCCTGCCTTTAAGTGGACCAGATATTTAGAATGTTCTTGCCTTCCACTTGGAAATCATTTGCTACGGATCCAGCCCATAATTTATATATTACATATTTATTCTCAAAACTCAATTTTCAAGTTTTACAAAGAGTTTTTTTTCCTTCAAAAAGAGTTTATGTACATTTTAACCTTTGAATTTGGTAATTTGTATTTGTTTAATATTTATTTTTTATTTAAAAATTTAATTTGGAAATAGTTAATCAATTTAATATTTTTAAGTATATGGTCGACGGACATTAACTTTTGTATTAAAAGCCAAAAAAATATTATCTATTTTCTTAAAATTAAAAATATATAGAGAATTTTAGAATTTTTTTATATGCATAACCAACCTAGACCAATTAACGTTCATCTTCAATATCCAATATCTAAATGTTTATTTGTTCAGATTCATTTTGAATGTGTATATTTTAATAATTTTATATATTTTTATAATTTTAAAAATAATAATATAAAAATTATATTTTTAGAGAAAAACTCATATTAAAAAAAAACTTTTGGATTTTTTTATTTTTTTTTATTTTACGACATTTTCAAAATTTCTTTGCTTTTATAGTTTTTTTCTTTTATATTCTTATGAGTTTGTTTATAACTTTATATTTTTTAAAAGATCTTTATTTTCCATTTCCAATATTGCCCCAAATCTATGGATTGGGTCCAAATTGAAACTTCTTGAAATTTAAAGTCCAATTTATGACTGAAATTGAAACGATTAATGAAATTGACTCTTATCTCATAGGTTATCCTATTGTCTTGATTGTTAATTCTCCTTATCCACTCTCAATCCCCTGAACGGTGGCGAGAATAATGAAAATGGACTACATCCAACCTCTTTAAAATTCCACAACAATGTAATATTTTCTCTTATATGTATGTTTCCTTCATCTAGTCATAACCCATGTCTTCTAATCATTTTAGAGTAAATGCTAAACTTGTTGTAACCTTAACAATTACTAGATCCATTACATCCATAATGGAATTTGCCCTAATAATCTCACATATTTCATCTTTATCAACCTTGTTAAAATCATTTGCAAACTCATTAACCAAAAGGACACTCATTTTTTGAATGGTCCTTAACTATATATTTCATAAACTTAATGTTGATATTTCTTTATACCTTGAAATTCCCCTTTCGAACCAAAACCTTATTGGCATTAACTCAATAAAAAAGGGTGGCTATCACAAGGATTCCAAAAGTTTCAATAATTGGGTTAAAGATACTCATCAAGATTTGGCATAATAGCAACATAATGATGATGATCCAAACGCATTATCCTTACTTAAGTCGTTCAAGACTCGAGCCTTTCTCACTGCTATTGAAGCTTTGCAAACTCACATCGGTACTTGCATCGACTCATTGCAAACTTTTATTATGAGTGAGGGCTTTAACACCATTGACACATGTCTTACTAGCTTGGAGGATGAAGTTCATACTTTATGACTTCATGCCGCTACTTCCTACTCAATTTCATCCTCCTTCACTACTACCACTGCAACCTCTGTGGATACTCTTTGAAGAAAAAAACGATCGACCATGAAATGTGCTCTTTTTTCATGAGTAAGATTGAACCTCTGATCATATTGTTAAGATATGAGATAAGAAAACACTACATCATACCTCATGGTTGATTTACATGCATTAATTTATATAGGTTTTTAGCTCTCCTTATTGTATGGCTCCTTTTCATGGTAACTAAACGGAATAAGTACTGGGCTGTAGAAACGCATTACAAGCAAAGCCCGTCTAGCTCAGTCGGTAGAGCGCAAGGCTCTTAACCTTGTGGTCGTGGGTTCGAGCCCCACGGTGGGCGTTTGTTTTTCCTTCTCAGGTCTACCGCCACCTGCAAACAGCAAACCCTCGCAACGGTAAATGAGAGATTTTTTTTGTTTGTTTTGAAAGAACAAAGATGTTTACTTAAATGAGAGTAAAAGGCTGGAAATTCAGTTCTCGCACACCTGTCTTTTGCAGAATTTTCGATTTCATAAATGGTAGTCCCATTCTTTCTTCACTCTTAATTTGGGATTGCCAGGCTTGCAGTTTTGCTTTCATATAAAGTTTCTAGCTTTTGAGATGATGGAAGAAACAACATTAAAATATGAGCAGCCAAGTTTAATTAACAATGTGAAGAGATTCTTGGTGCTCTCTAGGATTCTGTTCATAGAACAAAGTGAACATTGAATAAAATCTCAATATTGGGTAAAAAAAGAAGAAGTCACAAAATGATCAAGCAACCATCAAGGTACTTCAGATTTGGTGTTATGTAAGTTACATTTGACAAAGGAAATAAGCACTGGTTTACTATCTTAGCACCCTCTTGGAGACCAATGCCTTCATTACCTGCAAATTAATGATTCAAAATCTGCAGAAATCAACAACCTGGTAGTCTATGAGGTTCAGTTTTCCCATCAAACACAACCCCACAACCATCATTACTAACTCTGTAAACTGCAACCACCATGGGTCCATGCCTTCCTCTCACAATTCCTCAAACATGGATTCCAGACATGGAAAATAGATCTGCTCCTTAATTAGTCGCTTCAATCTCCCCATATTTGTCATCAAATATCGAAATTCCTTTTGTTACATCACGTTTAACATACCTCAAACTATGAAAATCTCAGCTCTGAAACCTCTACTTTGGCATATAGACAAACTTGTGCACAAGGCCTAAGGCATTTTAACCATTCACAGAATGGACTTGGCCAAGGCCTTGTGGTGAAACTTAATTTTAGTAAAAACAGAAAAAAAAAAAAAGGTCATTGTTGAAATACCTAATGATTTAAACACTATACCATTACCATCTAGCTAAAAAGCTGAGAAACTTTTAAAAGAAAGAAAGAAAAGAAGTAAATCATGCAAACAAAAGCTTGTCTTTTTCACCATACCTGCATATGTTATAAGCTTTTCCACTACCAGTAGCCCCGAAAGCAAACATAGTAGCATTGAAGCCATGAAAGAACCCTGGAGTCAAGGAATTCACAACATTCGTTTGAGATTATCGTCTAGCTCTCTCGATCGTGATTTATCAAGGGCTATTATAACAACAGGATAACTTGCTTAAATCAATAGATAAATCCTAAATAAATCTGATATTCATCTCTAAAAAATAGTTCTTTAATCATCAATATATAATAAGACTTTTATACTAATCACATCACTTCAAGGAAGTGGATTGGAAGGGTTAATTTCAAGTCAACCCATACTTTTACTTTTGTCAACTATATCACGTCTAAATAAATCGAACTCGGAACAAACAAATTTATTTAAGGACGAAAAAAAAAATCGTTATAATAGGAAGCAGCAGCTTTTCCAACACCTTTCCTTTCATCAAAGATGAAATATCGGCCGATATTTTTATTATTTTTAAATAGTTTACTTGCCAACTATTTATCTCCCCTAACCAAAGATGATGCTCCCAGTCAACATTGAAATAATCGGTTGAAACGTATCTTTCCATTATCCTCTCCTTTTTAAAGCTCGAACACCATTGGCCCAATCCAACGGTGTAGAAAATACCCGCGAAACCTCATCGACTGAAACTCGCCGAACGTGTTCGATATGTAATCACTATATGGGCCCGCTTTCTGTCAAACCTTAGAGTGCCGTTTGAGGTTTCAAACATTTTGCCAATTGCGACCACGCCACCCCTACGGATTCCTTTAGGACCGTTAACTGCCGTTAACCTATAGGATTTTTGAAGAAAACCTTTAAAAAGCTTAATTCTGCCTTCAGTCCCTATACCCTTCACACATTTAAAATTTAATCCCTTTACTTGTAATTTCAATAATTTAATTTTTCTCCTCTTTTGATTTCATAATTGATGTTCCAAATAATAAGTCTGTCAAAGAATTTTTAATAAAGTGGATTATATGGTACTTTTAAAGTAAAAGATTTACTTATATGGCCAATTTAAACCTGCATAAAAAATCATGCAAGTAAAAAGAAAAAGTATTGGCATTCTGCTTCTCTTAGATAGTGCTGATCGTATTTAAAATAAAAAAACTTGCAATCCCATATTTAGTGACATTTTCATGTGTAATACTAATCATGTAAATAATTTTTTATTTTAAAATTCCACAAAATCTAATTTAATGAAAGTACTTCGCTGATGTCATCAATTAGACTTTACTTATTAAGCAAAAAGAACTAAATTTTAAATATACAAAAACTACATGAACTGAAAGCATAATTTGACAAAACAAAGCACGTCAATTCTCAATAACGGCAATAAACGGAGACGTCGGTGGATATATGTTAACGTTATAATTATAAAAACTTAACCTTTTTATATATTTTTTATATTTATTAATTTTCCCTTTTTTGTGTTTCTGTCTCTCCTTTGTTTCAACGGGCGAGGATATTTCGAAACAAAGGAAGAAACGTTGGAGTTCCTTTTAACAAAGAAACGTTTTAATTCTTTTTTTCTTTTTTTTTTGGTTCTTTCTTGTTTGGCTCGAAAAGGATTTTTCTTGAAGGAGCTGAGATTTTTTCCCGCCACTCAGGTGTGTTTAGCTTAATGAATCAGAATTCTTTGGTTTTTTATTGGGTTTTTCTTTTCTTTTGATTCTTTTTCTTATTTATTATTTACTGTTTTGATCATGTTCCTTGAACCTCACGTACCTTGGATTCGTGAAAGTCTTTTTTTTTTTTGGGGGGGGGGGTTAAACCCTAGAATTATGTTGAAGTGATGTGAGATTTTGGTGCTTTTTTATTTGTTTTTTTATCTGATTAATGAATTTTAAGATCTGGGTTTTGTCTCTTTCTGTGATTGGCGGTGGTGTGATTGGAGATTTTGGTTAAATGATGGGATTTTAAGGGATTGGATTGGTCATTATTGAAGGTTTCAACTTGTTTTGTTTGGTTGTTGAGTATGATATCTGGGTTTTGAGATGATTGTAGAAAGAGATGACTGAGTTAAAGATAGAGGAACGCTGTCTTGAGAATAAACAATTAACCACCGCATCAAGTTCTTCTGTATCAGAAGGCGGTGGCAGTGCAATTGTAAAGTCCCCAGCTATATCCAGTCCAGCGCCAACATCACCAAATCATAGGTACTGTCCATTAATTACTTCTTTAGCTTCTTTTTTTTTAGTTCAACTTGCTTCTTAATATATACTTTGCATCACAATTTGAGTTGGATTGTTATGTTAAATGCAGCATTGCTGATTTTGCTTTTACCTCTAGACACTTTCCTTTCTGGTCGAGTTTATGATTGTAGATTGTATTGAGCAGTTCCTTCTAGTGCTCACACTTTGTCGTTGAACCAATTTGAATTGAGTTTTATTATTTTGAAAGCTGAGAGTAATTGTTTATACTGAATTTTCAGGAGGACCACTGGCCCTATTAGGCGAGCAAAAGGTGGCTGGACACTGGAGGAGGTAATAATTACAATGCTCCTTTCTACCATGGATTCTAGTAAAAACGAAGCTTCAACCAGTGTTTAGTGGTTACTCATTCATTCTTTGCAGCTGCTGCTTTTCTTTAACATCATTTTCTATTTTCATTGATTGCAGGATGAGACATTAAGAAATGCTGTTGCAACTTTTAAAGGGAAGAGTTGGAAAAAAATAGGTTTTTCTCAGAATCTGCCTTATCTCTTTTTTAAATTTTTACTCTTTTTATCCGCTATCCATCCTTTCCAGTGAGACAAACCTGACATTTGATTTTTTGCTAGAATCTACTATATATCCTATCTATGCTTTTCCTAACCAAAAATAAACCTAGGGTCATGATTATTGAATAAATGCATCATGTCAATTGTAGTAGCGCTTTCTATTTGACTTCCTTTAACTGATCTTAACATTTTAATTTGCTTTTGCAGCGGAATTTTTTCCTGATAGATCAGAAGTTCAATGTCTACATAGATGGCAAAAGGTCCTGAATCCAGATCTTGTTAAAGGACCTTGGACTCAAGAGGTAGCCATTTTAGGGTCTTTATTTTATGCTGCTATGCTTGCAGTTCACAAAACAAGCACTAAATTTTCTGTGGCTTTTCTCTTCCAGGAGGATGATAAAATTGTTGAGCTTGTATCAAAATATGGGCCTACAAAATGGTCTGTCATTGCTAAATCTTTGCCTGGACGAATAGGGAAACAATGCCGTGAGAGGTAATTTCATTTTTTACTTCTTTTTATGTTTGGATTCCCTAAGAGTTCTTAAAAGTTCCAAAGATTTGCATATGATTTTCTGCCATCCCAAATGATGCCTGCCGTTTATGTTTATTCCATGCTCAATCAATATTCTGCAGATGGCACAATCATTTGAATCCTGATATAAAGAAGGATGCTTGGACGTTAGAGGAGGAATTGGCCCTTATGAATGCGCATCGGATATATGGGAACAAGTGGGCTGAAATAGCTAAAGTTTTACCTGGAAGGTATCATTCCATTCTAGTCAACACTTCCTACATAGTTCAGATTTGAAAGCTTAGTCCAGTATCGTTGACAAAAGAGTTGATGGAAAATTACTTCTAGATCCCATTTGACGAGTTAGTGAAATTTTTTTTATGCAGAACTGATAATGCAATAAAGAATCACTGGAATAGTTCCATGAAGAAGAAGTTAGATTTCTATTTGGCTACAGGGAAGCTTCCTCCAGTTGTGAAAATTGTTCTTAAAAATGAGATTAAGGATATAGAAACACCTGCTGCAACAGAAAACCTGCTTGTTTGTTCAAAAAAAGAATCAGATTCCACTGCTCAAACATCATCCGGAACTATAGATATATGTAAGCCAGAGGAAGATGGAAAAGATCAGTTGGAATCCTCTACTCCAGTTCAAGATATGGCAGCTACGTCAAGTATTATTCCAAGTGAGTCTGTTGAGACTGAAAGTGCAGAATTTAAGCCCCAATCATTTGATGCTAATCCTTGCAGCTGTAACTCAGTGTCAGTGGTGAAGTTCGAGAGTCGAAGAACCAGCTCTGCTATTGTCAAAGACAAAGTTGTTGAGACACAACTAAGGTCTGATACTCCAACATATGGTCCTTTATGTTATGAGCCACCTAGGTTACAAGGGGGTACTTCATTAGATTCGGATAACTTAAACAAGAAAGGCATGCAGCATGAGTGGACCATTACTCCTATCACGTCTCCCCTAAGTTTCTTCACTCCGCCTTGTGTGAAGGGCAGTGGTTTTGGTACTCAAAGTCCTGAGTCTATTCTTAGAATTGCTGCTAAGACTTTCCCGAATACACCTTCTATATTTCGGAAGAGAAAAACCAGTCCTAATAAAATAGGAAAACCGAACGAGGAAACAACCAAGAATAGGGTTCAATTATCTGGTGAACAGGAAAGAACCGAAAATAGTCGGGAACAGGCTCAATTTCGTGATGGGAGTGCATGCGAGAGTCCGGCTTTTCAAGGCAATAGCAGCATTGGCCCTAATTGTACAGCATTTAATGCGTCTCCTCCATACCGGTTAAGATCTAAAAGAACTGCTGTTTTTAAGTCTGTGGAGAGACAACTTGAATTTGCATTTGATAAGGAGAGGCATGAAGATAGTATGAAATCTTCGAATCTATTAGTCAATGGTAGCTCTTCGATTGAAGATTGCTTGCATGCAACAAAGATGGAGGTCACATAGGGCTTAAAGTGTAAGTTATGATGTTCCAGTTCCCACTTGAAAAGTAGGTTCAATCTTTTGCTCAAAACATACACACAAAAAAGAGAAATTCTGCTAATTTTTTTTCCCGAGGTTTTCCACATTGATTATTGGTAAGTTGTGTTTATGCTGATTAGATGAAACATCAAGGAATTCCCTCCCAGACTTTTCTATACAAATAGATTAAACCAGGAATCATGTTTCTCTATCTAATAAGTTTTTGCTTTGCTCTCTCACTAAGTGTATCTGCCATAACTGTTGCAACAACTCGAAGGTCTGGGGTTGAATGCTCTTATGGGTAGTGTAAGAATTGTTTACTCAACTAAAAGAAATATCATTTTTTTAAAGAATTATAAATTAAAACAGAAACATATATTAGTTATTATATAAATTAGCATACTTGACACGTTTTATATGTATGTCAAAAGAAAATTTAAGCTCAAGAATGTTTTCCAAATATATGATAAAATATTAGATGTTTTCATTAAAAAAAAAAACTAGTTTTGATTTTGTCAAATTCTCTATCATCGGAGGCCAAGATGCATATTGCAAACAAGTTGAATGATTTTTGGCTTTCCGATAGGCCAATAGTTTCGTGTTTAACTCTTACTCATCATCTTAAAGATAAACAGGATGATTTCGTAACGCTAAACGATATAATACTCCTATGTTTTGGAGGTGATATAAAAAAAAAAAACCTACAATTAAACTTTAAAACAGTCTGATACATTTGGAAAAGAAAAGGAGGAGGAGGGTGGCAGAAACAGCATTATTGACAAATATACACCTGTGAAATGTGATAATTCATTATTAGAAACAATATTGGCAAATATACACTGGAATGTGATAAGTGTGTTAATGATAATTTATTATTAGAATATAAGAAAATGGCACGTGGTTTTGTTGCTTGTGAAGTTACACATAGACTAAAACTATGGATGCATTTGGATTATATGAAATTTAACTTTTGATGAGAGTCTTTCTTCACACTTGGAATACGTCAATCTTCCAGAGTATGATTGATCCATAAGGAAAATTAGTATCAATGAAAGAACAACTCATGAAAGGTTACGATTATATTTAAATGACTGAAAACTTTAACTAATTAATTAAGTACTGTCAAGGAGGATGTAACAGTTAATTGCAATAGCAATCAATTCTTGGTTAAAGTTTCAAAATGCGAAGATGTGTTGACATTTGTTCATGGTTTTTTTTTCTTGAAAATTCATATATCTAGTGCTATCAAATGTAAAATCAAGTGGCTTTGTTGATTGGAGAAAGAAGTTAAGAAAGGAAAATGAACAACTTCATGTCAAAGGTGAAGATTATAAATGATAGGATAAGGCGAAGTAGATGTTGAAGATCCATATGGAGGAATGATAGGATAAGGCGAAGTAGATGTTGAAGATCCATATGGAGGCAATTGTCAAGAAACAGTGACAAGTGTTAAGATGAATGAGAGCATAGTACACCATCATTCAATCGTGATAATTCATGATTTTTTTTAATTAATGTGGGCTCAAAATTATTTAAGGGTCAATAGAACCAGTAAAGTCATGATCAAATAATTAGAGAAAATATATAATTGCCTTGAAATTAATAGAACAAATAGTGATGAGTTAACCCAAAAAACTCTTGAAGAGAGTAAATGTTCATAATTTGAAACAATAAAAGCGAAGATTCTTAAAAGAGGTTGAGGATGCATTTTTCTCAAGAGTGACTATTAGAAACATGAGGAATGAGTGCAACCATCGGTTAATAAAAGTGGTAAATACGTGAACGAGTCTCTTACCAATTTTAATATTCAAAATTGTAGGAGAATTTTATGCCAAAAAGAAACATAGGAAAGGCATGAAAGGTCGCCAAGTTCATCGAATTATTGATAAAATGTGATGGTCAATAATCACTAATGAATTGACTAGTCTTTAAGCCAATAACAGAATCGAGGTATGGAAAGTAGTTATTCTACGGGTCTATACATAAAATTTTCAAAGCTAATGTTTTAGTGTTGGATTGCGAAACCATGAGATTCTCCCATTGAACATGAAAAGTGTAAATAGTGAAATTAAGGTAAATATTTTATGAGTGTGGTTCTTTCTTCTCTCAATCTTTGCTTGAGAGAGAATGAGAAGGAGATGTAAAAGTTTATGATAAATGTGTATGTATCATGTGAGAGTACTGCGAAAAAGCTATTGAATAATACATTAGGACAATGTTGGTAACCAATGTATATGGGTTATATGATATTTATTTGATTGAAAAAGAGAAGAATAAAAAGTTTTAATTTTAATAAATTTATTTATGAATTTATTAATAATTCTAATAATTACATCTGACCATAAAAATTATGGAATATGTTTGAATAAATAGATGTTATGCGGTATGAAATTAGTGATACGTGTTGTTATCTATGTTTTATTTATTGTTGTGATTTGCATTAGTTTGTGGTATTTTATTATCTTGTGTCTTTGGTGCTTTTTATTATTATCAAATTACGCCCTCCTGTATATTGCTTATCTTATTTAAAAAAGTGAAGTGTTAACTGAGGGTATATTTGATAAATAATTGAAAATTTTCATTTCATTCAAAACTTTTAATTTTTAATATTTAATTTTTTCATTGTATTTGATAAGATATTAACCTTTTATTTAATATAAATTTTTTAACAAAAGAAAAGTGTCGATTATGATAAATAAATAGATAATTGCTTATTACTTATCACTTAATGTAGAAAATGTTAAAATCTTATTTTTTGAATAAATTATTTTCTCATTTTATTAAAAATTAAAATATTCAAATTTACTTTAACCTTTATTCAAAACTATTCAAAATAAAATAAATAAAAACAAATTAATAAAATTAAAATTATAAAATAATGAATTTTAAAAAATCAAGATTTACTATTATCAGACATAATAATTATATTAATGCTTGATTTTAACTAATATATCAAACAATTTTGTAATATAAATTTTAGTACTAAACATTTAATAATTAATTCTTCAACATTTATTTTTTCAATTTGGTAAACAAACCTTAAGAAAAAAAAAGAATTATGGCTTATTTTATTATTAAAAGCTTCATAAGGCATCCAATTTAAACAGAAGCAAACGAATATTATCATATCTGATACAAATCCCAATATTTGCAACTCCTTCCTTAATTCTTAAGCTAGGATTTTCTATTTGCGAGAATCATGATTATCATAAATCTGATTAATTTAATATTTTAAAAAAATTATCTATTTTTATTATTTACTTCAAAATTATATATTTTATAATTAAGTAAATTCTACACATTAGTTATTTAATTACTTAATAAATTATGAATAAATCTTATATCATAATCTTTAATTAAATTATTATATTTGCATGTATGATGATTATTTGTTAGTACATTTGCATGATGAATTGTTTAAAATTTATAGGATTTTAACAATGTGGAATGCATTTTCCTTAACCAAACAGAAAATCGAAGAGAACCCGGCTATCATCAAAGTAACACAAACACATTTGAAAAACAAACCAAAATCCATAATGATCCCAACCATTTAAAAGCAAACACATATACCAATTTATACTTTATATAGTAGTAGCCATCCATTTATACCATAAACATTGAAGGGAAGAGCTGCTGCTGCTGCTGTCATGTGAAAATGTTAAACCGTCTACAACAACCTACATGCCCATTGAAAAAAAAAACGAAGCAGTTAACAAAGAATTTAACAGCTTTACATTAAAGACGATCATGGCTCCACTCTCCATTGATGAAAATGGAAGCTCTAACCCATTGTCCCCACTATTGTTGCATCTCTTTTGAAACCATTGTCTCCCATCAAGAAAGTGACTTATGCAAGAAGATATTCAACTGAATATTCATCACCGTGGGTCAAGTCTTGAGACACTAACGTCCACAGATTTCATTCCTCAATCTAACTATACATACAATGAACACTATGATATTATTTCTCCAAGAAATCGTTACACCAACACCTCTGATACCAATTCTGGGGGAGAAGATGAGCAGGGTTACAAAGAGTATGAGCGGAAGGCTAAAAGGATATTACAAAAGTTAAAGGAAAACTAAAAAGAAAGCTAAGTTATAATTCATAAACAAAAGATGCCTATACAATTGATCTCTCTTATCTATTTATAGTTGAATTACAAAACTCTATACAATTTTGTTTTGAATCCCGCATAGTATTTCTGATAAAGATCTCTCATTTGTCTTCTAACTTATTTAATTGTATGAACATGGTTGTTTTCACATTGCATAGTTGAATTGATGGTTTCTTCCACGCCATTGAATGGTAGCCTGTCATTATTAATGGTTGCTTCCATCATTGATTATGTCACCATTGAGTAGCCTATCATCTTTATTGCTTACATCATCATTGTTTTGATGATATTTGTTTGTATTTGGATGCCTTGCTTTTCAAGTTGCTTCCTCTCTCTTCATAATAGTCTTTTTGGCTTTATCCTTCTTGGATGTTGTCGAAATTCATTTCTTCGATTTCATCCAAATGTAATGAATTAAATGAAAGTCTTGGTGATGAATTCCAAGTCTCATATGTACTTCTGATTTCTTCAAGAATATGAGATGGAAAATCTTCTATCTCCATTTCGGCTATCTTTTTTAATAGTCGTAAAGATTCTTCATCTCTGTTTTCTTCAATATTTTCAGTATAATATGCCAAAATTCTCCTTCCATCAGTCCATAATTGATAAATTTGTAGTTGGAGAAGATCTTGGGCTTTTGTTATTAAATCTATCCCGTTTTGGGTTTGATAATAACTTGGATCATTGTAACGCCTGTCAATATTTTTTGTCAAGTCTTCTTTGACCTCTTTAACAACTGATAATTGGAGACTTCCAATCATCCTTTGGATAATCCATATTTGATATAGCTGATAAAATTTTTCTTTTTCAGCTATACCAATTAGGCTACTAATTTCAATATGAAAATAGTAATAAAAATCATCATTATTTATAATGTTTTGTAATACCGATTTAACGATTGCAGGAAAATCTTTTAAAAGATGAAAAGAAAAAAATTGTACAACTATTTCTTTAATAAAACCCATTCAATACTGATTATATCAAATGGTTCATGATCTAATCTAAATTTTATAGTTGGATATTTTTCGTCTATATCAGTAGTATAAACATATTCTTCTAAAAAATATTCAGAAAAAGTTTTCTGAAATTGAGCTTGCTGTTTGCAAATAGCTCCATATGGTAAAATATGTCTAGATTTATTATATAAACATATTCTAAACATTTTATTCATAATAGGACTGTTTTTTCCTTAATATCCATAAATTCCATTTGGAATTCATCCCAATCTCTATATAAGATGAATTTTAATAATAAATCATCAGATTCACTTTCCTTAGTTGTTTTTTCAACTAAAAATTGTGAAAACTTTGTAAGGGCTCTTCGGAAATTGGCTCTTTGTTGAGAAACTATATTTCATTAATAAAGTTATAAATTTCTAGCGATAAACCAGGATTGTAAAAAAAATTATTTGTTGAATTTGTTGTTGTTTCAACAAATTTTCTGCTCCCTTAATTATTTCAGCATAACTGGCTTGAAACACTGAATTTGGATCTTAGGACCATTGTGATTGACTTGCTGTTTTTGGTGTCAATGATAAAGGAGTTCCAACTGGTTATTTCACTATTGGATATGACAACTTTTGTTCCAACTAGTTGGTTTACCATTATACATGACACATAATATCATTGGTTAGGATAAAATGTTACTTGTGCATATACAAATCCTTTTTTGAAATTTGTTGTTTTCCTTTTGTTGGGTTTTTTATAAACAGTTGTCCATTTACCAACTGTTTCTAGAGGTTTTTTACCTCCATCCATAAGGCCTGCTAAGATAATCAGCAATAATATTATCATAACCTTTTACATATAAAACTTCAAAATTAAAATTACATAATCTATTCTTTTGGTGGTGTAAAATTTTTATTACACAAAAAATTATTATTTTTTGCTAATGGTATTTCTATAGAATATTTTTCTACAGATAAATTAATTAATTTTTTATTAATAGAAAATGATAAATACTGACATATAAAATTATTTCCTAATAATATGTCTCCATATATTTCAAGAAAACATAAAATTTTAGGTATTATAAATTTTACATTATTTTTGTAGATTGGTATATTCTTAGCTTTATATTGAATTATGATTTTATTACCATCTATTCTCATTGCCTTTATAGTATTTTTCATAATTTCCCATTTTTCTATAGGAATGGCATTTTTTTTCTGCAACTACTGGTTGTAGCTCCTGTATCTAATAAAGCATGTAAAAAATATTTTTTATATCCTCTAAATTGAAATGTAATTTCAATATATGTATTATATTTCCTGGATTGGAAATTATTTACTTCAACTTTCATTTGTTGACTAATCGTTGAAGTTTGTATTTCTTCCATTCTAGAGTTTCTATAATTTCTACTTGGTTCTGTAGGGAAAATAGGAAAACTGTTTTCACTCCTATTGGTGTAGAATTATTACTAATATTATCCTCTTCTTCTTCTATTGAATTATTAGATGATATTTTATCTTTTAGTTGAATTGATGGTTTCTTTTATTTACAGTTCTGTTTGTTTCGTGATTATTTACCTCAAAACCCATATATCTGTTATTATATTACCGTTGAGTCTATGTGAGACCTTAAGCCTTTGAGAGAAGACATTATAGATAATAGATGGTTTTAGGTACCATAGATAAATAACATGGAAGAAATAGAGTGTTTATATAAAGATAAAACTTGTAATCATACTATATAGATTCTAAGAATGAAAACAACATTTCATCTCTGAGTAAAGGGTTTAATAGTTTAGTAGATATTACTTCTGTATATTTTCATAAATTATATAATAAGGTTAGTAACTTAGAACAATAAGTAATAATTTAGGAGAAGTAACTAATTTAGATTTGAACAACGAATCTAAAGAAATATTAACTAGTGTTAATAATAAACTAGATCGAGCCCTTGTTAATAATAATATAGAACAAGACGTAGATTTAGGTCCTTTATATTACGGCTATAGTAATATAATATTAACTTTATCTGAGGAAGAACAAACTTCTTCAGAAGAATCATCTTCTAAAAAATATAAAAATTATAAAAAAAACATAAAAAATATAATAATAAACAAATATATGATTTCTAGTCCTATAAAGAATTTATAGAACATTGGAAAGATAAATTTACTAATAGTACTAATAAATATGAAAGAACAGAATATTTAAAATTAATAGAAGAACTTTATGAAAAACATAAAGATTTATTTACTTTATTTAATTATCATTATATGTTAAAATATGATACTACAAACAGTATTAGTTCTAGTAATTCCGATAACTTAGAAGACTTAAAAGTCACTAGTTATAATTCTGATGAAGAAAAAACTTCAACAGATGAGAAAGAAAATATTCCAAAACCTATGGATACTGAACAAACAGATCTTTATGGAAAAAGAAAAATAGAATCAGATCTTCAAAAAGATGATTATCTGAGATCTTTTAATAAAGAGTTTGAAAAAATTGAAAATACAACTAGAATTTTTAGTAACAAAACCGAAAATATAGCTACTAATGATGTAAAACATGAATACCCAGGAGAAACATCAAGTCAACCTATTCAACAAAGAATAGATGATTTAAATAAAAGAAATGTGGCTCAAGGAGGAATATATTTAGACTTAACTAATATTCTTATAGCAGACTACGAAAAAACCATAGATGATTGGGCACAGTCTATGACTATTATTGTAAGCAACAGCAATACTTGGTCAAAAGAAAATTTCTTAAATTATTTTGTTGAAACATTTCAAGAAAATGTTCTACAATTTCTCAGAAGATGGGAAGAATCTGAAAAAGGTAAAGAACAAAAAGGGCAGTTAATCAACCAGATAGGAACTCTCAAAGATATTTTAAAATAATTAACATTTATTCTAAAAACAGAATTTTGTGGTTATACTGATAAAAAAATCAAGATAATATATCTAATTATATTTTATCTAAAATAAAATTATGTGATATTAAATATTTAGAAGAATTCTCTAAAAAAATTCTTCATGAATATCAGAAACTAAAAAATGAAAATGTAGAATTTTGAAAAATTCAATATTTTCACAAATTACCAACACCATGGGATGAGATATGCATAAAAAAATACGTGTCTTATTTAGAAAAACATAGTCAACTAGCTGGTATGCCAATAGAAAATATAGATTCTATATGTAATAGGATAAACTTTGGAAAGGAAAGAATAACTTTGCATTGCTTAGAAAGTAAAACTGCTAAACAAGTTAAGCATAAATTAAGTACTAATTATTGTACAAAAATATTAAAAAATGAATGAGAATTTAGATGTAAACAAATACATCCTGATGATTATAAAAAGAAATATAGACGTTATAAATTAACAAAATGGAAACCAAGAAATAAAAAATATACTGGTAATAAAAAGTTTGTTAGAAAAAAAACTTCTAAACCTAAAAAATAGATATGTAAATGTTTTATATGTGATGAAGAAGTCACATAGCAACAAATTGTCCTAACAAAGGAAAAATGCTAGGAAAATGATTAAAAATATTGAAGAAAAAGATTTAGAAATATATTATGAAAAGGAAATAAATCCTGAATAAATATTATATGAATTAATATCAGAAACAGATTATGATATTGATGAAGAATATATATTTATGTTTAATATAGGAAGTGTAACACCCCTTACCCGTATTCAACTCCGGAATAGGGTATGAGGCATTACTAGAACACTTACACATGTAAACGTATTAAACCGAGTTACAAAATTTCATTCAAATTTAAACTCTTCAAATTTTTAACATGCTTTTATAATTCTTTACAACATATCTCAAAATATTATATTCATAACAAATAGGGCCTACGAGACCCGATACTTACTCATGTAATTCAAAGCTCCATTTCCATTTTATTCAATTCACAATCTTTCATGTTCACAATTCAAATCAATTTCTCAATCCAATATATATATATATTTCAATACCACACTCTCATACTATGAAACTTTATTTTCCCATATGAGCTTAAACCATGATCATCACATATCAAAGACAAATGTTCTTGACATTTCCATCACATAGACCGAATTAATCAATGCAACTCAATGATATAATCACCCATATATCATTATTATCACATATATATATATATAAATATGTCATGACTAAATTTCTTAAACATTTGATCAATTGCTTTTTAATACCGCAATAGTTCCTTCAGTACCAATATGTATTTACCATTCAATTTAACATTTACCGATTATAATCGGGCATATGACCATTATACACAATTCTTTCATACATTTTATTGTCCTCCTCCTCCTTTCCATTCCACATCCTTTATGTATAAAACATGCTTAAATAGCATTATACATAATTTCACTATTCACTTATATTTAAATTAAAAGCTGTCTATTTGAGTCAGAGTCACTAAATCATTTTTATCCGAAGCTACAGAGCTCCAAATTAAGATCCGTTAATTTTCCTTGAAACTATACTCACATGTCTTCTTACCATACAATTTTCAGAATTTTTTACTTGGCCAATTAGTACAGTTTATTCTTTAAAGTCACCCCTCTTTCACTGCTCGACATATCTGACCTCTCTTCACTAAAAATGAATTATCTAATTGTACAGAACTCGGCTGATATTTACGTTTGTTCCCTTTGAAAATAGACTCATTAAGGATTCTAATCATATAAATTATAACTCATAATAATTTTTGTAAAATTTTTAATTATTTTTCATAGTCAGAACAGGGGATTCCGAAATCAATCCGACCTTGCCTCACTAAAATTAAAATATCTCAAAATGTATAACTCTTTTGCTTTCTATGTTTCTTTTATGTAAAAATAGACTACTTAAGATTTCATTTCATATCTTATTCACCCTCTAATTCAATTTCCACCATTTTTGGTGATTTTTCAAAGCCACACTATTGTTACTATCCAAAAATGTTTTGTTGCTAATTCTACTTTTTCATAATTTCACTTTTTCACTTTTAATCACTATTCAATTCAAAATTCACTTTTCCATTTCAAGTCAATATTCAATTCAATTCCACATATATTCATTATTCAATTACACTTAATCGTTACACGATCTCATGTATTTTCACTTAGTCAATTTCCCGTTGAACACTCGGAATATACACGGATACGTAGAGAATTAGCACATAAGTGCCACACTGATATGTAGCCGAAGCTACCACTGAAATGTAGCCGAAGCTACCACTGATCAATAACACTGGAAATGTCCACGGGCCTGCTCACACAAGCTGTCAGGTGTCTGCAATACATGCTAGATCACCCAGCACCCGGGACTCACTGTAACACTGTAACACTGATCTCTAGTGACATGTCACTTGTATCCACTTCTATTCCTAAGTTCAACCGGGAATTTACACTTAACACTTTATTTTCAGCACTTTATCACTTGAGTAATTCATGAACAATTTTCCGTCCACATTCAATATTGATTCACATATCAAATAAAATTTACAATTTATAAAAGTATATTACTATTATTTACACATAACTTACTTTGATGCAACAATATAAAAATTTAGCAATTTAGTCTTGAATCTTTTCTTTTCTCCGGTCAATGTCGATTCCACTTCTTTCTTGATCTATAATAACACATTTGACTTATCTAGTACTCACATTTATCAAAACAGTCCTTGACTCAAACTTTGGAAAAATTACAATTTTGCCCCTAAACTTTTGTATATTTACATTTTTCCCCAAAGCTCGTAAATTAAACTTCATCCCTTATTCTTATGTATTATGACATGCTGAACATTTTTCCCTTCTATGGCAACATCAAATTCCCACTCTAACACTTACTTATGAACATTTAGTATTTTTATCGATTATGTCGTTTTACTCGTTTTTACTCAAAATCGCTTAGCAAAAGTTGCTTAACATAATTTCTAGCTTCATATTCTACCATAAAACATCAAAATAAACACATTTAACATATGTTTATTTTTCCTAAAATAAACCCTAGATTAAATTATTGCTAGAATAAGCAAAATCAAGTTACCGGGACTCCAAAAACATAAAGAACATTAAAAACGGGGCTTAGAATCACTTACTATGGAGCTTGGAAGCTTAAAAACCCTAACAATGGCTTCCCCCCTTGCTGATTTCGTCCAAATGAAGAAGATGAGCACAATTTGCCATCTTTTTCCCTTTTAATTCATTTTAATTACTGGAATACCAAATTGCCCCTAACTTAAAATTTTCCTATTTCACTTATCTCATGCCCATTTTTGTCTACCAAATTAACCAATGGTCTAATTACCATATAAGGACCTCCAATTTAAAGTTTCATAACAATTGAACACCTCTAACATGTAGAACTCAACTTTTATACTTTTACAATTTAGTCCTTTTGCCTAAATTGAGTGCCCAAACGTCGAAATTTTCGAACAAAATTTTCACAAAATCATTCCGTGAAATCGTAGACCATAAAAATATAAGAAAAATAAATTTTTCCTTGTCAGATTTGTGATCCCGAAACTACTGTTTTGACTAGGCCCAAAATCGGGCTGTTATAGGAAGTAGTTCTAATAATCAATTAGAAGAAATTCCTAATACTGAACAACATGATATAAAACTAGAAAATTTGATTGGAGAAGAAAAAGACTTTTCCGATGAAATAATAGAAAAACTAAATAAAAATCATATTTCTAAAGAAGAAATTTATAAAACATCTAAGTTCAAAATATGGACTCAGTAACATATAGAAAAGCTAAGTGGAAACATTGTAGCTAAGGATATGAGAGGAGGATTAATAGAAATCCCATTATTTACTAAAGAAAAAATTAAGAGGATTAAAAAGAAATATCCTCAAGTCATATATATCCATTTAGGGATAATAACGATAACTATTAGAGCTCTATTTAGGAAAGGTCATGATATTCCTATAATAACTGTTCTTTTAGATAAAAGATTTGAAAATCCAATAAAAATACTTATTGGAGGAATTCAATCTAATTTACAAACGAGTGCAATAGGATTTAAGATTGAACCAAATTATTTTATATCCATTACAGATCCTCTAATAGAAGAGTGTCTATGCCTTATAATTCAAACAAAAAATTCTGATATTAATGATTTAGCAAAAAATCTAGCAATAAGTTGGGCTTTTATTAATGAATATATAAATACTGCAGAGGTAGAAATTAAAGAGATAAATAACAAAATTATTAAGCTCTTTGAACCTAATAAATTTACTAGAGAAATACAACCTAAATTATTAAACTTAAGGGATCTATCAATTTCAAAAGACTTGATGATAGAAAAAATAAGTAGTGTAAGTACTTCTAAACCGGTAAGTACTATAGAATATATGTCATCAGAAAATAAGTTATATTTTAAAAACCTTGCTATAACTAATACAGATGAAAATTTAATTTTACCTTCTAATAATTCAATAGAAAAAGAAGAGGATAATATTAGTAATAATTCTACACCAATAGGAGTGAAAACAGTTCATATTCCTATTTTTCCTACAGAACCAAGTAGAAATTCTAGAAACTCTAGAATAGAAGAAATACAAACTTCAACGATTAGTCAACAAATGAAAGTTGAAGTCAATAATTTCCAATCTGGGAAATATAATACATATATTGAAATGTTTCAATTTAGAAAATATAAAAAATACTCTTTACATGCTTTATTAGATATAGAAGCTATAACCAGTAGTTGTAGAAAAAAATGTCATTCCTATAGAAAAATGGAAAATTATGAAAAATCGCAATAAGAATAGATGATAATAAAACCATAATTCAATGTAAAGCTAAGAATATACCAATCTACATAAATAATGTAAAATTTATAATACCTAAAATTTTATGTTTTCCTGAAACGCATGGAGACATATTATTAGGAAATATATGTCAGTATTTACCATTTCTTATTCATAAAAAATAAATTAATTTATCTGTAAAAAAATCTTCTATAAAAATACCATTAGTAAATAATAATAATTTTTTGTGTAATAAAAATACACCACCAAAAGAATAGATTATATACTTTTAATTTTAAAGTTTTATATGTAAAGGTACAGATGATATTATTGCTGATTATCTTAGCAGGCATTATGGATAGATGTAAAAAATCTCTAAAAACAGTTGGTGAATGGAAGACTGTTTATAAAAAACTCAACAAAGGAAAAGCAACAAATTTCAAAAAAAAATTTGTATCTGCACAAGTACCATTTTATCCTAACCAAGGGTATTATGTGTCATATCTAATGGTAAACCAACCAGTTGGAACTCTTTTATCATTAACACCAAAAACGGTGAGTCAATCACAATTGTCCCAAGATCCAAATTTAGTGTTTCAAGCCAATTATGATGAAATGATTAAATGAACAAAAAAATTATTGAAACAACAAATTCAAGAAATAAAATATTTTTACACTCCTGGTTTATTGCTAGAAATTTATAACTTTATTAGTGAAATATGCATAAACCATGTTTCTCAACAAAGAGCCAATTTCCGAAGAGCTCTTACAAAATTTTCACAATTTTTAGTGAATCTGATAATTTATTATTAAAATTCATCTTATATAGTGATTGAGATGAATTCCAAATGGAATTTATGTATATTAAGGAGATAAACAATCTCCTTGATATATTTCAGTACTTTATTCATAAAGGAAAAAACAGTCCTATTATGAATAAAATGTTTAGAATATGTTTAGATTTATTATATAAATATATTTTACCAGAAGAAATATTTTATAAAATAAATGGAGCTATTTGCAAGCAACAAGCTCAATTTCAGAAAACTTTTTCTGAATACTTTTTACAAGCATATGTTTATACTAATGATATAGATGAAAAATATCCAACTATAAAATTTAGATTGAATCATGAATCATTTTATATAATTAGTATTGAATGAGTTTTATTAAAGAAATAGTAGTACAAAATTTTCCTTTTCATCTTTTAAAAGATTTTCCTGCAGCCGTTAAATCGGTATTACAAAACATCATAAACAAAGATGATTTTTATTACTATTTTCATATTGAAATTAGTAGCGTAATTGGTATAGCTGAAAAAGAAAATTTTTATCAACCACATCAAATATGGATTATTCAAAGGATGATTGAAAGTTCTTGATTATCAGCTGTTAAAGATGTCAAAGAACACTTGACAAAAAATATTGACAGGTGTTACAATGATCCAAGTTATTATCAAACCCAAAACGGGACAGATTTAATAAAAAAAAGCCCAAGATCATCTCCAACAACAAATATATCAATTATGGACTGATGGAAAGAGAATTTTGGCATATTATAGCGAAAATATTGAAGAGAACATAGATGAAGAATCTTTACGACTATTAAAAAAGATAGCCGAAATGGAGAAATAAGATTTTCCATCTCATATTCTAGAAAAAATCAGAGGTACATGGGAGACTTGGAATTCATCACCAAGACTTTCATTTAATTCATTACATTTGGATGAAATCGAAGAAATGAATCTCGACAGCATCCAAAAAGGATAAAGCCAAAAAGGCTTTTATGAAGAGAGAGGAAGCAACTTAAAAAGCAAGGCATCTAAATACAAACAAATATCATCAAAAAAAAATATGATGTAAGCAATAAAGATGATAGGCTCAAATAATGGTATTGAATTATTTCCTTCAGTAAGACAACTGGATAAGCCCAGATCATCTAGAAATCTGAAGATAGAATTTCCTCCTCCAGAGAAAAAGAAAAAACCAAGTACGTATGATCTGTTTTTACATATCAAAGCCAAAAAAAGAAGCAGAAAAAAGAGATAGACAGAGAAAAAGTCTGGGGAAAAAGACCAGTAGAGAAAGAGGAAGAGGAACGAGAAAGTCCTCCTCCATCCCCGCCAAGACAAATATCAAAATCATTGATGATTCAAAAAGAAAAATAATGTTGTAATAATCTTTTAACAAGTTTTTTAAGGGATTATAATCAAGAAATAGTTCCAAATATATCTGTCTTACACAAGGCTGAAGAGTCTTCATTTGGAGACTCAGTTTCCTCAAAAACTATCTCAGAGGATTCAGAGACATCAGAAAGTTATTCCGAACCAGAATCAGAGGAACCAATAATAATGGCCACAACACAACCAGAGGTTAAGATTAATGAAATGTCAGAAGAAGAAACAACTGAGGCAGGAGAGCCTTCAAATTCAAGAACTACATCTCACATATCAGGAGGAAAAATGATCTTTACTTTAGATGACATTCCAACAAACAAGTGGCCAAAAAGATTGTAAGAATTTCATGCATGGCTTGAAACTAGAAGATTGACAGAGGAAAGCCATTAGAACATTCTTGTAGAATTTGTTTCTCGATTCACGAGAATATTAAAAGATTGGTGGAATTCCATAAACCAGGCAAACCAAATGTAATTTTTGGTGTTAACAGATTTATCACAAGCAATTAGGATTATCCATAATCATTTTATTGGAAATCCTAATTATCTGTTAACTCTAAAAAGAAGAGAATTTTTCAAAAGATGTTCTTACAAGAAAAAAGATTTGTCAATGCATTTTTATGCAATGACAAAGCTTTTTTGTGCTCTTGGATTAGATCCCAGTCTAAAGCAAGCAGTTGTTGCATCCATTCCAGATTCGCTTCAAGTAGCGATAAATCAAAATCTTTATAGGCAGAACAAGAATATTCTTAATCTTACCATGAGAAAGATCCATCAAGAAACATATATTGCTCTAAAAGACTTATGCAATAGAAGAAAAGTTTTCAAAGACTATTTCCATGGTGATAGAAGATTAGATAGAGCCTGCAATGAATCGCATCTCAAAATCAAGTGTGAAAATGAAAAGTCATGTTATTGTCTTACCAAGAAAAAAACACATTTCAGAAAGATGAAGAGATTTTCTCCAAAAATGCCCAGAAAGGGAAGACACAAATTGAGATATCTCAAGAAAAAGAAAAAGTTCCCTAGAAGAGCAAAATCTACCCGTTGTTACATCTGCAATCAAAAGGGTCATTTTGCAAAGTTATGTCCAAACAATAAAAAAGGGGACAAAATGATCTAGCAAATACAACAAAAATCTGGAATCAAGATTGATGAAGAAGACGATCTTGAATTAATATTTTCTATTGATGATGAGCCTATTGAAAAATCATTATGTGCAACTCAGAGTATTGATTACAGTGATTCTGAAACTTCATCAAGTGAGATATTCATGATACAGTCCTAAATCCTATCAAACTCTCAAATTTTTTCAACCTCCCAAGTTTCGGTACCACATATTCCAGTTTCAATTTACTTAAGTAAATACAGTAAACATATTACTGTAATTGGTTTTACTGATACTGGAGCAGCAGAAACAATCATGAATCCAGAAGTTTTGCCAGCGGAATGGTGGGAACCTCATACCCGATACTTTAACTCAGCAGCAAACAAAGTTTTTGCAACACATTGGATAAGTAAGCCCATCAAAGTTTAATTTTTTCCCAGATGTTCTGTTATTACTACAGTTTTGGGGTTAAAGATTCATGGTAAGGATCTTATTATAGGCTTTGATCTTTATCCAAAAGCTAAACAATTAAGAATTCAACCAGAAGGACTAAGGTATAAACAAATGTTTAAACCCTATGTCTAGATCCCTAAATTGTTTATAGTTTATTCGGAGAAAATTCAGGAAGTTGTGGAAGAACTAAAAGAAAACTCATGTGCAGAGTCCCATTCAGAGTTCTTACAAAAATGCAGAAACCCTGTGGAAAAACTCTAAATTTTTCATCAAACTCCCTTTTAAGAAGAATGAAGATATTAACCCTACCAAGGCTAGTCATATGGGAATGAACACAGAACAATTAAAACTAGCTGAAGAAGAATGCCAACAGTTGCAGAAAGGATTGATTGAAACCTCCAACTCAAAGTGGGCTTGTGAAGCATTAAGACTGGTGATCAACTACTAGCCTCTTAATCACTTCTTACGAAACGACAAGTTCTATTTGCCTCATAGAAATTTCATATTCTCAAGCCTCGTAAAAGCCCAAGTTTTTTTTTAAAATTTGATCTAAAAGCAGGATTTTGACAGTTGGGAATAGATCCAGATGACAGGCCTAAGACGAGATTCTGCATCCCAAACAAACATTTTCAATGGACAGTTATGCCTTTTGGACTTAAAACTGCTCCATCACTATTTCAAAAGACCATGATAAAAATCTTCCAGCCCATCATGGATCAAGCCTTGATCTGCATAGACGATATTCTTCCTGAAAGTTATATTTTTAAGGGATAATTCTGTTTATCTGACACAAGTGCTTCTGCAAATCCTTATAGTCGTAAGGATTTAAACTTCTGAGAAATAAGTTTTGTGAATCCATGCACTAGGAAATGCTCTCAACTGTGTTGTTGGACCATTTTGCATAAAGTACTGGGGTTTATAATAGGTAATTAAGATCCATTGGGCTCTTTTGTTTTTAAGGAATTCAATCTTGATCATATCAGACCATTGTTCTAGAGGATAAAATCATTTGAAAAATGTGGCTAAGTTATTCATTTCTAGGCTAATTTCGTCTTGGATAGCCATTGTCAGAACGTACTGGAGGTCTTCAATAAAAAATTCTATTCCAATAAAGAACAAGTAGGTTAAGTACCAAAGCATCCATTTTAGTTAATAAGGGAATTTACCAAACTGAAATTTTAGTGGATGAATAAATGGGTACTTAGGATAAAGACCTAATGGTTTTAAAAACAATCCTCCAAAATTTCAAAAAATGCTTAACTGGTAGGAAAACATCATATTCATAGCTTCTCTATGGAATCTTTTTTCTATTATCAGGCTCAAAACTTCTGGAGGATGATCAGGGTGAGAATTTGGCTGGCAAGGTATAGAAAAAGGCGAAGGCAAATTTTTAAAAATTTTCTTTTTACCTTTGCTCTTAGAAGAGGATGAAGGTTGGATCATGAAGTTCTCAACGGGTCTAGTAAGGATGTCAGCAAGAACATTGGTTTTTTCTTTTATGTGTTTGACATTAAAGGAGTATTTGAAAAACCATTCTGGCCACCTAAGAAGTTGAGGATTAGGTACCTCTTTTTGTTTAAATTTCAACATTTTGAGAAATGAGGACATATCCATTTCAACAAGAAAATGATATCTTACTAGATGAAACTCAAATTTAGAAATACCTCTTTTAACAGCAAGAATCTCTCTGAAGGTGGAATGATAATGAATCTCAGCATTTGTGAACCTTCCACTTTTGTGTCCACATAATTATCTTTTATCATCATTTTCTTCAAATAAGATGGCTCCCTAATATTTATCACTTACGTCTGTTTGCAAGATTCTTTTTCCCTCTGAAGGGATTTGCAAATGTGGTAAATGTACTAATCTTTCTTTCAAATTTTGGACTGCCTGGGACTGCTTAGAGGGAGGATCTTTTCTCAGCATCTTTCTCAAGGGATTTGTAAATCTTGAGATTTTTGAAACAAAATCTCTAAGATAATTAACAATTTCCAAGAATTGTTGGAACTTGTTTTTTGGAAAAATTTTCAGTTGGAAATTTTTTCAATTCTTCAAACATGCTTGCATTAGGCTGATACTTGCCATATATGATAATCATGCCAAGGAACTCAGGCTGATACTTGCCATATATGATAATCATGCCAAGGAACTCTATTTCTTCTTTGTTGATCTGCATCTTGCTTTCAAAAAGCATGATTCCGTGTTGAAAAAAGCATGATTCCGTGTTGAAGGATTATTTGCTTGAATTGGGCCAGGAGATTAGCATGACTTTCTTGATTTAGGATGTATAGAAAAATATCGTCTATGCAGATCAAGGCTTGATCCATGATGGGCTCGAAGATTTTTATCATGGTGTTTTGAAATAGTGATGGAGCAGTTTTAAGTCCAAAAGGCATAACTGTCCATTTAAAATGTTTGTTTGGGATGCAGAATCCCGTCTTAAGCCAGTCATCTAGATCTATTCCCAACTGCCAAAATCCTGCTTTTAGATCAAATTTTTAAAAAAAAACTTGGTCTTTTGCAAGGCTTGAGAATATGAAATTTCTATGAGGCAAATGGAACTTGTCGTCTTGTAAGAAGTGATTAAGAGGCTGGTAGTTGATCACCAGTCTTAATTTCCCTCTGGCCTGTCCTGACCTTTTGTTGATATAGAATGCTTCACAAGCCCACTGTGAGTTGGAGGTTTCAATCAATCCTTCTTTCTGCAATTGTTAGCGTTCTTCTTCAGCTAGTTTTAGATGTTCTGGGTTCATTCCCATACGACTAGCCTTGGTAGAGTTGATAAGATGAAATCTGATTCATGACTTATACAGACAATAATGCACAAGAGGACTATGACTCATTAAACTTTATCAAAATTAAAGTTCAATAATTTACAAGAGTACGATGACTCACTTATACTTTAATAAGTAAAGCACAATAATTTATAAAAGGAAGAAACCATCAATTCAACTATACAACGTGGAAACAACCATGTTCATACAATTAAAGAAGTAATAAGACAAATGAGACGTGGAAAGAACCACATCATTGAAGAGACATGATCCTTACCAGAAACACGGTGCGGGATTCAAAACAAAATTGTATAGAGTTTTGTAATTCAACTATAAATAGAGAAGAGAGATCAATTGTATAGGCATCTTTTGTTTATGAATTATAACATAGCTTTCTTTTTAGTTTTCCTTTAACTTTTGTAATATCCTTTTAGCCTTCCGCTCATACTCTTTGTAACCCTACTCATCTTCTCCCCCAGAATTATGGAATATTTATAAGTATGATCCAGGAATAGCATTAGCAACAAACAGCAGAAGAGAATGGCTAAATCCGCCATATCAAATTAGCAGCTGAACCAAGAGATAACAAAGACTAAAGGCTTTCAAATGATCATACAACTCTAAAGAACTAAAAAGGAAAAAAAAAAGGGGTTACCATCTAATATCACCAATAAAATTCCCCTAACTGACCTGATTATAGTTAAGTCCAGTCATAATGGCCACATGCTAACATCAAAATCCAAGATCCTAAGTTTGGAAAGTGATTTGGGGATATACTGGTAACCTTCAGTTTTGCAGAACCATTTTCGATGCACTTGATGTCTGGGTCAAATGCACCGACACCAAAAACCAATAAATTAACCGAAGTGAACAAAAATTATCACGATCCCGAGAAAAATCGAAAAATAAAAGCAACAAAAGATCAATCACCAGCTTGATCATAAAACCAAACTAAACCATGAAGAAGGCGCCAATGGTAGTTTGTCCAATAACCTTTGAACTCCGATCAAGGCCATGAGAAGCAACCTATTAAAGAGAAAATAGATTATTATGAAAACCACAAAAATTAAAACGCTCAGTTCAGTGTCATGGGCAACGAAGCAAAAAAGAAAAAGTGCCCCAAATCACCATGTAGCTCAGAGCAGCATAACGTTCCTCATTCAAGTACAGTGGTTTTCCTCTATGCATTTCAATATCCTGAAATAAGAAAATGTAGAATAGTACAAATAGATCATAAGAAAACCCGTTCATATAATATGAAAAAAAGTAATCCAGAAACACAATGAAAAGCAAAAATTTTAACAAGTGGCTTCCATAACATGCCAATAGTATGGAATACAAATTTGAATTCTGACATAGTTCCAAGGAAATACATAATTTCCAAACAGCACTTAAAGCTTTTATACGTCTTTTGACTGCAAGGGAAATAACCCAGCTCCAAATTTCTAATATTTTAAGAAAATTAAACTCAATTATAGTATCAAGTCATGTAGGTTAGCCTTCAATAATCAATCATCCAAAATTTCCAAGTCAAATAGAATTGAATAGTAACCCAAGGAGTATTAAATGTTTTCTTGATTGACCTGAGGTGGGTAGGGTAAGATTATGCCTTCCTTTGGGGTCCAAGAAAACACCAATCCTTCATTGTCAGTAGCAATACCTAATTTTGTTTTGTCAAATCAGTTATTCAAATTTCCTTTTCAGGACAGGTCGCCATAAGAGGGTCACCCAGATATGCAGAATAAAGTTGCCTGATTTTCTGTGTGTATTGTGGGATATTTGACTCTAATAGCTGCTGCATTGGACCATCATGCCATCATGAATTATTCTCCAACTTAATTTACCTTAAGCACCACTAGGTCTGAAATAAGTAGAAACCAAGGCACAGCAAATGCTAAACCATTATTTCTATCCTCTTCTTTAACTTGTAACAAATAGCAAGGTCCAAAAAAGGCTCATTAACTTCCAAACCTACTTGATTAAAGACCTTATGTAGCTGGTATGTGTAACAATCACAACCATCCATCACCATAAAGTAGTACAAGAGGCTGCAGGTACAACATTATGATCCTATAACACTCTTAGTAATAAGTATTTTATTTGCTTTACCCTTGAGTTTCCAAACAACATCATTATTACAAACTTAGCTAATAAAAGGCCAATGCTTTACCTCTTCACCAAATACATCCAAATATGGAGATGGCCAAGGAGCTTGTTGTGCACATCTTTGTAGCAGGATTGTTGTTCTCTATCACAATAATAAAGACTATTAGGCATTTTCATGAAATAAAAATAAAAGTTCCAGACAGTAACTAGGAGATCAATACCCTTATCAAAAGAAATACACCAGTACCAGCACCGCAGGTCATTACATGAGCTGTGCATCCACTCTCACTAGCAAGGAAAATGTTGAAGAAAAAGGTCAGTGCTTATGATCTAGTATAGAAGCTTAACCATCAGAATAGTGAAGAATCATGGATAAATGCATGTGTAAGCACAAAATCAGCAAAAGAAAAAAAGTTGAACATTCACCTGCAGCATGTTTTCCGACTTGGAGAGCATAGTCTACCACACAACAGGCATAATGCAGGCTCATCAAGCACAGTTTTGCAGTCTGGGCAACATTGTTTTACATAACTGTTGGAAGAAAATGCTTTCTCATGAATGAAGATATTCTTGAAAAGGGTCTAATATTATAGCATGTCTAAGGACAAATTTTTAACAAACCGTTGCAATAGGTCTTGATAAGCATGAGGCAAGGTCATCAACTTAAAGGGAACTGCAGGATTGCAGTAGAAAACATTTTGGAAACTGCAGGTTTCATATGCCTTTTGGAAATGATGAACCCATTTTAATGCAAATGATCGTGACAGTTCATCCTCAAGAATAACATCTATAGGAGGAATCTTAAACATTGTCTCCAGTTCTTGTACTTCATTCAGCTCCACTGAATTACTTTCAGTTGTATCCATCATATCAGTTGTCACATGAAATGACTCCCAAATAGTATCCCTATCACAGAATGGTGATGTGGCAGAAGATTTGAGCAATTTCCACAACAATGCACACCTCCGCAAATAGGGGAAACTCAATCTTCGAATCATTTCTTTAATATGACAAGAATGGTAAATATCATTTGATATGAAATACGAGCGAGCACAATCAAATCCACCAAGAGCGCCATAAACATCAGTAATCAGACAATGATGAGAACCTAACTCACTGATATCATAATCTTGTTTCCGACAACATGAAATTACAGCCTGAAATCAGTATATCACATTCAGAAATTTTGTAGTGCCAAATTAGAGTTACTAGTAGTTTTTTTCATAGAAAAACAACTGCTTTGAGGAAAATTCCGTACAGAAATATGATCCTTAGAACAAATCCGTAAAAGAAAACATCTTTTACTGTTTGGATAAAGCCATAGAAATATCTTCCTAGAAGTTTAGAAGTTCCATCATTATTTCATATTGTTTCATTCGACTAGAAACATTGTCCATAACCAGATTTTGTTGTCTGCATCAGACACCAGACAATCCAAAAGAATATTTTTTTTCTAAAAATGTGTAAATAGACCAAAAGGTATATGAAGAGAGGTAGCGGCAAACCTGAACCACAGAGACAACATAGAAGAGATGCATAAGGGATAACAGGGACTCCTCACATGACATAAATGGGCATGGAAGACAGAAGAGAACCCACATCAATGATGAGAAAGGGTCACGAGCAAGAATAGGATCAGATGCCTGATTCCAAAATTGAATATCGGGATATAATGCTTCCTTATCATCATGTTTCAAAATACGAAGGAGATCATCTGTCAACACACAATCATGAGTCCAACATTTAAAATAGGAATCCAAACCTAAGCCAGGTTATCTGCAGTTTGATAATTTTATATACACTTTGTGATAGGCAAATCATCAATTAACCAGAATAAATCCTTCATAACACATCAGGAGTTTATCAAGAACTTGGATAACCATGGTTTCTATTTTAAAAATATCTCTAGAACCTCTAGAATTTTTTATCAGGCATTCTGCATAAATATAAGTGCCAAATTTTCAAGTGAGTCTAGTAATAAATAGTGAAAAATCATACCTTCCTGTTTATGTTTGGTGCTGCGGTAATCAAAGGAAACCCCAGAACAAATAGACTCTGCAAGTAGTTGAAGACCTCTGAACCTTTGAAGAGCATGAAGAGAGTTTGTACTGCTAAGGTTCTGGACAACTCTTAGCAATAAGGAAAATATAAATTCACTAGAAGAATTAAATTCCTTATATAAAGAAGCAAGAGTATAATTTGCAGCCATAGAATTCTTTCCACTGCGTGCTGCAATTTCAGTTGACATAAGAGAATACTTGAGCGTATCCCATAAAATTATCGGGTGGCTTAACCTTGGAGATCCTAAGAACCTATCATGCTTTTTTGAAAAATACATTTTAGACAGCACACGTGAAACTGGTTTCAGATTGCGAATTGTTCTTTCTTTTCTGTGAAGAGAAAAAGCTTCAAAGAAATCAGACCTCCTAACCACCTTTGCAGCAGTTTTTAGAAGAGATAACCCTTGCTGAAGTAGAAGGGAACATGTAGCTTTGTTTGATGCAGATGGAGAACCTAACGCATGCACTTGATCAACAGTTGCAGTCCTAGGCAGCTTTCCAGCCTTCTGGAAAGTCCCATTCACTGCAGGCAAGATTGAATTTGCTAGTCGACGGCACACAGGACACAAAAATTCTCCCTGAAAAAGCAAACAAGTATAGGATTGACATCAAAGGTAAGATAATGGTTTTTCAAAAGAACAATTTTTGGGAGCTTGTACCTGATCAGGATCCACATTATGTGCCCCCTCAAAGAGACTTCTCTGAACATATCTGTGATACAGAACAGAAGATATATTAAGCAATTTCATGCAAAAGAAATGCTATGTGGACACATGCATGGACAAACACATTATGCCCATTCATAGTTGCCGAGTTAAAAGGCATTTCAGCATGTTTGGATTCCATGTTAAATGGAACTACAAGCAAAATTCAAAAACCATCCAAATCCTGAACAAGATTCCTCAAGGTGTTTTAGAGGTTCAACTATCAGAACTCAGTCATAGAAAGGCATTCTGCAGTTGAAATTAACCAAGGCTACAAAGGTAGGTAGTAGATGTTTGAGGATTCAAAGGCTCATAAATACCTTATCTGCCACTTGAAACATGATATTTACACAAAAACTTGTTACTTTGACAAAGATCATAGAATACTTTTGTTTCCTTTAATTTCTCACATATATTCTTTCATCTAAGATATATCTGAAATGCAACTGAGTTTACAAATTACGATGAAAAAAATACATAAACTTTCCCAATTGTCACTCTTTTGCATCAAATTTCAACTCAAAACTATTTTAGGCATGGAAAGCTCCAATTTCGTGATTCATTTGTGCTAACCATAGGTTTGTGAAGACATTTTGAGTTAACCCTCACAAAAGGACAATATGAAGTCCAAAAGAAACAGAATCGAAGTATGAATTCAGACCACATATTTGCTGCAAGAAAGATAAATCTTATATAGTTGCATGTGCTTTTTAAATTTAATCTCTTACTGAAGTTCAGAATTATGTTAAAAATAGGCAAACATATCCAATAAAAACTAAAAACGGTCCTTCTTAAGAAGACTTACCTCTCTTTTAGTGATGATAAATAACGATCAAGACAACCCTGATGTACAGCATGCCCACAGGAAGAGAGATAAATTCCATCACAATCTAACGGGCCAAACCCGTCATAAAAAAGAGGCTGCAAAGTGGACTCTGTCAAACCTCTGTTACTATTAATCTTTTGAGAAGCCAAAGAGTTTTCACTAGCCTCACGTGAAAGGGCAACAATATATTTCCCAAGTATGTCAGATTCCGCACCCCTGCCATTTTCTGGAGAACTTTCAGCACCAGAGGATATTTCATCCTTTTGAAAGCTTGAAATTAATGAATTATCATTCATTTCCTTATGAATACATATGTACATATCTTCTTCCAGCGTCTCCAAATCATATGCAGTATTGTGCCTATCATTGCTAGGTGCAGAAGGTGCTTCATTGCTCCTCACTGAAGGAAACCGAGACTTGACAAACTCAAGAATGACATTTACTTCACTGCTTTGCCCTTGCTCATTATTGGTGAACTCAACAACTGGATTCTCAGTCAGCTGCAACGACTGAGAAGCCAATCCAGAACTGCTGGAAGAGGCATTTGATCCAGATTGATAGGTCACCCTATTTGTTGGAATAGAACCTTGCTCCTTGTCTGACCATCGATCCCATGATGGGGGACCTCTATCAACAAAACTCAAAATCCTAGATTTCTTTTTTCAAAAATAATTAAATGTTAATTCATGTAGCAGGAAAAAGATTCCATCAGAACAGGTAAACTGAAGAGCAATCACTTACTTGGAGAAGAATCAAGAAAGAGAGAGGACTTTTGGAAGTAGTATCATGACAAAGAGAGCAACTCTGTTGCACGTCACCTTCTGTTTCGTGTTCAGCATCAGAATTGGACATTTCAGAGTCAGATTTTGAATCATCATCAGCAGCAGAAGTGATGCTTGACAGAAATTTAGATTGCTCTGCTTTCATTTTAGCCTACAGGAAAGATTACAGAATACAGAAATGATTCAAACCCACTAATGAACTAATATACCGAGATCATGTTCCATCAGTTCAACTTCAGCAATTTTGATGGGATCCATGATTACCAAAATAGAAGAGTGCAGAATTGACACAGTTAAAGGGTGCCATTCAGTTGGTTATTCAATAGCCAGGTTCCACACCTAGCACTTAAACGCAGGAAACTCTCAGATTGACATTCAATACAAGTTTTTTTTTTTTTTTTTACTAGACCAGTAAATAAGTGACACCTTTCATAAACCAACAAGAGGAAAACTCCTGTAATGAGGAGACACAAGACCACTTACATGAGAATCCCCGAATCAGAAGAGAGATATTGACCTCTGACTTAGAGGACCGCACATATGAAAATTTACAGTGTCCATGCATAAGCCTTTGTAATCAATGTTAGCAGAGGAGCAAATTGCTAGAAGTTGAGATTGTCTAGATGTTTTACCTGCACCTTACTAATACTTTCATTTTAAAATTTCTCACTGACACTTTAAATGCACTTCAATTTTTGTCCTACTCCATACAATTTAACAGCATTTCTCTTTCAAAGCGCTAAATTCTTTCACTTTTATTCTCAACATAAATTCAAATATAATTCTAAGGCAAAATCTCACCAATATTGCAGCTTGTTTTTCACGAGCCTTCGCCTTGTGCAGTTCACCATCAGAGGCTGAACTTGTTGTAGTCCTATCACTATTCGGGGTAGATTTTGATAGATGGCTGATCATTTCGGGCACAAGTTCTTGCAGTTTGGTCATGCACTGGGAATCAACTTCAGCAAACTTCCTCAATAAACTTTCAATCAGAGGAGAAAAACTGCAGTTGCTGGATTCTAAGTAGCTTTTTTTATTCTCTTGCCGATGCATTCTCAATAATGCAACAAGAAGCGATAACAAACTTTGTTTCCCAGCTACATAGTTTAATGATTCACTAATTTCTTCACTAGCAAAAGCTAGCATAGAATTTGAATCTCCAATATGACATTCCATGCCACTAGATCCATTCAGCTGCAAGTAAATGTCTAAAGCTAGTGAAAGTAAGTGCAATGCTGTCATCAGGATACCATCAGGAGCACGTGATTCAGTGAATTTATCAGTGAAAACAGAATAAAATAACACTGCACGAATAATCTGAAGAGTAACTCTGCAAGTAGCAATTCTAGCGACACCCTCAAGAGGAGGATATATTTTAGTCCACCGAGGCAGCTGAGTAGTCATTGCAGAAACACCACAGAAACGCAAGTATCTTTCTTCTGCAACTTGTAAATCCCTCGAGTTCCAACGAGGGTGGTACAAATCCAAATCCTTCCAGAAGGCCCAATGCAATGAATACATTCCCTGACATACATCAATATAAAAAAATTATTATTTTTCAACCCATAGACATTGAAAAGATGTTTCAGACCACAAGCTCCAACCTGATTAAATCCTGATGGATTAGAGTATACAGCAACCCTTTCTAAGATTTCTTGAAGCTGATCACACTTAGAAAGATCTCGGGGTAGAGAATTCACAAGTTGACTGCGAGTTGCATCTCCAATAGCTAACTTATAAATCAACTCTCTTTTCAGACTGTCAGCTGTATTGCGTCCACAGAATCGCCTTTCTTGTAAAATTTGCATAATCAGAGTGAGCATTTCCCGAACAAGAACTGGCTCGTACCTGAAAGCAGCATCATTTAGCACAGTAACAGTGAAATTATATCAAAGATGAGGTCTAAAGTGTGCATAAACTGTTGGTCCATGTGCCATTTCTGCTGTCCAAAGAAAAAGCAACATTAGGGGATAGAAGGAAATAAAAATTTTTTTTTAAATTGTAAATGGCAGAAAGAGTGATTTCACATTAATAAGGGTTCATCATGCTTCCATTCCAGTAGTGTATTAGAAACATAATCTTGCTTCTTGTATATTTATTTTTACTTTATAGAAAATTCTGAGGAACTAAAATGTAGGCTCAAAAACCAAGACGCAACACTGCAACCTAGTCAATCTTAAATTCCTACAAAATCAGTGCATCCATACCTTGAAGACGTTCATTCAAATGGACAAAGCAAGACTAGAAAAAGGTATTTCCATTATCCTTACTAGTAAACCATGTTATCCACATTCAACCACATAAATATCTAGTAACTTAAGCATTTCTTCAAGGAACTAAATGGCATTAAAGCACTTCAGTGATGTAAAGTAGGAGTTATGGGGATAAATGCATACTCGTTTGATCTTTCAAGACTTAGAGAAAGGTAATCTAATAGCCCAAAGCGCTCTAGAATTCTCTTAACATAGAGATCCGGAGGAGCTAGTGCAGCACAGCACTGCAGCAAAAATAAATCAAGCTCCAAACCTTGTTCAGACCTGCAAGCAAAGAATACCATAAAGAACTTGGCAACTAAAACTTTGAAAATAGAGGGGAACCTTGTCCAGCTAGTTACATCCAACATATAAAGCACAATCACCTACCAGTGAACTGAGCGATACCATTCACAAGATACTAAGGCTGCATCCCCATTCTTCCGCCACATCCCAGCAATAACTTGAGCACAAAATACCCTAATCCTTAAGGGATGCTCCATAACAGAAGCAGAGAAACCAAAAGGGTGGCAGCCAACAAGGATGTGATCAAAGAAATCTGCATAAATTGCTGATAATGAACTAGTCGAACAAGAATTAGTTATATTTGGCATTACACGTTCACCATAGCACATTCGTAGTGCCTTTTGAAAAAGTAAGGAAAGTAATCGATGTAATGGGATGTGAACAGATATCTTTTGTGAACTAACATCATAAATAATATCAGGCCACTCGCGTAAACTCAAAACATGAAGAGTGGGTAGTCCTACGCCACTGTCTGTCTCTATGGCACTGACATCCAAACCCATATAACCACATGCACCATCTGAATTTTTAGCTATCTCTGTGCCATCACTGGCTTGATGTCCACTACATACAGGTGAAGAATATGGTGGGCAATGATTTTCACTTGAACTAGTTAGTCTTCCAAAATGTTTGCCTTTCCTGATTTTGTATAATGTCTTCTTTATTGCAAACAGATTGCTACCATAAATGTCACTACTATTTGAAGAAGACATACTCTTAAGTGCTGCAGAGGTACCATCATCAACTTCCAACCATGTCTCCATAGCCCTTAAGCACTCCTGTATTAACCAGATGACAGAGGAAGGAATTAGAAGATGGAATATGGAATTGGATCCAACTTCAGTAGCCTCTGACACACTCCTCCCTGTTACACTACAAACAGAACTTTCTTGGGATAACTTTCCTACTTTTGCATGCCTCATACCATCTCCATCATGCATATCCTGCTTGTAAATATAAGGAAGGATATTTTCCCCTTCACTTGTGATAACAGAAAATGCCCCGTCTACCAGAAGGGAGTGAATATTAGCAATAGAATGGCCTAAATAAAAAGGCAAATGCGTAGACTCATTTTCTTCTTCAATATGGATGCCAGTTTCCCTCTGTATAGAGTTCATCCCTTGCACAAAAGCCAGAAGCTTTAGCCATGTTCTTGAGATGTCCTGCTGCTCATGAGTTGCATATTTGGAGACTACATCATGGCTCATAACAAACCGAATATCTCCAATTACATGGTTAGTGGTGTCATACAAACTTCCCCACTTAGCAGCCTGAAAAAGAATAGAACATAACAACTTAGACCAAAAGAATTTTATTGCATTAATATTAAGATATAATTTCTTCAGTAAACATTATCATGAGTTATTGTTTTCATAAACAACATGACATAGATTGTGAGCAAACCTCATCACTACTAGGCTCTATTTTTCTTTTTATGCCAAAATTGTATAGCATTCTAAATTATGCTAATTCACCTACATTTATATGAAACATGTCGCCCAAGTTTATTATCATTTTCAGGATAAAAGAAACTCAACAATTGACCAACATACCAATTTTTACTTGTACATGACCTTATAGCATCAACTATGGTTAAAAATAATAGTAACTTTTTGTAGAATTCCTAGGAATAGTAATATTTTACTGTTGACCAATAGACCTATTTCACTCATATAGGACCCTTTAGCATCAACTATTAACCTACATACCTATTTACTATCAAGCCAACAATTTTTTTTTTTTGACCAAGACCAAAACCTAGGCCAAAAATCAAGGCTATGCAGACATCGTTAGTTGCAATCACAACCTAAAAATTATCATAAAGTTTCTACAAAGGTTCATACATCACAAACATTGAGATTGTCTTTGTCTTTTCTCTATGCTAGCTTCTTTTCTTCCCCCCAACAGCCAACAGACAATCTCAAACTTTTGTAGCATTTTGCTTCAAGAATAGAAGGCGCACCAATTAAAAGCATGAGGAGCACCATGGTAATTTGCCCATAAGACTGAACTACTCATGTATGCCTTCACTTTTCACAGTTGGCACTTGGCACAAAGGAATTAAATGCCTATCCAAGAAGCCATTCATGAAGCTCATCTGAGCGTGTGAACAATTAATTAACAAATTAGAATAAATTATGAAGGTTGTAATGGTGCTATGTCCTCAAGCAATTTTGGCCCAGTTCATAGGAGGAAACAAGAATAACTGCATTTACCTGCAAATGGGCATCTTCACGAGCACAAGAAATAAAAATGTCTCCCAAGCATTCAAGTAGCATGCCCAATAGGTTCATCTCCTTCACGAGACGAGGAGTTAGTGTTGCCACTGTGAAGATTTGGACGGAGAAAGTTGAGATTAGTGAGTACTTATCATTGAGAATGCTGCCACTGCCCTCTTTTATGGCGTCATTTATAACAGTAGGGTAATAGCTTAAAAAAACTTTAGAAAAATCATTTTTGAAGATAGGCTCTGCCAGAAATTTCAGAAGCAATTCATGGAGTTTCTTCACAACATCATCACCAAGGAACCTCTCTGCTCTGACCAGAATACCCAACAAACCATCTAAAGAAATCACCCTCCTCGACACAAAACTGAGCAAACTCTCACTACATTCACAAAATTCTAAAAGCGTCTCAACAATTACGTATGTTAGCTCATTCGCAGCCTTCCTTTGCTGAGTACCACGATTACTTGCTCTCATATTTTCCTGAAAGCTACCTTCTGCGGAGAATAGCTTACGTTTCCAACAAATATAGAGTGCATCAAGCGCCGGCCCAACAGAATTTGCTAAATTCTCAGGAAGTGGTTGAATCTGTTCAGCACCTTTATGCTTAGAGCAAAATCCCTCACGTTTCCATGCAGTTTCGTCCCCACAGTCACAGCAACCACCACCCGAGTAAATAATAGAGTAATCATGATCCTTGTGATTCCCATTCTGGAAACAAGAAACACAAATAGCACAAGTCGGATCATGCTCACATGTCCTGCACGTATAAGCAATGTCATTCAATCCCCAAACCATACCACAAACACCACGTTGACCAATACTTGATTCTGCCAGGTTGTTCAAAGCATTCGCTGGCTCACCTAGAAACATCAGCCACTGTAACCAAACCATGCTCTCGCGAAAATGATCCTCCATAGTTATAGACATCCTTTCAGACTTGAACTTAGCAGATTTTGTACACTGAGCCACTTCTTCATCAGTAGGAAAAATAGCAGAAACTACCTCAGGCAACGATGACCCATTAGTGATAACAAATTCAACTATCCCCTCATAACGCCTATCGAGGTACTCCGCTGGAATCCCTAAAGCAGCTAGCCTCTGATTATGAAATCAATAAAACCTCTTTTAGATATTAAATTCCATTTTAACCAATTCACATCCTAAGAGATTAAAGAAAACAAATCCAAAACTTCAAGGTTTTTCACATTTAACCAAATTGAATTATCAGAATAAAAATAAATAAAAAGAACATACCCCTACGACTCGATCACTGGGCTTAAGCGGCTCAGGATCGGTAGTCGATTCCATTTTACGACGGAAAATTAAGTGGAAGCAACGAAGCAGCCAATTGGCGCAAGACAAACACGGCCCTAATCTGGAGCCTTCTTCACTCCCCAGGTTTACTTCTTCCACGAAATTTATCAAATTATCCCCAACAAAAAAAAAACCCTAATGTCACGAGTCCTTAATCATTCCCAATTCCCAGCCATTTCACTGGTCGTTCACTGTCAGTGGTGAGTGAACCAAACAAGCCTTCAAGTTTCTCACTAACTATTTTTCTTCACTTCTGTTATTTATATAAATGAATAACAAATATCTCTCCCTCTTCGCTTAGCTTTCCTTTCCATGCAGGCCGTGGTTGAAAATCGTCTGTAATAAACTAATCTCTGAAGGAATAGAGCATCTGGCTGTTCTCCGTTTGGATAATAATCTCATTGCCTCTAAGCGCTTTTTTTTTTTTTTTTGGCCAGACTTCTCCGTGCCGTGCTTGATAATAATAGCGTATAAACAGGAGGAAAAAAAATTAGACTTCTTGCTAATTTCCACTAGGAAGTCCAGAATTAAAAGCGTGTTTATAGTTTTGGATAAATTGCACTATTAGTCACTAAATTATGGGTATATTTTCGTTTTGGTCACTTAACTAAAAAAGTTACAATTTGGTCACTGAACTATTCGAAAGTTTTCATTTAAGTCATTGAACTATTTAAAAATTTTTATTTAAGTCACTAGGTTGTTAAGTTTCTTTTAAAGAATAAGTTTCACAAGCGAGCTCCAAACAACGATTCGACGATCGGTACGGCAGATCAGTATCCATTGACGAGTAGAAAAACATATTTAAGATCCAAGCTAATCCGACAATCAGTGTCGAAGATCGGAGAAAAAAATTGTTTAAATTTTAGTTTGCAAATCTGTGACATCCAAAGTTGTTTCATGAAAAAAAATTGAACTATAGAAGAAAATGGGAAAGAGTGCGTTCAATAGATGCAGGCAATGCAAACAAAAAAAGTCATATAACATCGATTTTAACAACTCAGTGATTTAAATGAAAAAATTTTGAATAGTTCAGTAACCAAATTGTAACTTTTTTTAGTTAAGTGACCAAAACAAAAACATATCTATAGTTTAGTGATTAATAGTGTAATTTACCTTACAATTTTTTTCATTCCATTCTAATTAATTAATTAATAGTAAATAGTAGTTATTATTGCAATAATCACTAAAAATTAGTTTAAGCAGGTTTAAACATATTTTGAGTAAGATTTAACGTTTGGGATGGTAAAAAAAAATTAATAGCAAATAGTAAATTAATCTACTAAATAACATAAAAATTAAAATTTATGATAAATTTTTAGTTATATGATTTTGAAAAATACATTTCAAAGATGTCATTAGCTAGATGTCACCTCCGACACCTTAAACTTGATAGGCAACTTTAACACCATAAAAAAGGTTTCGTTTATGAACCACAAACTCTTAATAAAGAAACTATCGTAATCTTCCATACAAGTAAACTTGGTGAGTAGGTATCCTAAACCTAGTTCAATCAACTCTATTTACCAAATTCTTTGCTTCTTTCTTTTTCCTCTCCCCCGTCACTTTGATGACATTATCCCCTCCCTCATAATCAATTTCCATACTCTCTTGATCCATATGTTCAAAGAAATGGGTCTCTAACCCCTGTACCTGTAAGACATCATTGGTATTCCCTATGGTAGCAACTTTGCCTTTGCCAGTTCATCATGGGTTTTGCTTCCTTCAAGTTCTTTCTTTTCCTCAAGCCACAGCGAGCCTTCTGTTATAGCACAAACATTTACTTTGTGTGAACTCTTTTTTGGCCCATCATCCACTTATTTGATGCCACCTATCATTATATTTAATTAAAGTTTTAATATAACAAAAAGATACTATAAAATAATTTAATAATTAATTGAGTTCTCCATAAAAATTAATACTCAATTAAATCATTAATCGAATATAAACGATCAATTAAGTCCTCAAATTATCAAATTTCATGTAAGTCCTAACAGTCATTATATTTATCATGTGACACGTTACATGGCAAAAGTATAAAATAAAATTAAAAATATATTCCAAAACTCTTCCACATAAATGTCATATCTATTATAAAATGTAATGTGGTATATGAAATGATTTGTGATCTATCTACTTATGTAGGTCTCATGTGTATAAGAGCTACTAAGCTTCTAAAGAATTTCCTTTATAGTCATCTCCACTTCTACTCTAAGTATTATGAACAATAAAAATGAAAACAACTAGCTGTTTAGAAATTTGATAAAAATAAATAAACAACTCTCTTTCAAGTATAAAGTAAAAATCAAAATGGAAAGAGAAAAACATAAAACCAAAATATTATCTAAACTTAACAGCCTTTGAGCTGTTTCCATCTAAAATTGAAGGTAAAAAATTGGACGAGTACACACACTGTTTTAGTTTAAGGTGGAAATATTTAAGATGAAAGGTTTGACGGGATGGATCCGTATAAATCATGAAATAGAGAAGTAGAGAAGATCGAACATAAAAATTTTACATGGAAAAGCGTCAGTTGAGAGGATAAAAAACTACGGGTAAACGGAGATTTCGGCTTTTCACTAAACAAGCAAACGAACGAGAGTACAAAATAGAGAAAATAATTCTAAAAGAACAAAACCCAATATCTGAATATAAAACTCTCTAAAAAACCAACATTAAAATATATATTTTACCCTTCTTCGATTGCTCATCGATCATCTTTCTAAATGCTTATGAAGAGTCCGATAAATAAAGGCACACCCCAGATAAACCAACATTAAAAGAATATGATCTGGAATCTAGAAAATTTTGGGTTTTTTAATTTTTCATATATTTATCATTAATTTTTTTATAGCTTTAATATATATATTTTTAATTTCTTATTATTTTTTAAATTTATATTTTTCATAATTTTATATGCTTTCTTATATTTTTTCCAATTTTTAATTATTTTTAGTAATTTAAAAAATATATATAACATTTTTACAATTTTCTATATAATTTTATGAAATTTTAAACAATTTAAAAGAGTATCGACTTTTGACGAACATAAGGACTTTTAAGGGTTTCCATGGAACTTAATTGTTTCTTATATTCAATAATGGTTGAATTGAGTATTGTTTTTTTATTAGTAACTCAATTGAATTTTGAATTAATTTATAGGGACTTTGTTATATTAAGTCTTAATTAAAATCTTAAATATTTATATAATTATATATAAATTATTCAATTTTGATATAATTATATAATTATATTATATTTTCTACTATTTTATCATGTTATATAAAATTTTCAAAATTAAAATTATCAATTTATCTTGTATTACTACACAGTCAAGTGTTTGGAGAAAGTGATGTTTTTCCTTTATCTGGTTACATGCATAATGCTTTCCAAATAAAAAATATAACATTTTTATCATATTTACGTTCAATTTTTTACTTAGATTTAAAAAAATTATTCAATAATGAAGTGGTAAAAAACTAATGTATAAATAATACTTTTATTATATCTTATGGATGTAATAATTCCAGTAAGAATCTACAAACAGGAATTACCGGATTTAGTAAAAGAGAAGCTTCATGATGCCTTGGCATCATTGACAAGAAGAGCCCAACTGCCATGGCGCATTTTCACACTGGCAAAGCAACATGTTTTTTTAAGGTAAATCCAATGGTGAAGACAAAGGTTCTTAACAGGTGTGGGGGAAGAGGGTTGACTTGACTAATCATTGAGAATCAAGAGGGAAAATTTAACCAAAGGAATCCCATATACAGCAAACCAAGTTTGATTATTAAATTAAATCTCTCTATATCTTAATCTTATTTTGATTTTTATGCAACTTGTTAGTAGTTTTCTATTGGTGTTTTTGGCTCATGGGTTAAAGAAAATAGTTTATTGTTTAATAGTACTATAAAATTGTCTTGTTCACATGGTGAATTTCTTGGGGGAAAACAAACAAAAGAAGCTGAAGGAGTCAACAGTCTACGATATATGGTTGGCTGAGGTCTAAAAAGGGCTCCTCTTAAAAGGAAGGTAGGAAGAAACACAGAAAGCAAGCAAAGAAGCTTTTATTTTTTTTCCACCTTGCCTTGTCGATTTTGCTCTCTTCAAGCCAAACCCACCTTCGGAAAAAGGACATCATATCCAAAATCTTGCTACCCTATTACCACCTACTGCCATCTTTTCTTGCTACCCTATTACCACCTACTGCCATCTTTTTTGATCTTCATCGATTTCCCTTTTTTTCCATTAAGAGGAAATAAAGCCAAAAAGAGAAGATTGAAAGAAAGAAAGGTCTGGGTTTTACTCTGTTTTGATGGGAGTTTGCTGGAGCCATCGTATCAAGTCTGTCAGTCCTAGCACGGGTGAGTTCATTGTTGTTTGGTTTTTTTTTTTTTATCCTTTTGCTTAAAGCTTTTTTTTTCTCCTTCAAATTGTAACATGGATTTGTATGGAGCTTTAAAAAACTTGGAGTTTTCGTTTAGAGTTGAGAGAATTTTATATAAAGCATGTGAAATGAACTATTTTATTACAGGGGTTAATTCAAGGAATGCCAGCAGAAATGGGAACAATTTGAGTAGTTCAAGCAGCAGGGAATCTTCAGCTTCTATTCCACAAACCCCTCGGAGTGAAGGTGAGATTTTGCAGTCTTCAAATTTAAAGACTTTCACTTTCAGTGAGCTGAAAGCAGCCACCAGAAACTTCAGACCAGACAGTGTCCTAGGAGAAGGTGGATTTGGTTCTGTCTTCAAAGGATGGATTGATGAACATTCATTCAAAGCCACCAAGCCCGGTACTGGCATAATAATTGCTGTTAAAAGGCTCAACCAAGAAGGATTCCAGGGTCACAAGGAATGGCTGGTTAGTATTTTTTTCATTTTGACTTTCTCAAATGGCTGCTTCCTGTCAATAATTTCACTTGCCATGTTTGAAATTTTCTTAAATTTGGTGAAATCATGATGTCATAATTTGGTATGCAGGCTGAAATCAACTATCTTGGACAATTGCATCACCCCAATCTTGTAAAGTTGATTGGTTACTGCTTAGAGGACGAGCACCGGCTTCTTGCATACGAGTTCATGGTACGGGGTAGCATGGAGAACCATTTATTTAGGAGTGAGTTTCCTTGCATTTATGAACCATTCATATAATCATATCTATGAAATCCTATCCACTGTGGCTAATTTGATGTTGAAACAGGGGGGTCGCACTTTCCACCACTTTCTTGGGGTATACGGATGAAGGTTGCACTTGGTGCTGCCAAGGGACTTGCTTTTCTTCACAATGCCAAAACACAAGTCATATATCGCGACTTCAAAACTTCTAATATCTTGCTCGATTCAGTATGTGTAACTTAGCTAATGCTTCCCTTTCCATTTCTGTTAATATCTTTGGAATTTCATCCCTTCTGTTCCATTCAATTTTTGCAGAATTACAACGCCAAACTCTCCGATTTTGGGTTAGCTAGGGATGGACCAACTGGTGACAGAAGCCATGTTTCCACTAGGGTCATGGGAACCTATGGATATGCTGCTCCAGAGTATCTAGCCACAGGTATTGGTTCCCGCTTAAAAACTTGGTCTATGTTTGGCTGTTATATGTATCTACTTGATTCTCATTGCAATTAGTTATTTGTTATTGGATCATATGAGATGAAGGTATTGATATCAATTGAAATTTTCTATTGGAAAGGTCATTTGACTGCCAAGAGTGACATATACAGTTTCGGAGTTGTTCTACTAGAAATGTTATCCGGCCGACGAGCTATAGACAATAACAGACCATCTGGAGAACACAATCTGGTTGATTGGGCAAAACCTTACCTGACCAACAAACGTAGGATATTCCGTGTGCTAGACACCCATCTCCAAGGCCAGTATTCATTGACTCGGGCACAAGAGGCTGCTAACCTTGCACACCAGTGCTTAGCCGTAGAACCCAAGTTGAGGCCAAGCATGGATGAGGTGGTAACAGCACTTGAGAAGCTTCAGGAGACGGGAGACATGCCAAAAAGAAATCAGAAAGAACGCCGTGGAAATGCTCACAACCGTTCCAATGGTAAACCAACCACTTATCCGAAGCCTTCTGCTTCACCTCTCCATGTTTAGATCAAAACCTTTTTGATGCAGCTGCAATTTTCTTCCTGATTTGAATATCCATATGAATTGTTTTTGGGATTTAGGCAGGAAACAAGAACATGGTTGTGTACAGTTTTTTCGGGTTAAACTTTTTAAATCTAGCTCTGAAATTCATCAAGCTCAGACCCAAGAGCATGCACGAATATGATCTGGGTTTTGCTATATATCATACCATCATGATTGAGAAAAAGTGAAGTATACATGTTTATGTTTTTATGAAAATGATATTGTGCTTAGCATATGGTCTTTGCATGCCAATGTAACTAAGTTCATTTGAAACCGTGTAAGAATCCTTGTTTTGTTATAATCCATATGGTATTTTGAGATGCATGTTGTTGGCACCATTTTTTTGATGAAAACGGGGTCGACTTGGATTTTGAAAATGAAAACGGGAGTCGCCACCAATCTTTTATTAAGGTGTGATTGGATCACCTTGAAAAGTAGTTGCTTTTAATAAACGAGTGGATTTTATTAAAACAACAATTTTGGTCTGCGAAATTTAGAAAACGGGTTCGGGAGTCGGTTACGTACGGGGAAGGATTAGCACCCCCGTAACGCCCAAAAATTGGTACCTAGCCGATTACCTGATGTCTTAGTGTTGAACATTGATAACTTTTGAAGATACGATCCTTTTGCTATGCGTTCAAAATTTTAAGAAAAATGGGGCATATTTCATGCAAATCGAGAAAGAAAACCATATCCCGTAAGTTAGGACACAATATTTCAATTTTACGATGAATGAATGCCAAAACTGGTCTATTTTCAAAGATATTTGATGTTATCGGGATTAGGGAAAAGATCGCGTCCCGTGAGTTAGAACACAACCCCTTTTACTAAACCGAATACATTAAAATATAATTTAAATCACAAAAAGGCAAAGGATCCGTTCTACGTCGAAAGAAAGAATTACACTCCGTAAGTTAGGACGCAATATCTCGGGCTTTCAATACGTGAACGGACGTCACAATTTGAAAAGTATTTGATTATCTCGGGTTTAGGAGAACGATCACATCCCGTAAGTTAGAACATGATCTTTTGTTAATCCCCGAGACTATTTTTAAAACTTTGTTGAAAAAGGGTTCGCGTATTTAAGAATTATCGAAGAAATCAAAACCCCGTAAGTTAGGGTACGATTTCTCGATATCTTAATATGAAAATCGGGTTTACGAATGTTGAATAACAAATTGGCAAATAAAGGTGAAACAGTCGATAATAATAGTGACTATTTGAATTTACGAATAAATACATACGGGAAATATAAAAGGATACGCGGAGGTTAAAATGCATACAAGTATATAAACGTAATGGTATGAAGGTTTTAAATATTTGTAAAATATATGTAAATACGTGTATAATATAATAAAATAAAACAAATATATATGGGTATATAAAAAGAGAAATGTATTAGAGTATGAAATATATTTTAGGGTGAGAATGTACATATAAATGCAAGTACACATAGGCATAAATATATATACAATAGAGAATAAATAATAAGTAAATAAGTATACGTATATGTATTAGTATTAGTATATAATATGTAGGCTCATAAAAATAAATAAAATATGTAATATAGGAATATTAGACAGGTATATAATAAGTACATAATATATTAAGGTTAAAATAAATATATGATGAATATATTTACAATATGCATAAATAGATATATATATATATAAGAATTAGGAACATAATAATATATATAATAAATATGCATAAGTATTAATTAGTAAAAATAATAATAATAAAATAATTATCAAATTTGAATAAATATACAAGCATGTCACATTAAAGATTATAATTAATTAGCAATAAAACTAGGATCTATTTGAATAAAAACTTTAAATTTAGGGCAAAAAAAATGCAAATAAAACGAAGAAGGATCGATTTGCAAAACGCGCGAAAGTTTTAGGGGCCAAAAGGGAAATTTTCCCTCGCCTGTAAAACGATGCCGTTTTCTCGGGACTAAATTGAAATCCCGAAAAATCAGTGGGCAAATTTATAAAATGACAAGGGTTAAATTAAAAATAATTAAAAGTGCGGAGGGGCTAAATGCGAAATTAGCCCATCCGCAAAAACACGCGGATCCTCCGGGTCAGAGCGGGTCGGGTCGCGGGTCGACGCGCGGACCCCCTTTGCCGAAACGGCGCCGTTTCAGGGGGGTATAAATACCCCCCTTTTGCGAAAAAAATCATTTGTGCTGCTGAGGGAAAAAAAGGAGGAGAGAGAGGGAGGGGAGACCTCTGGGGTAGTCCAGAGTCCGGCGAGCTTCGGTCGCCGTCCGTCGAGCCGTCCGTCGTGCCGGCATTGCTCCGGCCACCGTACACGGTGGCCGGAAGTCCAAAAGGCAGGTAATTTTCCCCTCTTTTTTTTTGCGTAAATACGTATCTATATTTTTATGGTTTTTTTTAAAAACATACATTATATACTTAATTTATTCATTAGCCATTGTATTCGAAAGAAAAGAGAAGGTGAGATGAGAACCTTAAGATCGGCCTGCTTGCTATTGATTCAAATCGTTTTTTCTCTGTGTATTCCCTACTGCCCTTTTTTACAAAAATCGAAGAAAGAAAAAAAAAAAAAAAGAATCCCCCTTGTTTACATGCTTGTTTCGGCTTTTATAGCCTTATTTTTGCTCTCTGTTCTTTGTTGTTTTGCAGGTTTTGCAGAGCAAGTGGGCATGGTGGAGTTGGTGGCGGTAGATGGCGATGGGACGTGCGGCTGACAGAGAGCAGCGGCAAGTGGGATACTAGGGTTTCAGTTTCTGAAACCCTAGTCTGATGTGGGCTTGGCTGTTGGGCCAGGGTGCTGGGCCTTTTATTTCTTTCTTGGGCCCGGGCAAATGGGCTGTACAGCTGCCCCTCTTTGCTCATTATCGTATAACGAGAACAGAGCAAAGACTAAGAAAGGCCCATTTTGCCTGGTCTCGCCGAGTCTTGACTTGTTCTGGTACTTCTCCATTTCAAGTAGTTTCATTCCAGTCCACTAGGTCTTGTTGCTTCGATCCATTCCACTGCATTTTAGAGAGATGCGTCCTGTAGCCTTTATCTTCTTCGTAGCAACTTCTGGGGGACGCGGTTTGTGGTTTTCAATCTATTCCACTGCATCTTCAGGGAAATAAGACTTGATGCGACCTACTCTGCTGTAACCTCAGAGAGATAAGATCCTTTATTTTAACCCACTCCACTGTAACTTCAGGGAGATAGGATAGTGTCTTCGATCTGCTCCGCTGTAATCTCGGGGAGATAAGATCTCTGGCTTCAATCTGCTCCACTGTAACTTCAGGGGGACAAGATCTGTAATTTCCAATCTATTCCACTACAGGTCAGGGATATAGGACTTGTGGTTTGAATCCGCTTCCTTACACTTGAAGATAAGATTTGCTGTCTTTGATCTGCTCCGCTACGGCTTAGGGAGACAAAATCTGTAACCTTTAACCAGCTCCAATGCAACCGATGGAGGCAAGGCTTTGTTTTTGATCTGCTTCGCTGTTAATGCAGGAAGGCAAGATCTTTTTCTTTAACTAGCTCCACTGCAATCGATGGATGCAAGGCTTTGTTTTCGATCTGCTTCGCTGTTAATGTAGGAAGGCAAGATCTTTTTCTTTAACCAGCTCTATCACAACCGAAAGAGGCAAGGTTTGTGTCTTCGATCTGCTTCGCTGTCAATGCAGAAAGGCAAGATCCTTTGTCTTCAACCAGCTCCATCACAACCGAAAGAGGCAAGGTTTGTGTCTTCGATCTGCTTCGCTGTTAATGTAGGAAGGCAAGATCTTTTGTCTTCAACCAGCTCTATCACAACCGAAAGAGGCAAGGTTTGTGTCTTCGATCTGCTTCGCTGTTAATGTAGGAAGGCAAGATCTTTTGTCTTCAACCAGCTCTATCGCAACCGAAAGAGGCAAGGTTTGTGTCTTCGATCTGCTTCGCTGTTAATGCAGAAAGGCAAGATCCTTTGTCTTCAACCAGCTCCATCACAACCGAAAGAGGCAAGGTTTGTGTCTTCGATCTGCTTCGCTGTTAATGTAGGAAGGCAAGATCTTTTGTCTTCAACCAGCTCTATCACAACCGAAAGAGGCAAGGTTTGTGTCTTCGATCTGCTTCGCTGTTAATGTAGGAAGGCAAGATCTTTTGTCTTCAACCAGCTCTATCGCAACCGAAAGAGGCAAGGTTTGTGTCTTCGATCTGCTTCGCTGTTAATGTAGGAAGGCAAGATCTTTAACTTCATTGATCTGTCCCTTGGGGAACATGACCTGTATGTCCTATTTTATGAACCTAATTGTGCCTAGTGATTAGGATGACATAATCAGAATGAATCAAATGCTCCTAACTAGATATGTATGAATGACATTTGAGTGAATGCAAAATGTCATGAAGATGATTCCTTAATGCTTAGGTTAACATCACGTAAAAACTTATTAAGGTTTTATCACTGACGTACTACAACGCCTTTTTGCTCGTCTGGTATATCCAAAGAAACACTTAATCTGGTTGCCCCCCACTGTAAACCTTAAAGTTTAATCTATTAGGGCACAAAATTTGTACCATCATTCTCCCTCCACAATCCAAGGGTAGAAAGGTATGGCTTTTCTCAATCTTCTCCTATCGCAATTCAATGATATTGAATGTGAAACTCTTTGGTCATTTACCTCATTCCCAAGGTGTCATACCAAATGCTCATGCACAATTGCAAAATTTTCTTCTCCCAGAAGACCTTTTCCTTTTGCCTGGTAAATATCGCTTGTTAGCTCATTGAAGCTTTGCCACCAACACGACATCTTGTCATTTTGCTCAATCAATATTTGGACAACAAAATCTGAAAAGATAGCCTTTAACTTAAACTATTCCCTCTTAGATATTTCACCCTTTCAACTTGGTGCGTTCTAAACGATAGTCCTGTTTCAGGTTCCTATATTATTTAGAAACTTCTAGAGTAATATGCAAAACTTTCATTGTGAAAGTATCATCATTCCAATGCAACATACTTGCAAAAAAGAATATAACAATGGATGAAATAGAATTGATTTGAGAGCAAGCTCGAAATGAATGAATTATCAAGGGTAATAAAAGAGGAATTGATTGGAACACGTATCTTGAAAAAGAATGAAGTATTCCAAGAACAACAACAAATTCAATATATAAATAGTATGAAGGTTAGGTGCCCCAGATATCGCAGCTTGAACTTCTCTGTACAAACTTTCTGAAGACTTTCCTGAGTTTGACATGTGTTTAGGAGATCTACAGGACTCTGTCGATGCCCCCAAGATGTCGCCTATCCTTTCCTGTTGATTCAGGCATGGCAAGATCAACACATGCCTCAACATGAACAAAACTTGAGCAGCTTATATCACCTCATGCCCCATTTTGATCAGTATTTGAGCCGCCCTTTACGGGTTTTCAGCTCAGATCCCCTTTGGCCTAAGGCGCCCTTTGCGGGTTTTCCCCTTAGCCTCTCCATTTTTACTCTTTTCATTTTCCATTTTCATTCTTCATCTTTTTCTTTCTTTTTTTTTTTTTTTGAACTTCATTGTCTTACAATACAGTGACAAACTGTGATGTCTGATTTTGAACCGATTACAGCCCTCAACTATCATGTTGTCATTCCAGTTCAATACATTTTCCCATACCATCATCTTTGGAATTCTATATTGGCATATGATGACATTGACGCATGCTGTAGCCTTTCTCCATTTGATGAAGTAATTAATGATCTCAATAGTGAAGCAATGCCCATTAGAAGCCTTCGATAATGGTGATGTCCATGCCCCATTTTGCTCAAAATTTGAGTCACCCTTTTTGGGTTTTCAACTCAAAACCACTTTTGGGCACAAAGCGCCCTTTTTGGTTTTTCGCCTTGGCCTCTTCTTTTCTTTTCTTTGCTTTTCATATTTTTATTTTGACTTTGATTAATTTCTCTTTTTCTTTTTATTTTTTTATTTTGATTTTGATTTTGTTTTTTTCTTTTCCTTTTCCCTTGTTTTTTGAATCGGATCTAAACTCTTGGGATTAGGCAAGTCCTTGTTATCCCCTTCAAAGGATCTTCTCTGATATCGAATTTCCTTTATAGAGCCTTTTAGGGCAAAACTACAACTGGAAACTTTTGATCTTCTTCTTCCATCGGGATAAAATCCAGCAACATCTTAAAGGAATAGAAACTCGACTTCAAACGGGCAGAGCTATGCTGAATTGACGAGAACTGTAACACCCCTTACCCGAGACCGTTTCCGGAGTCGAGCACGAGGCATTACTTAGCTTATCTTACCAATTCGGAGCATAAAAACTAGGTTTGAAAATTTATTTCATTATTCGCAGCAAATCTGTCCAATCGCGCAGAAGTTACTAAATTAATTATAACTTGAGCTACAGAACTCAAAATTTAATTCTGTAAATTTTCCCTGAAACTAGACTCATATATCTACTCAACATAAAATTTTTATAATTTTTGGTTCAGCAAATTAGTACAGTTTATTAGTTAAAGTCTCCCCTATTTCACCACCTGACTGCCCTGACCTCTAGTCACTAAAAATAAGTTTTCTCACTGTAGGATTTTCATATGAAGTTCTTACTTGTTTCTACAGAAAATAGACTCATTAAGAAATCTAACCATGTAAATTTCAACTCATAACCATTTTTGTAAAAATTTTAATTATTTTCTAAACTCAGAACAGGGGACTCCAAAAATAGTTCTGACCCTATCTTACTAAAATTCACATATCTTAAAATATAAATTTCCTTTTTCTACACCGTTATTTTTCCATGAAAATAGACTCAACAAGCTTTAATTCCATATATCATTCACCCTCTAATTCATTTTATACTATCTTGGGTGATTTTTCAAATTCACGTCACTGTGCTGCCTGAATTCTGTTTCTTTGCAAAATTTTATCCTTTCATGATTTCCATGCATAATTTATCACCTAATCTTTCATAACAACAAACACCTTCATCCTTAATCATTTTAATAACCATACATCATCAAATATTTACACATCACTCATTAGCAAAATCATCATTACAAACATACAAAATAACTAAATCCCTATACATGCCATAACTCAAACGTGTTTCGATATAAAATACCGAGCAGTTGTAGTTGATAGTGTGGACGATCTCCGACTTCTTTAGGATCCTTGAAGTAGCTTTGCAATACTATAAGAGAAAGAGAAATAAAAGAAGTAAGCATAAAGCTTAGTAAGTTTACTAGCAAATAAATAACAATATTTAACTTAAATAATTAAACTCAATGTCTATATCTCTAGTTTACTCTTTAGTTAATCTCATACTAGTTCTCTTACTTGTTTACTTAGAATACTTGTGTGCATAACTTACTCAATCCTTGCTGCATCGTTGAACATCAATTGATAGTATAATAAGTTCTTAAGTCTTACAACTTACCTGAGCTTGCCATTTATGCTTTAAACTGAACTTTCATGAACATGATTCGTTTACAAGCCCGTTGAGCTACATTGGAATAATAAGGATACTCGGGTCTCTTCTGATAATAACATGCCAAAGCCATGTCCCAGACATGGTCTTACATGGGATGTTCTCGTGATGGTGCCCATGCCATGTCCCAGACATGGTCTTATAGGGGACCTCTCATCTCGGTGCCAACGCCATGTCCCAGACATGGTCTTACATGGGACCTCTCGTCTCGGTGCCCATGCCATGTCCCAGACATGGTCTTACAGGGGACCTCTCATGATCTTAAGGATGCCAATGCCATGTCCCAGACATGGTCTTACATGGGATCTCTTTACCCAAATGTCATGACATTCGTATCCAGTACCATCCTTATGTATCAACGGGACTTTTAAATTTTAATTCTCTATCATTTCATGCTTGGATCATCATCAAATAAATTCATAAAATAAATTCATAATTGCTGGAAATTAACAGCATTAATAATAAATATTGAAATATTGCATTTATTTACCGTAAACTTACCTCGGTACCAATTATAGCCAAATTCACCAACTTAGTCTTCAACTTTATTCTTCCCTTTGTCTAACCTCGAGTTTCGTACTTCTTGATCTAAAATAGTAAATTTAACTTATTTAATAATCACATTCATCAAAACAGCCCTCGACTCTAACTTTTTCAAAATTACAATTTTGCCCCTAAACTTTTACATAATTACATTTTTGCCCCAAGGCTCGGAAATTAAACTTCATCTCTTATTCTTATGTTTTATAACATTCTGAACATTTTTCCCTTCTATGGCAACATCAAATTCCCACTCTAACATGTACTTATGAACATTAGGTATTTTTACCGATTATGTCGTTTTACTCGTTTTCACTTAAAATCGCTTAGAAAAAGTTGTTTAACATAATTTCTAGCTTCATATTTTATCATAAAACATCAAAATAAACACTTTTCACCTATGGGTATTTTTCCAAATATAAACCCTAGGTTAAATTATTGCTAGAATAAGCTAAATTAAGCTACCGGGATCTCAAAAACGTAAAGAACATTAAAAACGGGGCTTGGGATCACTTACTATGGAGCTTGGAAGCTTGAAAACCCTAACTATGGCTTCCCCCCCTTGCTGATTTCGTTCATATGAAGAAGATGATGATTTTTGCCATCTTTTTCCCTTTTAATTCATTTTAATTACTAGATTACCAAATTGCCCCTAACTTAAAAATTTTCTATTTCACTTATCTCATGTCCATTTTTGTCTACCAAGTTACCAATTGTATAATTACCATATAAGGACCTCCAATTTAAAGTTTCATAACAATTGGACACCTCTAACATGTAGAACTCAACTTTTGCACTTTTTACAATTTAGTCCTTTTGACTAAATTGAGTGCCCAAACGTCAAAATTTTCGAACGAAATTTTCAAAAAATCATTTTGTGAAATTGTAGACCATAAAAATATAAGAAAAATAAAATTTTTCTCATCGGATTTGTGGTTCCGAAACCACTGTTCCGATAACCTCAAATTTGGGCCATTACAAGAACGGTATTGCCCCGGCAAAGAATTGCATCGTTCGCACTGTAAATTTCTGACATCGTGCTGTTGTGCAGGTTTTATTATAAGAATCGAGGCATACCCTGGTATGATCATACAAAGACATCTTTGAATTTTTCGTCTCTGTAGGCAGGTCAATTCTAGTCTTCATCGAGCTCACAATTTCTAATGATTCACTGAGAGGTAGGATATGTTTATCCTTTTGTTCTACCATCCTCAACAAGTTTGGAGATAAGCTACGATCTGTGTCATCTTCAAAGTCGTGAGATCCCTCAAAACACATATCTCGCTCAAAAGGAGGTTCTAAGTCTGTAGCAGTGTCATTCATGTCGTTGATATCCAGGGACCTATTGTAGGTACAAAATAATATATAAAGAATGTATGAATTTAAGAATAAGTATCTGCACAGTATGATTATGAATGAACGAAAGAATGATTTGGATGGAAGAATAAAAGAATGATCAATGAAAAAATATTAGTTCAAAAGATCGCAAAGATGCATTCCATTAAAATAATGACGTTCAGACATAAGCCTTTTTCACAAAAGACTTCTTGTTGCTCTAGGCTGAAAGCAACAAGTGTGTTTTGAATATTACTCTGAGTAAGCTCTAAATACTACAAAGGTTTCTTTAGAACACTCCCAGGTTTTATAAGGGCGAACATCTAATAAGATCCCTTTTCAATTATGCCTTCATATATGGTATTGATGTGAAAACTTCCCAACACTTTCTCATATATTGCGTTCACCCCATTGTTAATCATGATTGGGTGGCGAATTTTCTGCATTAGATGAGTCACCAAACTTGACGACACCCATGTTGATGAGCTTTTCAACCAGTTTCTTGAAGGCTATGCAGTTCTCTATGGAATGCCCCGTATTTCCCGCATGATATTCGCAATGTGCATTTGCATCGTGCCATTTGGGGTACGGTGGCTGTGGAGGTTTCGTGTAGAGAGGGGCGACAACACGTGCGTTGAATAAGCTTTGATACAACTCCTTATATGCCATCGGAATTGGCGTGAATTGAAGGTTCTCAGTGCCTTGCTTCACATACGATTCTTGTCTAGATGAACCTTGCTGACTAGTAATCACCTTTCTTGGCTGTGTAATCGATTTGTTGTAGGTGTTCACATTGCTCACATCATTTTCCTTCTTCTTTAAGTCTGACCTTCTATTATTCTCCCCAGCATCAATCTTTCCACTTCTCACGGCACTTTCAATCATTTCACTGCTCATGACTATGTCTAAAAAACTCATCGAAGCACTTCCCAACATGTGAGTGATGAACGGGGCCTTCAATGTGTGGATGAAGAGCATCGTCATTTCTTTCTCTAGGAGTGGCGGCTGAACTTGAATAGCGACCTCCCTCCACCTTTGTGCGTATTGCCTAAAACTTTCATTAGGCTTTTTCTCCATATTTTGAAGGGTAATTCTGTCAAGGACCATATCAGCTACATGACTGTATTGTTTCATAAAGGCTTGTGCTAAATCCCTCCAAGAACTAATCTGGATACGCGTCAATTGATTGTACCACTTAGACGCTGCCCCTGTGAGGCTATCTTGAAAGCAATGTATGAGCAGTTGGTCGTTGTTGACGTATCCGGCCATACGCCTACAGAACATAGTAATATGAGCTTCTGGGCAGCTGGTCCCATTATATTTCTCGAATTCCGGCATCTTAAATTTGTAAGGAAGCACCAAATCCGGAACTAAACTTAGATCTTTCGCATCTATTCCATGATAGCCGTCGATACTTTCTATCGCCCTAAACTTCTCTTCAATCCATTTCCATTTCTCCTCAAACTGCTTTGGTAACTCCTCCTTCATCTTGTCTTTCTCCGCTACTTCATCGAAGTCCGGGACAACCAGATTATCGTCAGGACTAGAACCAGATCTCCCCTGAAGGTTCTTCGGTATTGAAGCGTTACCTTGAAAGTGCTGAGGCCTAATCGAAACAGAAGATCTTCGTGGATGTGGTTCAATCTGAATTTGCGCTTGCGGAGGCGTGTATCCTGGAGAAAAAAGTGGCTCATCATTGTTTCCTTCTTCATCGCAAACCACAGGATTTTTCCCTTTATCCACTCCCTTGGTTATTAATTGCGTCAATTTAGTCATTAGTTCATCCTGAGACTCCTTCATCTTTTGTGCCATGTCTTTCTGGATCTTTTCCATATGTTCTTTCATTTGCACCTGTAACTGGTCTTGCATCTCTTTTTGCGTTTGCTCCAGTTTCTCTAATCTTTGATCCATTTCTTTGGCTTTGCGACGAGTACCGTAAGGATGTTTGGTTGATTGGTTTTCCAGATTAGCTGAAATAATTTTACATAATTAGGGTCACTTCGTGAAAATCTAATGCATATGATACAATGTAATGCAGATGCATGAAATGAATGCCTAAAGAGACGTTGATTCTAATTCAATTACATTTAGGAAACTTTTCTAGAAAGCAAATTCCCTTACATAAAACGGATACATGTACGACCTTACCCTCATATTCCAAGAAACAACATCGATTTTTTCTTCATCCGCATGTTTGAGGTAATCTCACCAATAGATGCCATTGCTAGCTCATTTTCTTGATCTTGGTCGCGATCCATCATCTGCCCATCTTCATAAGGCTCGTCAGCTTGTTGAAGGCTTTTGGACAATCGTCTCGAATCCCCAGGCCACCAAGCAAGGTCACGAACTCTTCCATCGCCATTCTTGTGTTTCTCAGAATATGTTTGGGAAGTCGTATTGTTTTCCACTTTATCAAGGAATTCGTATTCCATGACAAGCTTTCTAATTTAGTAATTGGATTTGAATCCATATCTCTTTCCTAAGATGCAAATGCAATGTAATGCAATCATAATCAAAACACAACAAGAAGGGTTAGTACAAAACATAAGCAAGCACAGAAACAAAAAGTACCTAATCGGGTAGATACTAGGGGTTTGGAGTGGCTCTACCTAGGTTAAGTTCCTAAGTCTACTATATGAGGGTTGGTTCTAAAGTAAGGGTACCCGAACCAGCAGATTCCTCGATCCTCACCCATTATAGGCTCATACGGACTGAGTTCAGTTCAGGGGAATACATTTCCCTATGGCCATGCGGAGATGAAAATCTCACGAAGACATAGGTACGGATGTATCCCGAAAGCGATTCACTATCCCATGCGGAGGTGAAAACCTCACGAAGGCGTAGCTTCTCACTCCCACTTAAAAGGGTATGACCAACGGTCATGCAATGCAATGTGCAAAAATAAATCTGAACTTAAACACAGCAATTATGAATCACAATGACGAAGATCATAATAAAGATAAATAAAAATACAATGAAAGGATCATATATTTAAACTAAGTTTTTGATTTTTGACAAAAAGACAAAAAGTAATCAACTCATGGCTTGACTCTCGTGTTTGGTCCCCAGTGGAGTCGTCAAGCTGTTGGCACCATTTTTTTGATGAAAACGGGGTCGACTTGGATTTTGAAAATGAAAACGGGAGTCGCCACCAATCTTTTATTAAGGTGTGATTGGATCACCTTGAAAAGTAGTTGCTTTTAATAAACGAGTGGATTTTATTAAAACAACAATTTTGGTCTGCGAAATTTAGAAAACGGGTTCGGGAGTCGGTTACGTACGGGGAAGGATTAGCACCCCCGTAACGCCCAAAATTGGTACCTAGCCGATTACCTGATGTCTTAGTGTTGAACATTGATAACTTTTGAAGATACGATCCTTTTGCTATGCGTTCAAAATTTTAAGAAAAATGGGGCATATTTCACGCAAATCGAGAAAGAAAACCATATCCCGTAAGTTAGGACACAATATTTCAATTTTACGATGAATGAATGCCAAAACTGGTCTATTTTCAAAGATATTTGATGTTATCGGGATTAGGGAAAAGATCGCGTCCCGTGAGTTAGAACACAACCCCTTTTACTAAACCGAATACATTAAAATATAATTTAAATCACAAAAAGGCAAAGGATCCGTTCTACGTCGAAAGAAAGAATTACACTCCGTAAGTTAGGACGCAATATCTCGGGCTTTCAATACGTGAACGGACGTCACAATTTGAAAAGTATTTGATTATCTCGGGTTTAGGAGAACGATCACATCCCGTAAGTTAGAACATGATCTTTTGTTAATCCCCGAGACTATTTTTAAAACTTTGTTGAAAAAGGGTTCGCGTATTTAAGAATTATCGAAGAAATCAAAACCCCGTAAGTTAGGGTACGATTTCTCGATATCTTAATATGAAAATCGGGTTTACGAATGTTGAATAACAAATTGGCAAATAAAGGTGAAACAGTCGATAATAATAGTGACTATTTGAATTTACGAATAAATACATACGGGAAATATAAAAGGATACGCGGAGGTTAAAATGCATACAAGTATATAAACGTAATGGTATGAAGGTTTTAAATATTTGTAAAATATATGTAAATATGTGTATAATATAATAAAATAAAACAAATATATATGGGTATATAAAAAGAGAAATGTATTAGAGTATGAAATATATTTTAGGGTGAGAATGTACATATAAATGCAAGTACACATAGGCATAAATATATATATACAATAGAGAATAAATAATAAGTAAATAAGTATACGTATATGTATTAGTATTAGTATATAATATGTAGGCTCATAAAAATAAATAAAATATGTAATATAGGAATATTAGACAGGTATATAATAAGTACATAATATATTAAGGTTAAAATAAATATATGATGAATATATTTACAATATGCATAAATAGATATATATATATATATATATAAGAATTAGGAACATAATAATATATATAATAAATATGCATAAGTATTAATTAGTAAAAATAATAATAAAATAATTATCAAATTTGAATAAATATACAAGCATGTCACATTAAAGATTATAATTAATTAGCAATAAAACTAGGATCTATTTGAATAAAAACTTTAAATTTAGGGCAAAAAAAATGCAAATAAAACGAAGAAGGATCGATTTGCAAAACGCGCGAAAGTTTTAGGGGCCAAAAGGGAAATTTTCCCTCGCCTGTAAAACGATGTCGTTTTCTCGGGACTAAATTGAAATCCCGAAAAATCAGTGGGCAAATTTATAAAATGACAAGGGTTAAATTAAAAATAATTAAAAGTGCGGAGGGGCTAAATGCGAAATTAGCCCCTCCGCAAAAACACGCGGATCCTCCGGGTCGGAGCGGGTCGGGTCGCGGGTCGACGCGCGGACCCCCTTTGCCGAAACGGCGCCGTTTCAGGGGTATAAATACCCCCTTTTGCGAAAAAAATCATTTGTGCTGCTGAGGGAAAAAAAGGAGGAGAGAGAGGGAGGGGAGACCTCTGGGGTAGTCCAGAGTCCGGCGAGCTTCGGTCGCCGTCCGTCGAGCCGTCCGTCGTGCCGGCGTTGCTCCGGCCACCGTACACGGTGGCCGGAAGTCCAAAAGGCAGGTAATTTTCCCTTTTTTTTTTTTGCGTAAATACGTATCTATATTTTTATGGTTTTTTTTAAAAACATACATTATATACTTAATTTATTCATTAGCCATTGTATTCGAAAGAAAAGAGAAGGTGAGATGAGAACCTTAAGATCGGCCTGCTTGCTATTGATTCAAATCGTTTTTTCTCTGTGTATTCCCTACTGCCCTTTTTTACAAAAATCGAAGAAGGAAAAAAAAAAGAAAAAAGAACCCCCCTTGTTTACATGCTTGTTTCGGCTTTTATAGCCTTATTTTTGCTCTCTGTTCTTTGTTGTTTTGCAGGTTTTGCAGAGCAAGTGGGCATGGTGGAGTTGGTGGCGGTAGATGGCGATGGGACGTGCGGCTGACAGAGAGCAGCGGCAAGTGGGATACTAGGGTTTCAGTTTCTGAAACCCTAGTCTGATGTGGGCTTGGCTGTTGGGCCAGGGTGCTGGGCCTTTTATTTCTTTCTTGGGCCCGGGCAAATGGGCTGTACACATGTCTTATTGTCTTTTCAAAGCTATCTTTTCAAAGCTATTTACTAAGACCATATTCTTCTTTCTAAACTCTTATCGGAATTTGTCCGTCAATTGTTTGTCCATCTAATTTCCAAAACATCGAAAACCAACTAATTGTCATAAACAACCAAGCAAATTAAATGCATCTTTTGTTTAATTTTTTAATACAAATTTAGCATGAAACAGTGCGTTAAAGAAAGGATTAAAAAGTCAGGAAAGAGAAGTCCAAATGCAAAACGATAAGTGAGATATGGGTTAGTAAAGTGAATGGTGATTGATTGTCAAACAACAATATTTCGACTGAAAGTTCAGGTTGAACTGTAAGACCAGCGCAAGACTTGAGAAATCACCTTTTAGGATAAGATTCAAATGAAAAACAGGGAGAGACTATTCAATAAGTTGAAGAGATTAGACTAACCTTTCAAAGTTCCCTACTCTTCAGCTTTCTTTTCCAACAATGCACATGAATGAAAGAAGAGACTGAAAAAGCTGAAGCTTTGACTTGGCAAGGATAGAGACTTTAATCTTGGTAAAATCTATGCAGGAGAGATTTCACGTACAGTATCTTTCTCATTGAATTTCTCATTGAATGAATGCAAATGATTCACTATGAATGTTTCATTCATAAGATCTCCACTGCTGTAACTTCTTCCTAGATAAAGATTGAAAAACAATAGCAAACAAATAATTGGGGAGCATGCCTCTAAAAGGATTTTTTCATTAATTTTATAAATGTTAATTGGGAAAAACAACTCCAGAAATCATTATATGTTGTAAATGATTCAGCACTTATGAGCTAAACAAAGGAGCTTGATGATATCCCAATACACAGGTTGATACAAACTTGATAGCAATCTTCCATCAAAAGTGTACGGATGAAGATAAGAGATGGTGACATTTTGGTAAGATAAAGGTTCCAGGACAGCTTATCGCCCCAAAAGCACAACACGATCCTTCTGTACTGCCTGTGTTAGGTTGATGTCAAAGAGTTCGCATCGTATAGGCATCTCCATCTCATAGAAGGGGTTCTTCAAAACATAATCTGTGTAGAGCTCATAAACAACTTTCAAGAGAGCCTCCATGTGCTGTGTCCCAGGTTCGCAAACTACAAAGAACTTTGTCCCTGCAAATCATAACATGCATATTTGCAAAATCAACAGTGTAGAGAACATAATGCCTAGTTGTCTACAAAATCATGGTTTCAGAAAACATGCACATAAGACTACCTCCCAAACAACCCATGTCTGGAAAATGCCATTCCATGTCAAATGCAAGAACAAGAGATTTATTCAGCACAATTTGTCAGGACTAACAAGGAGAAATAAGTAAACCACCTGTCAAGTTTGTCAATTTTCCGATAATATGGTCTCAAGTGTTATACTTATCATTAATGGCACAATTAGACTAACAGATATTTTGATACTATCATCCTATCTTCAAGTTGAAGCATAAAAAACTGCTCGACAAGCATTAAATACAAAGTATTTCACTGCCAACAGTTCTTCTCTCGTAGTTTCAGGCTTCGAGAAAGTGTAAAAGCAAGCATTGCCAACAGCGTCCGTAACAAATTATTCAAGCTTCCTATATTTATATAAAAATAAATTTCCAGAAAGTTTCATTTTCTATTCATCATCTTACATGATATGAACTCCCAATATTCGTATTTTAAGCAGGAAAAAGGGCAAGATTAATTTCCTTAATCGAATCAACGAACATCCAAACGATGGCAGACCAATCCTAGTCTACAACTTTCAGTCAACCGAGTGGGAAAATCAGATCTGCAAATCGGTTTTCTCCAATTCTACTTTCGCACTTCAAATTTCCCCAGTATTCAAAATAGTACAATAGATATTTTTAAACAAAAAATTACCGGTAAGAGATTGAAAACAATGGAGATCAAATGTATCAGCTTCAAGTAGCTCAATTCCAGAACAACCAGTGGTAGGCGATAGCTGCTGTGAGATAGCGTGCATCGAATGCCATAGACTAGCCACTCTCAAGCTATCATTCGTATCCATGCGCCCCTTGGATCCATAATCCTTCAGAAAAAGAAAAACTTTACCAAATATTCTCGAGAAACAAACAGAAAAGGGTTTCAAAGAAATGATACCTTATAAAATATCAAACCTCCTGATTTGTTGATTATGTAAAGACTGTAAATCGCAGCCATTGTCAAGAGAATAGAACTCAAAACCCTAAAACTTATCGCTTGGAAATGAATTACTCTGATTCTGTGGGACTGGGAATTGGGAAGTCATTTCTTTTCTTTTTCTTCTTAAATATCCAATTGACGTTTTAGACCTCACTTGAAAAGTTATATTACATCAAGCTTAGCTCATAGTGCCACGTACGGGCACATGGATGCTTTCGTAAATTTAAGGAAAAGCTGGTCCGTTTTGGAAGGAAACAAACAATAAAAAGTAGAAAAAATTCAAAAAAAATTTCGGTAGGGAGAGGGAGAAGTGAGTGAGTCAGAATCAGAGAAATGGCGGTGAGTGGAAACTAACAACATTCTGAGGATGTATCCTGGAATCGAGGGTCATCCCATTTTGGGCTTCAGATCGGTATTCCCTTGGATCCAATAGCTCTGCTTAATTGGTTGGTTAATAATATTACGTGAACGGAGAAAGTCGATGTGTGTGATAGGGGAAACTACGATTTGTTTCGATGATTGCCGAGTTCTACTCCAATCGAATCACACATTGTTCGAGCGTTGCGAAGATCAGCTTCCCACCACATCGTTTCGGCTTTCTTCCTACTTGTTTTTGGTTATGGATCGAGGAAGGCGGAATAGGTTCAAATGCTTCAAAATTCTTGCACACTAAAAGTGATTTAGAGTGTTAGAAATTATGCTTCGAGATGATTTTCCATACTTATGTCAGCATATATATATATATATTTACTCATAGAGAAGGCAAAAAGAAGATAAAAAATGGATGAGAAAAAAAGTGAGAGTCGATATGCTTGATCCCAAGAGCTTGTTTGTACTATATTATGATAACTAGCTTAGTGATTGTAAGTACGGTGAAAAGAAACCAACATAACAAATCTACAGGGTAAAGTTGTAGAGGTTATGGGAGTAGGAACCGTAGAGCAGAGCTACAAAAGTTACAGAGATAAAACCTAAAATACATATGACAACAGGAGAGTCGAAGTGAAACACAAAAACGACATGGAAGAGAGCTAGAGCTCTGCTGAAATGAAGCCCGAAAGCGTTAATGGATTGGGCCCTGCTTGATACCAAGCCCAAATGCCGCACCCAATCATTATAGTACTGGTACAAATTGATGGTAGGTTTTTAAGTTTCAACTTTCACGCATTGATTCAATGAACAACTGTTTTTTCCAAGCTGTAAACAAATGAAGATGAAAAATAACAAGTTTATGACTTCCTCTAATGCATCCCGTTACTAACTAAGCTCTGCCAATTACAAATAACAGAACAGAAGTCTTCTCTTTTTGTTTTTCGTATTAAGTACAGGGACTAGCTGTCCCTTTTTCAATTACCAATTTTGTAGTTTAGACATAGGAATTGTAAGTGCTGAACAACAAAAAAAGATAGAAGGAATTGTAAGTAATTCAATGTATTGGTTGATGGTCTATTGATGTAGAATTTTTTAAGTTAAGCTACTGGAAGCTGCAGTACGTGTGCATTGAACAATGGTTGGGGTGGTGAAGAGAATTTTGACTTCAGCTCAAACAGAGATCAATCAGGTTCGTGGTTTCTTGCATTATTTCTCATAGTTTTAGCCTCTGTATTGCGAATGTATAGGTCAAACATTGCTAATATCAACCTGATAGGCCGAACCTTAATTTTGATTGACAGAAGAAATTCCCATGCAAAGTTTTGAAAGGATTCCTAAATTAAGCAAAGATAGTGAAAACTTTTGGTACATATTCCATTTCCATTATAGCCTGTCTGCCTTTGCAAACCTCCCCAATTGTAAAATATATATATCACTGTTTGGCCAGCATATGCTAAAAGGATAGCATAATCCAGCTTGAGATTGAATTTTATTAACTAGTTATTGGATTCTTCTTGACTAGTTTTAACAGAAGACTATATTGTTTCGACCCCAGGACTGAATTGCCATAGATTGTGAGGAGTGGCCAAATTTGAAGTATCCATTTGCTCTACCAAACCAAATTTTATCGTGATTGGAATCTGAAACCTAGGCCGAGCTTCATCGTCCTATTATTTTTACCTAAAAAGGCATACAACTTGATAATTTTCTTGGGAAAAAAAACAATGAAAGAGATGCCATTTGTCTGTTAAAACCAGCCATCTTAAGTGGAAGCATCTTTGAAGTCGGTTAAGGCCAAGGAACGGCATAGAGTTGGGTCAAAAAATTCGGATGGTAATGCAATTTTGAGATGGCCAAAGCCCAAAGCCACGGCGCTTTCATTGCTTTATTCAATTTATTTTCCTTTCAAAGCAAGTAAGCAGAGAGCATATATATCGATAACAAAAGAAAAGGATGTCTGTTTGGTTAAAAATTAGATGCATTGTTATTGATAGCCGATATTTCACAGAAGAGGAAATATAGTACCTTCAGTTAGACAGGACCTTTTTCTCTATTTCTGGGATGTGATGTGTATCTGTTAATCACACTTGCCATAAAAACCATTTTAATGTATCAAAATACTCGTTTCCCTTAGTTGTTATTGGTTAATACTACGGTACTAGTTAATTAATACAATGAATGATGTGCCGTTTTACATTTGCTCATTGTCGATAGACACCCTAATCATTAAGACTTTTTAAGAAGTGTACTCTAAAGACGACATATTTGGCGGCTGAGGGAAGACGATGGTGCTAACCAGATATGCTAATTTGTGTATTAACATTTAGCGACATGTTTATTTCTTTTGCGTATCATCATAATACTCATTGATTCATGTTTGTATCTGCTATCTCACTTTCAAGGCATCAAATAAAGGTAAAAAGGCAAAAGGGGTTGTGGGGGTGGAGCCATGGAAGCTGAAAACATAAAAAGAAAGTTAAATGGACGGCAAGGGCGAGTGCCAGACTAGCAGCACATGGTCTTCTGCACCATAAACCGACATGTGGTTTATGGAAAGCCCTACTTTGCAGTCCCCTCCTTCCTTTGATATTTACCAGTATTTCTTGCTTTGAAGCAATGGCCAGTTGAGCACAAACCAAAACCCCCCATAATAAAGGCTACCTAAGATTAAATACATCCTTTAATAGCTCTTTTATTTGCTTTGAGAGTTAGATTGGAAGCTCTTAAATATCTTTTAATGAAAAATGAGAAAGCTAAATGAAGCAAGATAAATATAGAAGAAGGTACAGTATTAGAGCAGTAAAAATAAAAATTAGTATATATATATAATGACTAAGACCAAGAGCTGCGGGCTACATTTTTTGCCTTGATTTGCAGCCGCTTCAGCCCCCTTAACAACATTTTACCACTAGCTGGACTTTGTACTAACTATTAGCACCACCTCAATCACCAACAAAATAAAAGGAAAACGCCGACCCAAGATTACGGTGAAAAACAAAAGTTACTACATATGCTTCACTTTAATCACTTTGCTAAACTATCTATCACCATTTTTTTTTTTGTAAATTCCACCGAACACCCCCCAACCCCCATTTTTACTTTTACCCAACTACCCACTACTTCAAAATTTCCTGGGAAAATAAAGGAAATTTGAAGAGCTGGGTTAAAAAAGGAAAATAATAAGTGAAGATATTACTAAAAAGGGGCAAGTGTGAGATTCAAACGCGGAAATTCTTTCCCGTGAAGGTTTGGCCGAATTGCCAATTTGCAGGTGCCACGTTCAACGAAGTGGAGGTTCGCCTGTCACTGCCCGTGACTCTGAACGAGAGTGCCTGACCCACCAAAACGGCGTTTGACTGCCAGTTTTGACCCCAGTTACGGCTCATGCTCAACCAATTGGTGTTAGTTCCCTTCACCTTCACCTTCACGATATCCCCTGCACCCGCGACGTTGGTGACCAAAACCAAGTTGAAGTAACGGAATCCATTAATGGTGAATCGTATCCCCCCTTGCTTTCGGCATGGCACTCTGTCAAAAATAAGCAACAGTTAATTAATCGCAGTAAATATAATCTGTTTGGTTCCTAAGAAAACTGGGAACAAGAAATTTCTGTAGAAATCGTACGAATATAACAATGGCAGAAAACCCATTGAAGTAAAAGGGGAAAGATTTTGGGGACTCACCTACGGTAAGAGACGGGGACAATACCAGCACGGTACTCGGCGATTTTGAGGAACATAGGCATGGCAAGGTCAAAGTGAGGGCGTGGAGGGTTGCACCAGCCACCATTGTCATTTGGGAGAGCATAGTTAGGAGGGCAAAAGTTAGTGGCAGTGATAATAATGGAAGGGCTGCCGGAGTGACACCATCTGGGGTCGTTTGCGCACTTAATCTCAAAGCAAGCACCGCAGCTAAGGCCATTGTTAAAAAGTGCAGTGCTTAAAGCTGCTGTATTCACGCCATAGCCTTGACTGTAGAGATTCCCGTACCCACATGCACCGCCTAAACAAAGGGACGAAAAAAATCCAAACACCATTTTAATGGTTTTAGGGAAATGCAATGCAAAAAATCATGGTTTTAGGGAAATGCAGAACAAGGCCTTGTGCAAGACAACTGCATTAACTAAAGAAATTTATGGTTAAAGAAGAAGATTAACGGACTAAAAAATAAATACCCATTGTTCCAGAAGCATCGCTTCCACCATAAAATGTAGCATGGGCACTTTCCCAAGCTCCACCAGTATAAACTCCAGGGATTCTTGCATTCACCACAGCCAAAAAGGAGAGCAATGAAGCAAAACAGAGCACACTCAAGGAAAAAGAAGGAGCAACAGCGGACATTGTTAATTTTCTTTAGTTTTAAGATGGGGGAAAATTGATAAGAGAGTAAAGAAAGAGAAATGCTGATGTGTTGAATGCGGGAAGATGGTGGGGGTACTTATTGAGAAGCTGAAATGGGGGGGAGGGGGTTAAACTGTTGTTGAAAAGGTAATCACAGACATGTTGAAAAGGTAATCAAAGTATATTAATGTATTAAAATTTTAAATTAATATGGGATACGATTACTTTAAAACACATCCATCTTTTGTGCAATTAATTCAACCCTCACCACTTTCTTTTTTTTTTCCTTTTTTCTTTATAATAAATGTTTGGCTTTAGGTTCGGGTTAACTAAATTTGGAACACCATGTGATGTGCCTCACACATGGGCAAAAAGTTGAAGACCTAATCAAAATAATTGGACATGCCGCACATGCATCTTTGAACCAAATTACTAGAGAGGATATTAGTGTGAACTCCTCGGGTTCCTATCTCATATTCATCATTGAGACTTACCTTTGATTTCAGGTTAAACCCTTTTTTCTTTTCTATGTATCCTTGAACCATTCTTTGATTTCGAAGCATTCAAGTGGACTTAGAGTTATAATACTAAATTATGACAATTTTAGAAAAAATATTTATGTGAAAAATATATGAGTGAATTACACCCAAAATTTTTAAACTATTAGTAAGTTTATATTTTGTTCACTCAATTTTAAAAAGGTTATAAAATAGTCATTGAACTATTTGAGAAATTATATTTAAGTCACTGGGTTGTTAAGTTTTTTTTAAAAATAAAATCCAGCTAGCGATTTTCAAGCGACAGTTCGACAATCAGTACAATGCATCAATAGTCAATGATGAGTAGAAGAACATACTGAATTGATCTGACGACCAATGCCTGAGAAAGGAAAAGAAAGATATTTAAATTTTGGTTTGTAGATCGTAATATTCAAAGCTATTTCATGAAAAGAAATTGAATTGTTGAAGAGTAAGGGAAGGAAAGCTTTTGATTGGTTCAGACAGTGCGAATAGAAAATGTCATACAATAGCGATTTTAACAACAAGTGACTTAAATGAAAACTTTCGAATAGTTCAGTGATCATTTTGTATCTTTTTTGAAGTTGAGTAACCTAAACGTAAATTTAGTGACCTTAGTTGTACAATTTACCCAAATATATATATTTTTAAAAAAGTTACATAAAATATAAATGAGGCTTTGTTTAGAATAATGACGTAAAGTTTTAAGATGTTAGTGATTCATTCTAATTTTAAAAAAGTTTTTATATATTTTATATAAAACTGTAAAAATATAAAAACATGATCATAATATTTTTTTATACTTTTAAATAAAATAGATTTTTTTTTATTTCTTAAGATATCTACTGAACCCAATAACTAATCTTCCGCATTATGTAGGCTCATTAAGGAGGTAGATGTTGGCCACGAGTTTTAAAGCTGCTCCATACCCAATGCAAATATCGAACCCTCGACCACTAATTAAGATAAGAGAAACCCTTACTATTTCACCTAACTCCCGGGACTAAATGAAATGAATTTTTAATCACACCATCTAAAACATTTAAATATAATATAGATAAATAGATTGAATACAGTATAATTAAACAATAACATATAGCATAAATATATAAAAATTTACATTTAATGGATTGATGTTATATAACTGCAAACACTATCAATTAAAAAAATATAATAATGATATTTATTCTAAAGATGTTTGAAAGTATTTTTTTAATAAAAATAATAAAGAATATTTTAAGCCTAACCATTAGTATTTTTAACTCTATATGTCCCCGTAATAATATTCTTTTTAACTAGTGGAGATAACAAACAAAATATAGGAAAATGCAAAGGGAAAGCGCGTAAGCTGGTGAGAAGTGGGACCAAAAATCGTCCTTTTTACGCGTCTGTAAATCAAATTGAAGCCATGATGGAGCTGAAGCCAACAGAGGCCGTTGCTGCATCTGCATGGCTACTAAGCTTTAACCGTGAAACAGGACAGGGATCCCCTTCTCATCTCCATTTTCCCCTCCTTTATTACCATCCACCGCAACACCAACAGCAGCTTCTTTTTTCTTTTTTTTCTCCTTTTCCTTTTCTTTTGAATGCATTATTTATCACACCCAAAAATTAAGAAAGAAACAAGAGCCACAGTTGCTGTTTTTCCTACTGGACCCTATTGAATTTTATCTGATCTGATGATCCATTCAAATATATATATAATAATTTAAATTTCAAACTATTTATTAAATCTTTTGTCCTCCACAATTGGGATTTTACTGGTTTATTTTATCTTGTAGGGAGGAACTTAGGGATGGAAAAAAAATTGTTACCATTCGGCTTTTCCTTGGTACATGTGATAACTAATCAAACTATTATTCCTTATCATGTTTTGGGTTTGAATTGACTTTTTCTTTTTAAGTTTTAATAAAAAGGTACATTTGAACTTTTTCTTATCATTGTGGTCCTTTTTTCTTTACATTTAAACTTGAGATTTTAAATTTAAGTCTTATCATATATAAATTTGTGAAGTGTGCCTTGTATTTTCGGTCAAACAGACGGCAACATCGTGACAAGAAACTTCCTGATGTTGCGACGATGCGAATGGAGATGTTGCGACATGGCTACATGTTCCCTACATAAATCGAGTTTCTTCTCTCAGTTAAACTTTGATTACTCATTGATATTTTAGTATGATTAGACCTCTAATTTTAGCCTATTTAAAGGAGCATTGTATCCCTGTTTTAAAAAGGCAAAAAAAAAAGCAATTATGGAGGCAATAAGATGTAGTCGCATATGAGTTTTGGTGAGAGTTTCGATGGTAACTATAGAGAGAATTCCGTACTCCTTTTGAGAGGGCTCTATGAGAGTTAGGGCTTTGTATTTGGAGTTTGGGTTTGTACGTTTTGTACATTTAAGTTTATTTTTTTCATATTGTACTCTCGTTTATTTTTTCATTTAGTGAAAAGTCGACGCCTCCCTTGCCCATAGTTTTTATCCTCTTCAGATGAATTTTTCCATATAAAATTTAATTTTTCGATCTTTTTTTATTTTTCTCTTTCATTATTTACACGGGTGGATCTCTAATCAAATTTGATCTAAATTCAATCCAGTTGAATTATTTATTTTTGTCTTCAAAAACACTCATAATAATTGGGTTAGGAGAAGTAAGAGGTTTCAAAAATAATTATCCAAAATTCTGCATTTATTTAAAGATAATATTAGATAAATGTAATTATGAGTTGAATCAAATAATCATTTATATTGATAGGTGATTCCATAAAATTAAAGGAGTGATTTAGGCGTTGAGAAGGTGGGTTAGGTGGAATAATCCGTAATATTCAGTCACATACCATACCATTAATACAAGTGCATGTTAATAAAATTGGAGACGAAAATTATGTCCCAATCTGACGGACCAACCAGATCTAGGAAATCTGCCATGCAATCCCGGGTATTGAAGATTTTAATCAAAAAAGTACTAAAGTGCATGATGTTGGAGCTTCTTCACCAACACATACCATAAAATACTACGTGGGCGTGGCTTGGGGTTGGCATGTGAAGGTGCCACCCACTGGATCTAACGTCTTCTCTAATCTATTCTTCTTTGCGTTTGGATCCCCTCATATCTCATGATGCCATGCCCTATTTCTTATTTCCTAAATGGCTTGATTTCAATTTTACTACTACTTACAATCATCCTGTTTTGCTGTAGTGTCAAACTAATAAATTTGAATAACTTCTTAATTGTTTTAATCATATATTTTGTCACATCTCAACATTTATTCTAACAATTTATGCCTATTTTAATACTAAAATTCAATTTTTAATATTTTAATACCCATATATATATACACTTTTTTTTTTGCAAATATCAAAAGGGTCATTATTATTGAACAAAAAAAGAGTCATTACTTAAAGGTAATTATTTGGTCACAAGCACCGAAAATTTTTCACATTTACTATTTAATTATTTATTTTAAATTTTTTTTTTTTGCTTAGCGGCGGTGTCAATATCCGAGCTGACTATCAATTTCTTTTTACTCCCTCTCACCAACTCTTTCTTTCTTTCTTCTTTCCATTCACTCCACACGTCTTCTCTTCTTTTTTTTTAGTTTGCAAATCTATTTTGTAGGTATTTTTCTTATCTTTACAAGTTGTGATGGATAGATGATAATGTCTGTTGTTCGCTAAAACTCCACTGACCACCAGTAATTTTTCTTGGAAAGTGGGTGGCTCTTTGTCAGTTTCTTAATCTATTTCTGTTTTGAAAATGTTCCAGAACAATAAATGATTTCATGAGTCAAATTGGACCCATGTTATCTTAAGTTTTATACGTTTTTTTTGTTTGTTTTTCCATTGTTTAATAAGTCTTCAGTTTTAGAAGTTTTTGTCTGCTCTTGTAGCACGGTTTTTAGTCTTGCTTATGCTTATGCATGTAATCTTGTTTTACAAGTGATTTTAGGGATGGTTTTGTTGTCATCTTCTACAGTTTGGTGAATGCTCTATTCTTTTTTTCAATTTTTACCCGTCGCTTTGGACCATCCGAGGTTGATTTCCTTATCATGTTAAGTGCTTGCAATCAGTCTAGATATGCCGTGCTTGAGTTGTGACAAAGCCAAATGTTAACGTGTCACAATGTTCTATTGATGCTGAGGCTAAAGCTTTTGTTGTGTTGATAGAGTTTGTCCTTCACCATTTACGACGAGTATTTGTTATTTTTTCTCTAGATTGTATAGTTCCATTCATTAAATGAATTAATAAATTTACCTTGTATATATACATGGTAAAATTTTAATCCAATTATAAAGTTTAAAAATTTTAGGGCCAAAATATCAAATAACTATCTCATTATTTAATTCCTAAAATTTTATTACTAAATTCACTCGAGTGAATACGTTAATAAATAAATGGGGTAACCAATTCCTCAAGTCTCTTCTTAGGGTTTGACTTTGCATGTATAAACTATATTAAATTTAATTAGAAGATGAATAAACAAAGGTTTTATGTAACCCTTATCACATGGGATTTCATAATTGCCTTTTTGTTGACATTATAAGAAAGTCCACTCCACACATTATATATATAACAAAAAAAAAACTTTGAAGATAGTGCATCCATTAATTATACATTATCCCAAATTAATCATTTTTAGAAACTCTTAGTTGTACTAATTGACAAGCAAGATAGCATTTAAAAAATAATACCCACATTGTATGAATATTGTTACCAATATAGGAGGACGTAAGTTTGAGTGCACTACAACACATTACCTTTCTATTTATGAGTTAAAAAAAATCTACGAATAATTTTAAACATTATATGAAAAAGAGCAGATATAATCAAAATCTATAATAAAAGTATTTAAAAATAATAATTCTCACAATTTATCTTCAACGACCTCCTTTGTGAAAAAAAAGTTAGACATATTAGTTTATTGGTGATAACTTGTTTACATTATAGTTTATATGAATACAAGATTAAAGAATAACATTACTTAATCTTCAATATTCAAAGGAATATAGTAACATGATTTCTTCTAAATGATAGATTTAAATACTTAGTTTCCCCTTTGAATTTATGATGCGTATAACAGTTTGACTTTTCTTTTTCTAAATCTAGTCTGATTGTATTACAAAATATGAACTTTAATTTGATTCCCTTTAGGAAGGTACTACTACGTGGTACCCAATTTCTCGCTTCCTATTAAAATTTTATTAGTATTTTATTAATATAAATTAATGAATAATTCAGAATTATTTGAATTAAATATAATTATTATTTTTAATACATGATGTCTTGTGGTTCAATAATAGCATATTAAATTATATACGATAAGTGCAATAATTATAAATCTTAAAAAATTATAATAACTTGAAACTCAGATTTATATTTATATACAGGCGACGCCCGGGGCAAGCAAGGATTTTAGCACTAAAAATAGAAAAATTTTGTTTAGTCCATTTAGGAATAATAAAATTATAAATTAATTCATTACAAAATTATACTTTTAACTTTCCAAAATATGAAAAATAATTATGTTTAATCTATTCAAAAATAACAAAATTATAAATTAATAAATAGTAAAATTTTAAAATTTTTAATAGAATATAATATATATATATGTATGTATGAACTTCAAAAAAAAAGTGAAGGATATAAACCCTCTTTAAAATTTTAAAATTAACAAAATTATGTTATCAAAATATGTAATTTTATTATATTATTAAAAATTAAATTAATTAATATTTAAAAATAGAGTTCATATGATTACCTCAAAATTAATAATTTTTTATATGAAATTTTAATTAATTTATTTAATTTTTAACTTAATAAATTGCCTCTATTTAAGTACGTTGAAGAAAAATAAATTGATTTAATTAAAATATAGTCCATTAACCTACAATTAATTCATTAAATTCTAATTTTTAATAAAAATTATTAAAAGAAATTTTCCCGCATCCGGTAATTTATGGATAAAATTATAGTAAATGAATGTATGAAGGAACAATTAAATATAATTTTAAAATTTTACAAAATCTATTAATATAAATGATAAAGATTCTTTTTCTTTTAAAAACATAATCTTTTTTAAGACATATTTAAGTTTGGAATTATGATAACTTCAATAATTATTAGAAATATAATGTATAAGATAATATTAAATAATTTAAACATATAGTTTTTAATCGATTATTGCCATTCAGGATGATTCAGCTGAAACATCTAATTCTACCCTAATCAGAAGAATACTACAAACTTTGTCGACGGTAAAACAGTGGAAGATCCATCATATTTCTCGGGAAGAAAATATAACTGCTGATAGTCATGTTAAGATGGTTCGGGACAGAAGACCAGGCTCAAGATTATTTGAGGATCCTCCTTGGAGGACCTAGGCTAACTAGGTTTGTATTCATTTTATTTTCACAAAAAAAAAATTCATAATATAAAAATTAATTTTTTTATTATAATCATATAAATTATATTAGCTATTAATAAAAGACAAATAACTTTTATATTTGCAAATGTAAAATTTTCATTGTGTTAAATAGTTCTAAACTAATAACTTTAAATTTAATAAAATAATTACGTAAATAAGTTATTAATAAATAATTAAAAAGATTGTAGTCACATATTAATAATATTGTAATAAAATTGAGATAATAATTAATTCATAATAAAGTAATAAATTATGATAGGCAATACAATAATCATAAAATTTCAAAACTTGAATAAGCTATAAATAAGAATAAATTTTTTTACAAATCTCATCATTTTCTTAGCATAAATTTTAAATTTTACAATTATAGATTATTAAATTGTATGTTTCTATAGTTGCAAAGGTTTTGACCGATTGAGTCTTAGCTCGATTAATATGGGTATTGTTGTCAATGTAAGAGGACGTGGATTCGAATGTACTGAAGCACATTATCCTCTTATTTATGGGTTAGGGAGGGGTCACTCCACTGTTTAAGATATTTGATTTGACCATCCATCTACCAGAATGATTAATTTAGACACTAAAGTTAATCACAGTAAGAATTTGATTATTCAATAGTTATTCACTAATGATTAAATTACATGACAATAAAACATATGTAACAATCCCTTTTTTAGTGGTGTCGGAACATTAGTTTTGAGATCACAAATTCCGACATGTCGGCCCATAAATATTAATTATTATTTAATATTTACGAGGTTATTAGTGTCGTATTAAATGTTGGTCCTGTAATTTTAATGTTTAGATAGTCAATTAAGCAAAAAAAGACTAAATCGTAAGAGTTACGAAAGTTAGTATTTACTAGTTAAAAGTGATAAATAGCTATTAAACTTTGAAGTTGTGGCTTTAAATGATAACTATACCTATTCTAATTGTAGTGGACGGCTAAGGGCTAGATGTTTGTTAAATTTGCATGTTTTATTAAAGGGTAAATAAGTAATTTATTAAATAAAACTTAAATTTAATATATGTAAGAATAGTATCATATTCCTTAGTGGAATTCTCCACCTAAAAATTAGAATAGAAACACCATTGAAGTTGCTTGGTTTTGGCTTGACTAAAATATAATTGCACGGTATGTAAATTCTTGCCCGATTTTGATAATTTTTATATTTTTGAGATCGTTGTAACTTAATCTAGATAGTACAATGACTAATTTGTGAAATTAGAAAAGTATAGAAAATATACCATTGGTGATTTTAAATGATTTGAATGTTAATTGGTAGAATATGATGTTTCGGTGTTTAATAGAAATATTTTGTTAAGTGATTTTGTATAATTTTCAAGTTTAAGGGTTTAATTGAAAATGAATTAAATTAGACATGATTTTCTTCTGAAATTTTAGCATGTGAGAGCTGATTTGGGATATTTATAATTTTTTTTATAATGGGTATAAACTTTAATTGCAGAAATAATCATGTTTTGGTCTTAGGAACCAAATTGAATAAAATGTGAAATTTTGAGGCTAATGTGAAAAAGTTGTAAATAGAAAGTTATGTGTATTAAATTGAATGGTATATGAAATTGAGGCTAATAATTGAAATAAATCTTATCAAAGATCAAGAACAAGTAGATAATTGAGGAAAAGGGAAGGTAGTTGAATAATCTCTGAATCTTTGTCGTTATTGCAGTTTAGCCCTGGTAAGTTCGTTCAATTTATTTTGATATAAATTGCAATATAAATTGAATGAGGTATTGGATGTTGAATGTTAAAAATAATCTTTTACTGTTAATTTAATATGAATTGAGGGAATAAAATGTTTGGATTTGTGTTTTACAAAAATAACTCCTGAGCCGGATGAACGTAGAATAGAGTACGATTGTCATGTCAATAGGTTATAGTGTGCACTGTTCGGAATTGGTTTGAGATGAGATAATGATTCCTGTTTATTTCCGGTTCACTGAATATACCGAACTCCAGCATTTGTTGAGGACTATCGTATTATATTTATAGTAATAATGGCATGTTATCGGGGTGGATGTAAAGCCTTCGAGCTTGGTACTTGGTGCCGAGGCGTGTTATAGGAGGGATGCTAGCCTATGGGCTAGGCACTTGGTGTCGGGGTGTGTTATCGGTTGGATTGGCTCGTTTGAGCATTTGGCATGTTTCAAATGGATAACTGTGTACTCATATCCGTATATTGTTCATCAGGCAATGTTTCTTGTGTTAAATATCTTATTATTGAATTGTTGAACTGTAACACCCCTATACCTGGTTCGACCAAAGGAACCTGATATAGGAATATTAAATTTGGTGCCGAAGTGACTTTGGCTAATCACTAATAAATTTTGACATAAAAATAAATAAAGTTTTCACTAAAATAATTTAATATTTTTATGCTCAATGTTCAGGGACATTACTGGATATTTTTCTATGTCTGGAAATGTTTAAAAATATAACTTTTGCACAAAATCAGGGCAAAATATCGATACCTTTGGCCTAAGTATCAATACTTTTCCTTCATTATCAATACCAAAAGTGCATTCTGTTTTGGAATTTTTCGAAACCAAGCTCTAGGTATTGATACCTTAGGTAAATTTTTAAACAAAATACTTGGAAAAATTGCTGAAGACCCCCTGCATTTTTTTAAGCCATTTTAAAGTTTAAAACCAATTCAAAATAATCCCAAATCAACCTTATTTAACGCATATCCCATCAATTATGCATGTACGCATTTAGATTTTTAATAATCAATGCAAATATCAACAAAGTTCTTCTTTAGAATCTAAAATAAGTAAAGTTTTCATAACTTATACTTTAGTCCCTACTACTTGGAACACACTTGATTTTCCTAAGTACATGTCATTCTATTCCAAATTAAGAAACATACCCTCTTGTCACTTAGAGATGTGATGAGATGGATATCCACGACCTCAACTACGACTCTTCAAAATCACTGTACCTACGCATTGAAAATAAACGCGTTAAGTCGGTGAAGACTTAGTAAGTACCCATGATATTCAAATTCTATTAAATTCCTTAAATCCCAATATCTCATTTCTTTGTTTATTTATCATATTATATTTCAATTACTTATTATCATATTCATTTGTAACCTTTTTACTTATTTCACAATTTAGTCCTTAAATCCTCAAATCAACCTATAAAATTTATTACTCTTTTAATACATGTATCATATTTCACCATTTAGTGTAAACTTTCATAATTCCCTCACTATTTCTTTCACAATTTATTTTTACATATTTAACTTACTAGTCATTGTTTTTCTTATACTTCCTCAAATATATTCAATTTACTTATGTCTTCATTTTACTAATTCAATATTTCGAACATTAATCGGAGATAAACCTTTAACTTGTAACGAAAATTGTTTACCTTTTTAGTAGAGGCCCAGTAGACTAAACAGAACACTTAAGATATACGGAATTGATACAGAGGTGCACTAAATCTAATGTGAGCCATGTAACGGGAAGCTTATTCGGGCTGTATAACGGAAAGCTCAAGAGGGCCATATATCAGGATGCTCATGAGAGCTAATAATGGAACGCTCTTTCGAGCTATGGTGTGTCCGCAACATATGCAAAACCACAACCAATTTGGGAACTCTGTATCCATCGAATTTCATTTATTCAAACGGGACTTAATACTTGCCAGCGATTATCGAATATGTGACCGATTTTCATACAAGTCAATTATACAATACACATACATAACATTCAATTCAAACATATAATTTTACAATTTAATTACATGAACTTACCTCAACAATTGTTCGTGTACGAAAAATCTACTAATTCGACACTTTTTCTTTTCCACGATCTAACTCCGTTTTTCATCTATCCGGATCTATACGAATGAATTTAACATTAATTTATATTCATTTAAATTCAATTCACATCTTTGGAAAATTACTATTTTGCCCCTATACTTTTAATTAATTTCGATTTTGTCCATAGGCTCGGAAAATGAAATTCATGCAATTTAATCTTTATTCCAAGCCTAACAGATTTTTACATGTAACATTAACAGCCCATGTATTTCCTAAAATTTATAATTTTTCCATGAATTTTACATCTTTACAATTTAATCCCTAAATCACAATTTCATAAAAATTCACTTTACAAAAGTTGTTTATCTATCAAAAAACTTTCATTTTCTACAATAAATTTCATAATTCATGCATACTCATCCATGGTAAAACCCTAGTACTTTGATAACTTTACAAATTAATCCCCGAGATAGCTAAATTAAGCTATTATGATATCGGAAACATAAAAATTACTAAAAACGAGACAAGATTACTTACCCAATTAAGCCAAGTAAGCTTTCTTGAGTTATCTTCTCTTAGCTAGGGTTTCCATGTATTTAATTTTGGGAAAGATGATATAAATGATGATATTTTCTTTTATTTTATTATTTTTCATCTTTCCAATTTTGTCCTTTTCTTTATTTAATTTTCCATGGATGAATCATCATACTTATCTACTAACCCCTCTTAATGGTTTATTTTCCATATAAGGACCTTCAATTTTGAATTCCATAGCTATTTGATACTTATAGCTACTAGAACTAAACTTTTGCATTTCATGCAATTTGGTCCTTTTATCAATTAAACATGTAATCGGTAAAATTTTCCTAACAAAATTTTCATACGATATTTCTATCATACGGTAGACCATAAAATAATTTTAAAATAATTTTTCTTAAGGACTCGGATTTGTGGTACCAAAATCACAGTTTCGATTTCACTAATAATGGGCTGTTACAAAGTTCTAGTAAAGCTTACTCGTATTCTTTTATGTTCCATGTAGATAAAATTTTGTGGAGTGTCACAGCCTGATTTCGACCCTAATCGGACATAGTGGTTTCGGAACCACGAATCCGAGTCTAAAAAATATTTTAATATTATTTTCTGTGTTTATTATGTGTTAATTTACATGTGTGAAAGTTTCGTGAATTAATTTTATTGTTTGTGTGCTTAATTTAATAAAAAGGACTTAATCGCGTAAAATGTAAAATTGACTAATTAATGTGTAAAGTGCTAACATGCTAATGTCTTTATAATGTGAAGTCCTTAATAGGAAATTAGGCCATTAATCATGATAGTGGACGGCATTATGCTTATAATTTATAGTTTTTATTATGTATAAAGGTTATAATAATATATTATATTATAAAGTCAATATATATTAAAAGACAAACAAATTAAAAGCCACATTTTCATCTTATTTTGACCGAAACTAGAGAAAAGAGAAAGAAAGAAACCTAAGCTAGGTTCGGCCATCTTTTGAAGCTTAATTCAAGGTTAGTTTTTGTTCGGTTTTGATAATTTTTACGTTTTTGAGATCGTTGCTTTGAATTCTTCAAAACCCATGTCTTAATTTTGTGAATTGTTGATGATTTTGAAATGTGCCATTGATGAATGCTTGAGCTTTGTGATAGTTGAAGATGAAAAATGAAATATATGTGAAAGATTAACATGTTTTGTCTTTGAAATTTTGGTGAAATTGAGTAATTAGGGCTAAATTGTGAAAATAAATTTTGAGAGACTAAAATGTGAAATAAATGAAATTTGTGAACTTGTATGAACACTAGGAACATTTGGCCCTAGTATGGTGTGATTAAATTTTGTGTATTTTGTGTTTTGTGCAAAAAAGACTTAAAAAAAAGTGTAAAATGTTAGGGGCAAAATGGTAATTTTCCCATTTATGTATTTTTGGATTTAATTGAATGGTTTGATGGATAAAAAGGCTAAATTTGAATATGTTTAGATCAAGAAACGAAGAAAATGGAATTGGATTGGGGAAAAACAAAAGTAGTCGAATAGTCGAACGTCTTCGTCTATATCCGAGGTAAGTCTATTAGCTATTTAATGATATTAAATTAGTATACATGTAACACCCCTTACCCGTAGTCAACATCGAAATAGGGTACAAGGCATTACCAGAACCCATACGCTTGTAAACGTATTTAACCGAGTTATAAATTTCATCTAAATTAAAATTTTCAAAATTATTAACATGGTTTTATAATTTTTCATAATATACCTTCAAAATATTATGATCATAATAATTAGGGCTTACGAAACCCGATACACTCATGCAATTTAATGCTTCATTTCCATTTCATTATTTCGATATTTCATGTACCATCATTTTCATGAATTTTGTACATACCAGTAATAGTTCATTTCAAATTCATGTTATCTCACTTCAAAACTTTACCCGTTATATCATTTAAATATCAATGGTTACATTTATTTCAGATCAATACCAATAATAATTCAATTCCATATTTTCTAATACCCTTATTATTTTCCATATTTATCCCGTTGAATTTCTCAGAAATTCGATGGATTTTCAGAGGTACACTTTTAGTGTACAATTCCGGGTCCGTCGATTCATATTCATGTGCACACATTTCCATTTCAGAGAGCACACTCCCGCGAACCTCATCCTTACAGCGGGATTACCAGTCCAGGCTAAATCCCCTGCAAGATAGCACACTCCTGCGAACCTCATCCTTACAGCGGGATTACCAGTCCAGGCTAAATCCCCTGCAATATAAACTCATAGAGTATTGTCGGGATTACCAGTTCAGGCTAAATTCCCTGCAACGACAATTACTCTAATGAGCTTGGATCTGAATTACCAGTCCAGGCTAAATTCAGACCCTAATTCGGATTACCCGTCCAGGCTAAATCCATTTTCCACATATTCTTCGGAAGGGCTATATCAAGATCACCCGTCCGGGCTAGATCTTTTTCACACATATTCTTCGGGAGGGCTATATCAGGATAGGATCACCCGTCCGGGCTAGATCCTTTTTACCGTCAATTCCTTTTCAGAGATCCATCGAATTTTCCTTTCATTCAACCGAGATTTATTTTCTCTTTTCATCAAGAATATCAATACTTCATCAATTATCATACAATAAACATCCAACTCATTTTCACATCAATAACAAACATTTCAAGCATTTAAGAACATAATTCAAGTTACACGAACTTACCGGGCTAAATTGTAAAAATACTAAAATACAAGAGCATTTTGGTAATTTTCCATTTTCTCGATTTTCTACTCGATCTTGATCTAAATTAATTTTTCATTTTAATAAAACAACTCATTTCATGAAATTTGGTCATTTTTTACATTTTTCCAAAATTGCCCCTAAAGTTTTACTTTTATTCAATTTAGTCATCGAACCCAAATCATGTAAATTAACCATTTGTAATGCAAATCCATAATATTCATACATTTATTTTCCTCCTCCTCCTCTCCATTCCACATCCTTAATTTATATAACATGCTTATAAGTAATATTGTCTATAATTTTCACTATTTTCTTGTAAATTTAATCAAAGCTGTCCATTTGAGTCATAGTCACTAAAATATTTGTATCTTGAGCTAAAGAAATCCAAATTAAGATCCGTTAATTTTACCTAAAATTAGACTCACATATCTTCTTGCCATAAAATTTTCAGAATTTTTGGTTCAGCCAAATGGTACAGTTTATTCTTTAAAGTTTCCCCTGTTTCACTGTCTGACAGTTCCGACCACTCTTCACTAAAAATGAATTATCTAATTGTACAGAATTTGGATGATGTTTCTGTTTGTTTTCTTTGAAAATAGACTCATCAAAGATTATAATAATATAAATTTTATCCCATAATTATATTTTTACAATTTTTAATGATTTTCCAAAGTCAAAACAGGGGAACTCGAAATCATTCTGACCTTATCTCACATAACCTATTATATCTCATAATTTATAATTTCATTGCTTACAATGTTTCTTCTATGTGAAACTAGACTCAATAAGCTTTAATTTCATATTTTATTCATCCTATAATTCGATTTCTATAATTTATGGTGATTTTTCAAAGTTAACCTACTGCTGCTGTCCAAAACTGCTTTAGTGCAGAATATTGATTACTAAGTCTATAACACTCTTATTTTCTTTTTTTACACTATTTCTCAACACTTTCTCTTATTTTTTTCTTCACTAACATATCAAGAACTTATAACTTTATATAATAAAACCCTACATTAACATCAATCTCACACTTTTTCAATAATATCAAAATAAAAAATATATTGAAATCATGATGTTCTTACCTTGCTCAATTGACTTCAATCTTTAACTTGATTTTCTCTCTCCTCCAGCCTCTATTTCTTGAATCTAACTTGATATTCTAGTTCCCCATAGTCTCTTTGTCAATTTTCTCTCTTGGTGGCAATGGAAATTTCTTTGATTTCTAAGTAAAAATGGTGGATTTTTTGTGAAAGGACCAAATTGTAAAGAAAGCAAAGCTTTCTTTCTTCCCCTCTTCTTCTCACGTTAATGCATGCAAAAATGATGGGGATTGCTACTTTTCATCCTTCTTTCCACATATATATATACTAAATAAATTAATAATAAAACAATATCATTTTTAAAAAATCAAATTAAAATATTAATAAACTAATATTTATTTATTTATTAATCTAAAATATCTCCAACATCATCATTATCTTCTAGATTTCTCTCACTTCTAATTGACCATTTTGCCCTTTATGATCTTTTAAAATTCCATCCTTGAGTCATCACTTAATTTGGTAAAATTGTGATTTAGTCCCTCAAACTTCTTCACCTTTTTTAATTTGGTCCTAATCCATCCATTTTTCTTAGTTTCTAGATTATTCCACCCTTAAAATATTTACACCATTGGTCCTTCAACTTTTTCATATTTACACTTTAACCCCTCAACTTTTAAGTATTTACTCTTGGATAACAAAACTTTTCTCATTTTTGCGATTTAATCCTTTCTTGAATTAATATGTTATAATTTACTTCCCAATATTGCCATAACTCAAAATTACCCCTTTTTAGCACTTTATTTCCTTATTTTACTATATCAGAGATATTATCTTACTTTCCTTACTGTAGAATTATAAATGGTATATATATGTGTATAAAGTGTTCGAATATATATATGCTTATATAAATTTTTGAATTAAGTTAAAGTGGGAATGCTATAAAAGCATATATATATAAATATATAATGTATTAATATTTATATATGTATCTATATGAATATGTTCTGAATTTAATTGATTGTATGAAGGTTATATATATATACACATAAGATTCGAATATGAGAAAATAAATATATGTATAAATTCTTGCTTTGATTAAAGGTATGTATTATACTCATATATACATGGGTTTTCGAATATACATATATATGTAAAAGCTTTGGGTTTGATTCGTAATATGTATATTGTAATTGTATAGGTAATTTTTTTAAATAAGGTGATTATATGTGAGATGGAACATTTATATATATAATTAAGTATTGATTATATTATAAGATATGAATGTTAAGCATGTATGTATAGTTTTGAATATGTATGGATGTACATAAATATGTTTTCATATTGAGCTTAGATACATATATATATATATATGTTATGCTCAAATAGGTGTGTATACATAAGTACATATAAATTATTTGTATTAAATTTATTTAAGTATATTTATATATACATGAATAAGTTGTGAACTTAGGTAAAGGCAAGAATGTGTATATATATAAATTCATATAGGTTCGAATATAAATAAACATACTTGTATGGGCTTTTAATTTTTATTTAAAAGGTATAAATGTTAAATATGTATACGGGAGTTTGAATATATCTATATGTACATTTGTGTACAAGTTTTTAGAGTGAATTAAAGCATAAAAGTTTATGTTTTTATAAATGAGGTTCGAATATATGTATATGATTATAAGTTATTAGTACTTGAATTGGATTGAAAATATGATTTGCAAACTCATTTATGTTTGAGCATGGACTACGGTGAATATGTGTTTGCTGTTAATAAATATTTGAGGAATTATTCTGTATATGAGAAATTGAAATTTTTAGGTTTTAAAACCTAGCAGGCTAAGTGCCGGTGATCTGAATCATGCTATAAGCCTAGCAGGCTAAGTGCCGGTGAACTGAATCAGGCTATAAGCCTAGCAGGCTAAGTGCCGGTGATCTAAATCAGGTTATAAGCCTAGCAGGCTAAGTGTCGGTGATCTGAATCAGGCTTTAAGCCTAACAGGGCTAAGTGCCAGTGAATCTGTTTAAATTAAGTGATTATTTGCATTGGGTATATATATGATTTTGGTTATATGTAATGGATAAATATATGAACATTTGTTTCTAAGTATTTGATGAGCATATAAACGTTCGAATCTTTGTGTTTAGTGAGTATATATATATGTTGGTTATCATGAAATTGCTGGATACATATATGTGTATGCACTCGACATATGTGGATTATAGTAAATATATATATGTGCATTCGGCACATGTGGTTGATAAGTATAAATATATGCTTTTGGCATATGTATTTGAACAATATATATGCATTCGATGAAGTGCAAGCGATAAGCACATATATGCATTTAGATATATGCAGGTGATAAATACATATATACATTTAGTTATAATAACTGTATATACATTTGGAGCTAATATTTGTTAAGTATATATGTATATAAGCATTCGGCTATTCATGTTTATGGTGAATTTACATTCGATTTTAAGAGTTGATAATTAAGTATGCTTTTGACTATATGAAATAGTTACCATATATAGTATTTGCGAATTCATTAAGTGTATCAAGAAATTACATAATTATTTTTATAATTTCTGTTGTGCTATAGACTTACTAAGCTATAAAAGCTTACTTTGTTTGTTTATGTCTTTCTGATTTTTAGACTTAAGATCAAGCTTCAAGCTCAGGGATCGTCAGCAAGTTCATCACTCTATCTACTGTCTCGGTATTAAATTGTTTAAATTTTAACTTTGGCATGTACAGGCTAGATAAATGTTTTGGAAAGTCGTACTTTGATATATTGTATATGAAATTAATAGCCATACGAAAATGGCTTATTTTCTTATGGTTTAACGGGATCAAAATGTTATGTTTTGTTTTAAAAAGGTTAAAGTAGAATTTATAATTATACTTACTTAAAATTTGGCTAAGCTTAATATATTTCAATTTATATATATACAATGCTTATATTTTGAATTAGAAATAGTTGATTTAAACCTGTATTCAAACGAATTGCATATCAATGTTAAATTCTTGAATTCTATTGAACGTTTGTATTAAGGTGTGTTTTGTTCAATAATGCCTCGTAACCCTAGTCCGGTGACGGATACGGGTTAGGGGATGCTACATGGAGTCAGACGATCGGATCAACTTGAAGATCACATTACCTAGATACATTTTGGTAGATTTTTATATGTTTATTTTGGGTTATATGGCATGTAATAGGCGTTTTTGTATGTGTTTAGATGCTTTTTACAAATGTTATGTTTTAAGCTTGGTATAAGCTTAGTTGTGTATTTACCTTTAATTTTGGTGTGAATATGTTCATATAAAGTTGTTTTGGTCATGTGATATAAACCTAAATTAAGTGTTTGAATTATGGTATGAGTGAATGTGAATGATTAAGAAGAAATGATAAGTTTGGCATGAGTTTTATATATGAACTTATGAATTTGAATGCAAATTAGTTGATGTGTCAAGTGAATTGAGGTTGATAATTGAATTGTGCTGTCAATGAGGCCACATTGGTTAGACACATAGATTGATTGCTTTGCCTTGTAATACTCCGTAACCCTAATCTGGCGACAGAGACGGGTTAGGGGTGTTGCAACATCTAACAAACTTTTATTAAGTGAACTAAATATACTAGAAATCTTATCACACGCGTATGTGGATGGAAATATTAAATTTATAATATAAATATGTGTTTAAAAATAGCATACAATAAATAATGGAATGTGTGATTTGAAACTAATTAATCATAATAATACAAGAAATATGTATATATTAAAATAATATATATTGAATTGTGAGTAAAACGAAATATAAACACATAAATCATCGTATAAACAATACTAAGTACACTACAATTATTTATCATGGTTTTGTCAACAATTGTGAGTTAGTATCGAGTTGACTAATGAAAATAATAACTTGTACACATTTAAATATAAATGTATAAAATACATTGAAATAAAATTTTAATTGAGTATTAAATTTAAAATTTTACTAATCCAATTAATATGGTTTCAAATCTCATCACATAAAATTTTTCCAACTTACATGTCAAATCATAATTTAGTCAATATTTTAAATTATTCTAAAGTCAGAGAGTTAAATTAATAAAACATTTAAAGATATATTAATATATTAAAAATAATTTAAAAAGTTTTTGTTGACATATTTATAATATTTTAAAGTATAATTGAAAACATAATATTTAACAATTCATATGAAAATACCATCTATAATAGGTAACACAATAATTATATGTTTTATTATTAAAATGATAAAATTTAATAAGTTATTAATTTTTTAAAATAATTTTATTATAGGTTCTGATTATATTTAATCTTTTTAGCATAATTCTTAGAATTATTCATAGCCCCTTCTCAGACCATAAATAGGAGTATAATACGCTTCAGTATACTCGAATCCACATCCCCTGTATTAACAAGAATGTCTATACCAATCAAACTAAAACTTGATCCGCTATTAATAAATTTTTATACATATGCAAAGTTTATCATTATTTTAAGTTTAAAATTATATAATTGAATTCTATTGATAATTTACTATTAATAGAAAATATAGGAAAATATAGATACCAACTTCCGATTTTTTATTTGAATATAGTAGATAAATAATTAAATATTAAAATAGATATCTCTAAAATTTATTTTTTTAGAATATAATTTCTTTGGGCTAGTACTTCGAAATCCATAATTGCGAATTTAGCTATATTCATTGCACCGCTAAGTTATTCAAACCTACTAGAATAGGATAATGATTATGAAATGATTACTAAAACCTGTAATTGGTCTCAAGCTTTATGTAAAATATTTAAATATTAAATTATAATAATTTATATATTTATTAAAATGGTTTGTGGAGTTAAAATTTTTTATTATTTATGTATCAAATAATTATTCTTTAAATTATTACATTAAATTAATTAATAAAATTTTATCTTAAAATATTATAATAATTATATGATAAATTTAATTCACGTGCAAATGCATTATTAAATTAAAATAAAAAAACACATCATGTATTTAATTTTTATTGATATTGCACTTTCAATTTTTATTATATTTTCAATATTTCAAATTAAATTTAAATTCTATATAGATTTAATTATAATTTTATAAAAAATATTAAATATGTTTAATATAGTATGATTTATATCATGTATGTAGCAGATGTTATGACTATTTTTTGGGTTCCATAATAAGGAAATGCCTTGGTTTTAAATTACTTCTGTAGAAAGTTTTATTTTCCTTTACGTAGATTGATTAAAAAATTGGATTTTATTAAAATCAAATTTAATTTTGTTGAGGTAATCGACTCTTTTGAGAGAAGTTTTAAAAGTGTCACCTGTTAGGTAGTCAATTTGACCCTCAACAATTGAAGGTATCATCCTCGTGTTATGGTTTTGTTTTCGACTTTTACGGAGAACCATGTAAAGTTTACAAATGAAAAACATTTCAATTGGTAGAGACAAGTACCTGCAAGATTACAAAACTCAGAAAGGGAGGCAACTCAAACCATCAAGGCTTAATGGCAACATGTTTGATGCTTAAAGCCTTTAAGCCTTAGTTGGTGATTCGAGTTGCCTCATGCTCAAGTATCTTCATTATCATTCTCATACCCTATATTAACATCTTTTCCAAGTCTTATAGGTACCTATCTCCATCAATTGAGGTGCCCCTCTTCCGTGAATTGTGGAAATTGGAAATAAAACCCCAACATGAGAATAATATCTTCAGTTGTTGAAGAATCAGATCAACCGTATGACGGATAATATTTTGGAGAATTCTCCTAAAAGAACCGATACCCTTCAACAAATTGCACAAAGTTAAATTTTAGCATATTATCTCTTAAATGTATCAAATGATTTCTGTTGTTTTTGATTTGCAAGTCAAAGGGTGAGACTTACGTGAGGAACCTCTAATTAGTTAATTGATATATTATGGGGCCAAAAAGAAAAAAAAAGTAACAAAAGTCTTAATTCATGCATTATTATCACCTGAGCTGAAAAATTTTGACAACAAAATCGACGAAACTGAAAAACAGGGATGGATTCAGCGCATGAAAGAGATAGAGATAGAGATAGAGATAGAGATGAGATAGAAGTGTCAGGAGGAGGAGGTATGGGGGTGGCTGCACCCATGTGGGTGTGGGTTCAGCCTTATCAGGTGGGGGAGGGGAGGGAACAACATCCACCATTTGCAACTGATCATATCAGGCTTGTTTTAACCTCACCTATCAATCACCCATCTGATATAGAGATCTCCACATCCATGTGGATCTCCTTCTCTGTACTCCACTTGAATCCTGCAATTTCATGGACCTTTTTTTAGCTCCATCCAAAAACGACACAAACTTTGCCCTATTTGGTTTGGTTTTCACATTTATCACTCTAAATCACATAATATGAGTTTTTAGGATCAGCTCCATCAAATTTAACTGCATTTTAAACATCACATTTAATGTTCTAATCACTACAAATTGTATAGGGGTAGGTTTAGAATTGATTATTGGACAATTTTCTTCACCTTTGATCTACCTTTCTCACAAAAACTGCTTCCATGTTACTGAATCTTTCGTGTGGATCTTGTGGTGCCTCCGTTTTAATAATAAGAAAAAAAAGTCAAGAATCGAAGCTGTGTCTCAACCATTTCAGAATCAACTGTTGTGGCCCATTTTCTTTTGTTCTATGTTATCCTCATAACTTGTCTTCAAGCTACAAGAATTTGAGATAACATTTTATAGCTAATATATTAGAATTCCTCCATCTGCATTCTACAACCATCATGAAAATGAATCAATGGTGGAACTTCCATGGTCCCCACCTTTTATTGAAAGGAAACTTTTTTTTTTATGCTGTCAACATAAGGCTTGACATTCAAGGGAAGGCATTATTTTCAAGTCACTCAAAGAAGGAACCCTCAATGTGCATGATTTTATATAACTAGTGGCTATGTATTTTTATTAATTTATTTATTCTGTGTCTGTTTGTGCAAATTATGGGTCAGGATTTTGATGTGTATGAACATGCACTTCAACATGTTGTATATGGAGTAGCCAATAAGACAGGCTTTCAGTTGATTGGGACACTCTGATCTGATCAATATTTTAGCATTTAGATTTATAGCACTAAAAGGAACACTCAATTTTCTCCTAAACTAATTCCCAAAAAAACAAAAAAATTGATACAAATGTATTACCCTTGATTGTGTTGAAGTTTCCCAATTATTGGTTCTAGTTGAGAATTGAATTGTGTTTTTATCTCCTGCTGGTTGCTTGGAAGTTGGAACATTAAAATTCATCCTACCATAACTAAGGTTTTAATCTCAGTTCTTAAATGAATTCCCAGCGTGCAACCATACGCACCTACTCATAACTTAATTGACCATCAACTGCAAGCCAACCACCAAAACGACTAAACTATCCCCAGAAACGCCAAAAGTAGTTTGCTAGAGGCTACTAGAGGATATCTTGGTACAACATTTTGTATTTGGTGGGCACTGTTTGTTGGTTTCTGTGTCTCACTGGAGTTAGGTTGAGAGTTCAATTGCACTGCCGATGGCTGAAACATTATCAACAATCACGAGACTTAAAAGCATGATGGTGAGACTAAAAACCCCTAAAATGACTCACTGTTGGATGTAATATCAATGGGAAGTGCTTAAATTATATTAAAAACAAACCCCAGATACATTAAGTTTTTAGGTTATGAAAGTAGGAACTTTGTGAATGTGTGGGTACTGAAAATTGTGGGTGTAAGTGGTTCTTTGAGGGAGGGAAGAAGTGTTGCAATCAAATTAAGGGGAATGTACTCAGAGACGGTGGACATATAGACTTAAGCAAATCCTGTAATATTAAGTGCAACAAAGGAAAATGATTAATAAGATAGAGAACTAGTGAAACAGGCTAAGTAGGAATGAAAGTAAGACACAGCAAAATAGACAGAGAGCTCTAGAAAAATGTTTAAGAAAGTTAGAATTGTTAAAATGCCAAAAACTCCTTTTATAAGTGATGATGGCCTCCGCACGTATAACAATTGCTTATGAAAGGATTTTTGGCAATTCTGAACATTTTCTAGGACTCTCAATCTATGCTAGCTGAGTTATACACCTAGTCTAGTTTCACCTTATTAACCTTCACCTGCCCATGTACTCGACGTTAAAAGGATTTGCTCAGATCTTCTCTGCCGTCTCAAAACATCTTCTATTGAACTTGTTTGCAACACCCTCTTTTCACCAAAGAAGCCGCTAAAGAGGGTTATGAGACATGTTGCTAAATTGAAACCAAGAAATCAAACAACATACATTAGGGAAGGGACGGCCGTAACCATTCATGATTTTCCCTGTTACGAATTCGCTTTTGGAAGGTACGCAGCTTTTGGTGCATTGACTGCTTCTAAAGGAAACTGAAAATATTGAATCAGCTTCAAATTAAAGAGAAATTAGTCAATTCTTGAAAATTACGAGGGAAATAATGAAATTTATTACCATCTACACTCGATAATTGAAAACAACGATAGCAATGGGGCATATATTTCTATTACTATGAAATTCATGAATGAAGTAATGAACTGCAGGGTTACCATAGTGACAAAAATGTCTTTACAGTGATAATCGTTAAGTTTCTTCAAATCAATCAATCATTTTCAGTTTCTTAGAACCTCCTTAAGGTAAAGAACATCATCGCGAGGATGCGCTTCTTCAACTTGAACTTCTACTTCATCTCCTACCTGAGATCCTATAGACACCCATGCAGATGCCTGAAGTCCCACCTGCAACATTGAATGTTCGATTAAAAATGTCAATATTAATGCAGATGTTAATCAGAACTCTTGAACACCAAAATCCAAATCTGTTAAATTACTTAGTTTCTTATATAAATGATAGCAAAGTGACTACTAAATATCCTTGCCTCAACAAGTAATAAGGCTGTAATCCTGTCCTTGATGAATCTAAGGATCAATGCACGAAATTTTTTCTCCCTTGGCTGCCTTCTCAGAAACTCTATTATCCAATACCGGAGACTGCTGGCTGAGAGCTTTCTTACTACTCTAACTTGCATATTTACTATTGATGCCATCCCTTCTAGTTGACCAGCTGAAAAAGGTGGAGATTCACCTCTAAGAAATGCCTTCACCTGGACCGAAATATGAAAACGTTACAGTCATTTTCAAACAAGATAAAGTATCAATCTTTGCAGCATGACAACATTCAATATTTGTATTAAAATATCTAGACTTGTAATACAATGATAATAGCAGTCACAATAATAACAGTAACAGCAAACACACCCATAATGTAAAAGTTACAGTACAGATGAACAATATTAGCAACAAACATCTCCGATAGAAGAAGCCAGAAGACAGATTATTAAGATTGATTTGTGTCAACAAAAGTAAAGAAAAGACCTGATAGTGAGCAAGGAGATCTAAATATCTACGGATGGGTGATGTAAACTGAACATAACCAGGAAGTCCAAGAACCCCATGACGAATAGGCTTCCTGAAATCAATTTCAGCTGCACGCATTATTCTAACAATGGCAGAGCTTCGAACTGGCCCTTCAGGAAGATGTGAATATGCAGAAACATCAATATTTGACTGTGGTTGTCCTCTATAGGGTAAAGGGATGTTATTGCGAGATCCAAATGTGGCTACAACTTCTCCACAAAGTATCATCATCTCAGAAACAAGCCGCATTGCAGGGTCTGCTTGGTTTTCAACATAAAGATTAATTGATGGTTCAAGGTCTTCTGGGTTAACTACTTTAATGCGAGCTTCTAGGGTGGATGTATCAATTGCACCCTGCAAAATAAGTAATGTCAGAGGATTATTAGGGATGTAAATTCAGAACAAGCCTGTCTTACACATGCATACATAGAATAACAATAAACCCTCGGCAAATTAAAATGATAATGAAGTACAGCCCAACCTGCTGGCGACGCCATTTTAACCTTAGAGCAGCTGCTTCAGATAGAATCTTCAGTTCAGCCTCCTCTTCCAGGTTCAAATGAAGCAGCTCAGTTGCACTCTCATAGGTCAGCATATAAGTTGGTTTAATAATCGAGTTTTGAACTGAATACTCTGCAATGCTTTAGTACCAAAGACATGTCAGATGGTCTCCATTAATAAAAATATAAGCCAAAATCTAATGAAACCAAAAAATAAAATTGAAACAGTTTATTGTGTACAAAATGTAAGCAATCAATGCACATGCACGCAAGTAAATGCACAAATAGAGACACAAGAAAGGAAATGAGATTAAGTATTATTATTTTCAGTTCCAAAATGATGCAGTCATGCCAACAATAATTACAAATAGTATAATAAGTTTACTCAACAATTAAATATACAAGTGACTCAAATCGAAGTATTGAGGGAGCACCAAAAGAAATTATTAGGAGTTCCAGACTCCAAGTGAAGATATACACCTCCATCACATTACTGACTCAATCTTATGAGTTAAAGAGCTAACATGCTGTCCCCCCACCCTCAAATGTAATGTCAACAGAAACATAGAGATAGCAAGTTCTTTATAATCTGCAAAGTAGCAAAATAATAAATTCACACTTTACCTGCCATCAGAGTGCAGGATAACAGAAACACTGACCGCATTGCAAAGTTCTCCTTGTTTCAAACTCATTCCCTCCATAGCAAGTTTCTCGGGAAACATAGGATAAGTGCCAGTCGGCAAGAAAACAGAGGTTCCTCTTCTCAGTGCTTCCCTAAACATAATCAAGTTTATGAAAATGACTGTATAAAATTGTTTTAACCTACAGTCACAATTTCAAAAGATACCTGTCTACCATGCTCCCAGGTTCAACATATCTAGTTGGATCTGCAACATGTATCCATATTTTCATGCGGCCATCTTGCAACTTTGTTGCACTTAAGGCGTCATCAAGCTACAAACAATAAGCATTTGAGAAAAAAAAAAGTTGACCTAAAAAGGAAATAGAATTCACGTCAAGAAAGCCAGCGGTGGCAAATACCTCATCAGCCTCATCAACATCAATAGCATAGACCTTCAAATGAGTAAGATCCTCTCTGTTCATCTAAACGAAAAGAAAACTAGGTCGAAACATGAAAAAAAAATGAAAACCAATATAAAATTCTTTATTGGTTCACATTTAATGTTGTAGAGACTAAGATGAAGTGGAAGAAACATTTCTGAATGTCAGAGAGCTGATTTTTGACTTATAATGTCATAAGCTGCTGCATACTTTTCGAGTACTCCCTTTGACCCAATAAAAAAGTCACAGTTGATATTTTTGAGGTCAAACTTTTTAAACTTTTATCTCAATTATTTTAAATATTCTAATTAATTAAATTTTATAAAATATATATTTAAAAACAACTTCATTAAAAGTTTTTACAATATATTTTTCAAATTTTTATCTTACAGAATAAGAGGTAAAAGTTAAAAAAAATTGACCACTAAAAGTCCAAATGTGACAAATTTAGTGAGACAGAGTGACTAATGAAAATGAAACCTTTTAATAGAGATGGAAGCCAGAATTACCTCATCTGAGTCAGATGAATCAGACAGAAGACTTTCAGCAGCAGCTATGATCTCATCAGAATGATCTGTAAGAATATTTAACTTTAACAGATCAAGATTGACATGCACAGGAAAATAACCAATGTTTATGAGAAGGTTTAGTGCAGAGGATGCTGTTTTTGTTAGTCCCATTGCCTTCAGGATCTGACAAGAATAAGAATACATCAATAAGAGAATGTGAAATTAACCGTGTAATTTATACAAATGCAAACATAACAAAGGTCATAAAACTGATTTAAGTTTTATTTCTTTTACAGAAAACCTATGATCTTATGGTAACAAATTCGTCTTGATCATCCTGTTAGTAATACAGAATGGATTATGATATCATAGAAAGATCTCAATCAAGTCAGACAAACTACCATTCCAGCAGTTTTCCTTTGCTCATCACTTTTGCAGGCATCAATGGCATATGCTTCAAGGGATTCAATTTTGTATAGGATTTTCTCATCCATCATCCAGGAAGATTTGGAAGGTTTAGCGAGTGCAGCCTTTGCTTTAGCAGAGACAAGTAATTGTACAAAGTCCTGAAGTTCTTTCTCAGAGGCATCCTTGGCAAGCTTCTTGTGTAAAAGTTCTTCCACCTACATATGAAAATCAATAAGAGGTCTAGGATAAGGTACAAGACATAACTCGTCTGACTAGTCCAATTTGCATATAGAAGCTCTTCTACCACACTTTTATTTGTGTCAAAACAGCACTCTACCAGACTTAATCAACCATTAAACCAAAATATACAGTGCATGTACTTGTACTGTCGGTCGAGGCCCATAAATGGTACGAGAACCTTTTGTTGCCAGCACAGTGAAGTATACTTCATCTTTTGATAGCAAAAGATGGGCACAATAGCTCTCAAGAGGCTCTGAACTACCAAATATCATCTGCACAGTAACATAAGATCACCAAATGCACAAGCAGACAGGTCCATAATTCAAAGGAAAATATGTACCTCGGCCAATTCTTCAGCTGTCACTGACGCATTCTTTTCAAGAAGCTCAACCCAAGCAATCTCAAGCAATGTTGGGTCCTGCACCAAAATATTTTGCAACATTGTAAACCACAGAAGAACACTACAACAAGTATTCTGTTTGTCATTGATAAAGCAAGTTGAACGAACCAAGTTTTCCTGAGCTTTTTGGAGAAATTTTGAGATCTCAGCATGATCAAAATTTTCTACACCTGGAACAATATATGTAATTTGTTGTGGTTTGATAGATGATGTGACACCATTCTGTATTACAATAAAACAGAAAAGTCACATTAGCTCAAACATTCTGAAAAGTCTAAACATCTAATGTAACAAACACGAGTTCTAACACCTAGCAACCTATTCAACATGCCGCATGAGTTGTTTCTACAAGAACCTGATCGTACACCATCCAGTTCTTCTTTCCATCAGGTCTCTGAGCAACTCCGAGCAATACCCTATCTGAATCCTTCTTAAACTCCAGCAGCAATCCCTTTTCTATTTCTTGATTGACAAGCTTATCTTCAAGAAGCTCACCACTAGTCGTTAGCCTGAATTTGATAAGAAAATTAGTTGTCACATTCAACCTTAATCAATTACTCTAAATCAAACACATGAGTAATGTTCAAAATCCATTTTGATTAAGCAGCAAAAACGATGTTAAATATATAACAGATCATGGAAGTAACAAAAAAGGAAAACAAGTACGTAGCTGAAAAAAAAATTGCATTTCTTAAATTACATTTTATATTCAGTATAATCACGATATAGCTAGACTCAGTAGCATTTTACTCTCCTTTTATTTTTTTTGGTATGAAACAGTTACACCTAAAAATGTCCTTTGCTTAGTAATTCAATTTTAGTTAAATATAATTTCTCACGAAGAAAAAGAAGGTAAGCAATGGTCAAACTTTACTTGACAGTGGCGCGAATTCTTCTGCGACTGCGCCAAGCTGTTAGCTCTTCCATGACGCAATCAACGATACTATGAACCGAACGCGAAAGGCCACCGCCATATCCTAGAAACTGATTCCCGCAACAAAAAATAGGAAATCGAAGCCCTAACTCAGAGTTTCGGCGAAACGGTAAGGAGCTGAATTGGCGGAAACGGCAGCCAAACGTCAACAGAGGAGGCGAAGCGGCGGAACGAAACAAAGAACCACCGTTGACGGCGCGAACAGCCATCATTTCCTAATCTTAGTGAAGAGGAAAGTTATGGTTCATGTGGTGAAGTGAGGGAAGAAAGATGGAGCTTGGTTTGAAGTAGCTGTTGGCGATAAAGCCGTATGGAGGTCCGGATGATATTTTGTCGCCAAAATGACCCGCGGACTTATAAGGGCCGGGTCGCCTGCTTTGTTATTAGAAGGAGCCCGTATACCATGGATTCTATGGTCCCTTTGAAGATTTGGGGCTTGCCCAGTGAACCGTAATCAATGTTGGCCATTCGGTTTATTAACAGAATATGTTTTCTGAAAAGGTGGGAAAATGGGTAGTCTCAGATTTTAACATTGAAGCGATTTTTTTTGCCACTATATCAGTGGTTGAATTGACCTGTAATTTTTAATTAAAAAATCCCTGTAATTTAGATATTTTATTTCTACATAAATCAAACTTTTATATTTACTTTTTAACAATTATAATTATAATTCTTTTTTAAATCAATTTTTATTTTTTACACATATTTAATAATCTAAAATAAAAATAATTTGTCTATAAAAAAGTGTTGAAAACAGTAAGTTTTTTTTTTCATTTTAATATTATACTATCCTATAAAAATTTTAAGTTTAAAATTTAACTTTTATTCAGAATAAGGTAAAATGTTTAGAAATTAAAGATAAAATATAGAATTTTTTTTATAATTTAAAATCTATATTTCTCAAACAATATAATTATATTCCATAATTATTTTTGTGGAATATATAAAACAAATTTTATAACTTAAATCTTCAATAATTAATTTTTCCAATTATGCTCAAATAAATCTATATTTTAAGTAAACTTTTAACACAATTTAATCTTCCATTTTAAAGAATTTATTTGAATACAAACCAAAAGATAAAGTACTTACTTCAATATAATAGTAATATATTGATTTATTTACGAAAACTAAAATTAATTAGGACTTCTTCTTTTTTCATTTTGATACTTTAGCTACCAATCTAGAATGGGGAAATAAAACTTATTATAAGCATATAAAAAGGAATGGGTCAGAAACATGTTTGTACTGATAAAACATTTGTACATGAAAGTAATACATGCTAGAAGATCCATGTGTTTGGCGTATATATATATATAAACAATCAGCTGCACTGCTGAGAACATAAGCTCTGGATCTGAGAACTGCTTGCACCCGGCAAAAAGTATGTGGTGGTCCTTCCGTTGGTGGAGCAAGTTACATTAACTTGGCTGCCTAGTTGGGTGGACTGCAATAATAGTACATTTTCCATGGTTTAAATTCAAGCATATATACACTACACACCAATATTTTAAAAACAATGGCATTCAGAAACTGATTTCCACCACCAAAGTCTAGTTCAAGATGCACATTAACTGAGAGAATTGAAGAACCATGTACCCACCCCCTATGTTACCCAGACTTGAGAGGATCATCATACCCACATGCTCATGTCCGAGCAGGTGTCAAACAAAAACGTCTAACACAAGTGCTTTAATGAAAATGTAGAGTAGGAAACATAGCCCACCGCTTTTCACAAATCCTGTGTCATGGTCTGGCTAGAATCCATAAATAATTGTGTACCAGTTAAGGATGAAATCCTTTTTTTGAAAATTCATGCCTGGTACCATAATTGCATACAGTTTGATAGAAGGATTGAATCCGTTGATATGCGTTAAAACATAAAGAGAGGGAAATGTAAAATGAAAAAGGGTGTTGATTTTGTTACCGAGCAGTACGCAGGCTCTGTATTGCAGCTCCATCTTGAAGTAGGTACGCAGGACAAGTAATGACACCAAGAACAATGATCGTTTGCATTGACTCCTCGTAGGAGCATAATCAATCCAAGACTCAAACTGCAAAATTAGCATCGCCTTTTAAATGCAAATAGAAATCAAATGTCACCATGCCAAGTAAACAAAGCACTATGTAGATATAAAACCAAATGAGGGAAAGAAAACTAGTCTGTGAGCATGGAAGCAGTAAACTACAAAAACTAGTCTGTGAGCATGGAAGTAGTAAACTACATAAGCTCATCAGTCGAAATAGATATCATATTCTTAAGCTCCTCCATTTTTTTTCTTTCACTATCTTTTCCAACATTTTGAAACTGCATTCGAGAAACAAAATGGTTCATCTGCTTACCCCACAATTACGAGGATCAAAGAAACAGCCCACAAAATGCACTGATACTTCTTGAATTTAGGTCGGGCTGAACTTGAATGTCCAGGAGGAGCATATCTTTGACTAACCCATCCAAACTGGGGGCGGATGAGAAATACAAATCCAAGAAGGAAACCGGTGAGAAATCCTCCAATGTGAGCAAAGTTGTCAACATGTGGTAGGATTCCAACTGCTAAATTAACGGCAATGATGACCAGGAGAGTCACAAATGATGCCACCTGCAACAGCACACAAAATTGAAGGCATTTCAGCCCGATACCAAGCAATAACATACCACAGTTGTCTGTAACTCAATTAACGACTTTGCAATTTATATACCTTATTAGCATATATTGTCCAATTAGTAATGAGTTCGGAGAGCATGCTTCCAAGTATTCCAAAAAGTGCACCAGAGGCACCAACAGAGATGTTTGACTGGAGGAAAAGAGCAGACATCAAGCTCCCTCCAAATCCAGAGATGATATAGATCAATCCAACCCGTACTGCAACACAATCCCAAAACATCAAGCAGGATTTCATCCTAGCTAAAAAAATTGAAACATTCTCATGTTGTAAGAAGTTAGAGATGCCCAATACTCAGCAGATAGTAATTAAACGAAGTCTAGCCAGAGTTATCAACTGATAGCCTTAACTCTAATAATAAGTTACATGCAGCACTGAATATGAATACATGCATAATAATGCTTCACTTTGATGCCACTAGAGAAGAATTTCAAAAGAAATGGTCTAATGAGGCCTTAAAATCCTTTGAATGACTATCAAAAAGACTAAAGGATACATCAGTGCAAAATCACAGTTTTGATTGATTGGATTGCTTTGGATGCTAATGAGGATGAGAAACAAACCAAACTTGTGGAGAAACAAGAATAAAAGGAGTCAAACTGTCAAAGTCAAAGAACGGGAGGCTTTTATATAACAATTCATGAGACGGTCAAGTCCATGACACAGATATGCATAAACTGAACCAAGAAAATAGGTATGGAACATAAAAAGACTTTCACAAAAACAGCAAGTATAGCTAGTAAGTTCAAAGCATTCTACAAGTTGCAGAGTCTAAGCATCAAATTTCAAGGCAAGGATGAACTCTGGATTAAAAGCAGCACATACTGAATCCGAATTCTCTTTCAAGCCGGATTCCAATGACTAAAAGACTCAACATATTTGCCAGCAAATGAAAAACCCCTCCATGTAACCAATTGCAAGTGATGAGACGCCATCCTTGGTCTCCATCAACCACTTCCTTCACATGTAAAGCCCCCATCTTCAGCAGCCTAACCAAGAACCCAATCGATTAAAACATAATAAAAATCAGCCAAATTGGGAGAATAGAGAGAGAGAGAGAGAGAGAGAGAGAGAGAGAGAGAGAGAGAGAGAGCGCAAAAGCAATGAAGGACTTACGTGGCGGAAGAAGGACCCAGAAGAGGATTCTCCTTAAAAGGCTGAAAGGAGAATCTGCCTAAGAAATCAGCAACGCAAGAAACGGAATTCTTGGGACAATTGTTGACGTACATGGTGATGATAAACATAACAGTGTTAGCAACAACAAAAGCAGGAACCAACCAAGGTATCCATTTCTTGAAATGCTTGATTTCTCTGTAAATGATTGGTGTTGGAGTCCTAACAGGTGGGGTTTCCACATCCACTGGGTGTATCGAATTGTTTGAGCTCTTTGAACTGGCCCTCATTGGGATTTGGGGTGAAGGGTCGGTAGCCATGGCAGCTGAAACCGAGAAAAAACAGAGATTGATTAAGCCCAAATCAAAATTTTAAAACACTCAGATGAATGATTTTATCAGCCAAATTAGTCAATGAAACGTGACAGATTAAAAAAGTGAAGCGAAAACTCTGTTTTTTTTTTTGGGAAGTTTTAGTCAACAACCAACAATCTTGGCTGCTATAAGAATCGATCAGAGTTCAGACAACTGCCAATTACACGAAAAATTTGTCATGAAAATGATTTTATTTTTATTTTTTTCTTTTGAGTATTTCAATGAAAAATATAGCGGTAAGTATAACTGTACACACCTACACCTACTCCAATACTAAAAGCCAACCACATGCGACTTTTTTATATTAAGAAATTTAAAAATAATAAATTACTGATTTTTCTTTTAATTAATTATGTTGAGGAAGTTGTCAAGTTTATGCAGAGTCATTTGTTTTTATGCTTAACATTTAACTAATTAGTTGAGGTAGGTTGGGAGAATAAAATTAAGCAATCTTAATCTGGAATACTTGTATTTTTAGAATATATACGTAACATTGAAGCATGGTGGGGGTGGGGAAGGGGTGCTCAGTTTTTCGAGGATTGCGTTGATTGAGTGGAGACGGCAATTGTTTTTAAGCAAACATAGTGTGTGCTGTTAACAGAAGTTACCAAAATTTAAGCAACCGTTTCGGCCATTTTACCAAATCAGAGAAAAGACCGGGAACCACGTTTGGTATTAAGTTTGGCCAACTGTTTTTGACCGGTAATGGATTTTTTTTTTTTTGGTTTATTGATTAGCTTTGGTTTTGTTAAAAAAAAAAATCAAATGGGGAGATTAGAGATTGTTGAGGCAAATATTTGAAGTAGCTGTTGTGCGTTAATAGAAGTGCTCACTCTGATTAGTACTGTGATAGAAAAAGTAACTTGTTACATTTGAAAGTTGATTATTTATTGAAACAAATCCTTGGGTAGTGTTAATATTGTGTAATTAATCAAATCTATTAATGAAGATAAATTTATTGGAGTAACATATCTTAAGGTGTACCAAATCTTTTGGATCAAGAATGTTGGGTCGAGACAAATCTTGAAGATTTATCTTTCAATATCTTCCTTACTATTGTTATTATTATAGTGTTTAGCTATTTTAGATTTAAATGAGATTGTAATTGATCTTTAATATGTTAAAAAGTTTCAAAAACTTCTATATACTTGAGAGGCTTGCATATGTTTATGTATTGGGTATTTGAGAGTTCTTATCAGTTCATTGGAGAACATTATTGTGAGGGTGCATTTGAGATTGTAAAACCTTTTGTTATTGGTTTTACAAACTAAGTTCTCAAGGGAGAATTTATTGTGAGAGGTCTAGTCTTTGAAGTACAAAAGTGAAGATACATTGCTATGGTGTATTGAAACTATGATCATTAGTTGTATTAAGTTCAAAAATAGTGGATTCATCTCATTGAGCTAGGTTTCGCAGATATAGAAAAATAGAATTGCAGAAATAATTTTAATTTCCTATCTTTTTCGATTGTTTATTGCAATTTGATCAAAAGTACCCACTTCCACTGTTACTTCTGCTCATACTTTATTTATTGCATTTAACAATTGATTCAGGTCAACACAATCAAACCATAAAACTCAAGAAGAATTTCCACCATTTTTTTTAATAAGAGATATGAAGGCTTTTCCTAAATCAAATAGACCTCGCTCATGACACAAATACCTCATTGATACTCTTTCTTCTTAGACAATGTCACTATAACAATATTCCTTTCAACTGGAGGCAATAATTATACATACCCCACTCCACCTCCACCAACAAGGATGCCTCCGTAAGACTCCACTAACCTCCATGCCCTACAACCCCTCCGATATGACTATTGTTACTCACCATACTCTACAACCCCATCGTGTCGAATTATGTAGTCTATCTAACAAGGCACCCACCTTGAATGGCAATCCTACTAATCAAAAGAGGACATATGACACATTAAGTACTTCCTTAAGTATTCCCCAAACCTCTCATAATAGGGGTAATCTTTTCTCCTATCTATCTCTCAACTAAGCTCCATTGAAGCTCCTCATAGTCTCTCATCGCTCAACTTAGTCAGTTACGGTTCTCAACCCACTAAATGAGTAGCCTCCAGCCTCCTTGTCGCATTTTTTAATGAACAAACTTTTATCGATTTAGATATTAAATTTATCATGAAGACTTTAGATACCTAACTTTTGAATATTTACTAGTTGAAGCCACTTCGATCTCCATTTAGACAATATCAGATTTTTGTATATTTTTATTTATATGGATAACTTACTTTTTAATTTAAATAAATTAAATAAATTCAAATATATATTAAAATTAGACCGTTGAATTTATTGTCATGTTTTAAATATCAAAATTAAAGCCGTTAGTTGAATGATAGAAGTTTATATAATTTTTTAAACACAAATTTGTGATTTATACATGGATGTTGATAATTTCTAATAATAGTATGAATTTAAATCTATACTGTAAATAAAATTCTATAATTTTAAATGTTGTTGATGGATTAATAATATATCATTATCAAATTTAACTGATAATATATAAATTTAATTCAAATATAAATCTTTAAAAGTTAGTAATATTTTTTAGATTCCAAAATTTGAGGTAAGGCGTTTGCAGGTAGGAATTTTTTTTATCAAAGTCAATAATATTTCATTTCGTTTCAGAAAAAAGAAAGCCTTTAGAACTATACCAATTGAAATATAAAAAATTCAAAGTTGATGATGTAATTAAGATATTCAACTAGCCTTAGGCTTTCTTTCTCTTCTTGATAACCTTGGCTGGTCCAAAGTCCAGAAAAACAAGTGTCATTTTCATCACGGTGCCTGTCCCTTAAATTTTTATTTTTAACATCTAAATGTCGAAGACCAAGGCCCCTTTTCATTTAATCAGTGTTATATTTGAGAGAAATTATAATTTTTTTAAGTTTATAACTAAATTAGTAAAATAATAAATAATTCTTCAAATCTATTAATTTTTTTAAATTAAAAAGTAAGTTATATAGAATATTCATTGTTTAGTTTAAAAATTAAAAACAACATATGATTAATAATTTAATACATCAAATTACTAAAAAAAATTTAATATCAGAGTAAAATAACATTAATTTAGAGTCAAATTATGATTTTCGTTGGTATATTATATTCAATTTGTAATTTAGATATTATAATTTAATTTGGCATAATTTACTCTTATTACAATAATTAATGTTATGCTTTTTTTTCAAATTATTTATATGTTAGAAAATATTAAATAATTAAATAATGGAGATGAGATAATTATTTTAGGGTAAACTATAGTTCTATATTTTTATTTTAGTTTATGCTTTGGTCATTAAGTCACGAACGGTTGATAGTAATTTAATCACCGGTCCGTTAATAACCATTAAGAATTGGTGGAAACCATCATATGCTTACATGGAATACACATCTTTAATTTTTTTAAGTTTTTTATTGTGGGCCCGCCACTTGTATCTTTATTTCTTTTCTTTTTACTTATTTCATTTTCTATATTTCCTTTTCTTCTTCTTTTCTTTTTCTATATTATTAATCGGTAACAATCGGTAACATGATCAAATTGTAACAATTGAAACATCAGTGATCAAAACATAAACTTAAACAAAGATATGAGACTATTTTTGTAGTTTACCTTTTTTATAGGAATAAATTTCAAATTTTATACATAGACATATTCAATGTGTAATTTGATACATAAACTTTAATTTATTACAATTATACATACAAAACTTTGATTGTGGCTCAATTGTATACACAATTTTGATTTAATCGTACATATTTAAAGAAATAAATATATTAATTTATTTTTATATTGGATAAATATAACATTTCAATATGAAACATAAAAACATTAAATAATACTATATCAATAACTGCATTAATAATTTATAAGAATTATATCAAATAAAAAATTCATGTGTAAAATTAAAATTCATATATAAAATTGCATAAAATTAAAATTTATGTATAACATTGTACATTAAATTAAAATTTATATATAATTTTCAGAATTATTTTTTTTATAATAACAAATAAGTGATTTTTTTGCTTACCATAATTTTGTATTTAAATGGCAGAATAATCTTTTTTAAAAATAATATATATTGATAACATTAAGAACAACAAATTATATGAAATTGAAATAGAAGAACAAAAATTTTAAACTAAATATAATAGAAAGACGCATAATGAGACGAATGATATTGTGGAAATTTCTAACGCGGCAAAGGAAAGACCCACGTAGAAACGCACGGCAGTAGCCACAAACCCGTGTAGGCTTGCCGGCTAAGGAACCCAGGTTGCACTCCTTTTTATTAGGTTAAATTCTGCTTTTAGTCCCTGTATTTTATAGAAGTTATAGATTTAATCTCTATACGTTAATTGGACATTTGTAGTCTTGTACTTTTCAATTTTTAAAAATTCAGTTATCACCATATGAGAATTGTTAATTCATTAAATTAAGATATATTATAGTCGGTTCTCTCTATAATAGCCACCCGTTATAACAACATTTTACTAACAATCAAGTTTATAGTAGAACTAATTTTTTATATTTTATTTTGATCTTCCATTAATTTTTTTATTTTAATTATGGAATACATTCTTTAACAAATTAGTTTTGTTTATTGTTTAAAATTTTAAGTAAAATTATAGTTATTTCGTATAAGCAAGACTGTTAATTATAATTTATTAAATAAAAGTGATCTTAATTAAAATATTATTTCAATAAAATATTTAAATTTCACACAAAGAACCTATTAATCATATTTTATCAAATGAAATAATTTTTAATGAGTGGAACTAAAGATATCGATTCAATAAACCCAATTTAATATTCTACTATGAATTTGGAAAATCGTAAACATATAAATTGATTACTTGAATTTAATAACTAATGATAAATTAATTAATTTAATTTGACAACTCAGATAGATTAATTGAACTTATTAGACGTATAAATTTCATAATTAGTCATGTGAATGAATGTAAAATAAAATATACATAAAAGCAATAATGCATACACTTGCTATATTTCTTTTATTTGATTCCCCATTTCTTTATTTTTTGAGCATAATTCTCACTTTATTTATTTTATGGAAATTCACGATATAAATTTTATGGTAGATTTACAATAATTATATATTTATAAAAGCATGTTGTTATAGGTGTATAACAACTACCTCTTTATAATAGGAAAAACCTCGACAAAGAATTGAGATTGTTATAGAGATGGTTGTCTGGTTTAAAATTTGATATGACAAACATATTATCATATGTGCAATGTCATGTCAGCTTGATATTTTCACATATTACTCATTATAAATTCAATTAATGGATTAACGACTATTATTTGCATTAATACTAAAATTTCGAAATTTAAAAATTATTGAGACTTAGAATAATTTAATTGGAGAATATGGATTAAATCTAATAACTATACATATAGTGCAAGACTATTAATTAAATTTAACAAAATATATTTAATTGCTAATTTTTGAGTTAAGACTAAAATTTTAAAATTTAAAAAAGTACAGAGATTAAATTGATTAAATTAAAATATAGAGACTAAATCCATAAATTTTGCAAAGTAGAGAGACTAATTGTAGTTTAACCTTTTGTTACTTCTTCGAAAGCCGCCTCGGTTGGAATTTCACGCGCTCTTGCGTGGTCCAACATCTCCATTATTGACTTCAAAACAAAGAACCGCCAACTAGCATATTTGCTTCGCTAGAGTTCGCTGTTTCCATCATTATAAAAAAAATATACTAAAGAAAAAAAGAAAAAAGATAGAGAGAAGATATTCCCCATTAATTAATTCATAAACCAATCTTACAATAAAACATTAAAATCCCTCCTTCCCTTAAACCTCCCTTCTTCTTCCTCTTCTGTTTCGAGCTGTGATTTTCTATTTTTATTTTTGCAAAATAGTAGAGAGAGATGGCGCCGAATGATCCCAAACAAAGCGGTGGTTTCTTTGCGTCCATCGCTAGCAGTATATCTAATTTTGGTAGCGCCATGACTAAATCAGTCAACGGGTATTACGATCCGTCTTTTAATTTTAATTTTATTTGATTTATTTTTCTTGGATCTTTTTTAATTTGAAATTCATTTGGTTGCTTCGATCTCCAAGTGGGAATAACTTTTTGTTCAATTTTAAAGTTGTTATTGATTTCATGTTGTTTAAAAGGAATTTGTTGTATCAGATCTGTGATTTTGTTCAGAGATGATTAGAGGGTTTAGCTAAAAATGAACTTATTTGAATGTTTTAAGAAAGGTTTTCTAACTCGATAGGATTCACGGTTGTTTTCCTGTTTGAACAGTTTAATGGGATATGAAGGGCTTGAAGTTGTTAATCCAGAAGGCGGGACTGAAGATGCCGAAGAAGAAGCAAGGAGAGGAAGATGGAAACAGGAGGTAACGTTTAATTTCGGGATCTTCATATTAATTCGATAAAATGAGAAAATGATGCTTTAATTTGAAAAATGCAGTTCATGCAAAATCACTAAAGGATTAAGTGTTAAGTTGCCTTATTTTCATTAGCGCTTAACAGGGTTATATTGTAGTAATGATGATCCTGACATGGTTAAGCATATATTTTGCTTGCGCTAACATTTTCCAATTCGCTGGAATATATGAGATATTTGCATGTTGCTTGGCATGTGATGCTTATTTAGTGAAAAGCTTCGATTGGCTTGAAATGATGAGGATGGCATTTTATTAACTTATGTGGGCATTTACAACTTTGCTTTTTGTTTAACAGGACAGGGAAAGTTACTGGAAAATGATGCAAAAGTATATAGGTTCTGATGTTACGTCAATGGTGACACTTCCAGTACTTATTTTTGAGCCAATGTCAATGCTGCAGAAAATGGCGGAGGTTTGTGTTTTTATATCCCACTTCTGTTGCTGTAAATTTATTTGCTGTTCTCTCAGTGGGATTTATCGATTTCATTGTCTGTGACAGTTGATGGAGTACTCATACCTGCTAGATCTGGCTGATGAATGCGAAGATCCTTACATGCGATTAGTGTACACCAGTTAGGTTTCTTCTAACCTCTCTTTCCCTTTTGCTCTAAGTCCATATAGGTAGACTAATAGTAACTAATTGCAGCTTCATGGGCTATATCTGTCTACTATGCCTATCAACGTACCTGGAAACCATTCAATCCCATACTTGGTGAGACTTATGAAATGGTTAATCATGGCGGCATTACTTTTATAGCTGAACAGGTGGATCTTTGGGCTCTTATATGTGATTTTGTTTTCGTATAATCTCTCTAAATGGTTGCTGTGTTAAAGGTATTTATCGAACATTTTTCCCTTTCAGGTTAGTCATCATCCTCCAATGAGTGCTGGTCATGCTGAAAATGAGCATTTCATTTATGACATTTCTTCTAAAGTGAAAACCAAATTTTTGGGAAACTCAATAGATATCTATCCACTTGGAAGGTAAAACATGCTCTCTTTCATAACTTGTTTGACATTATTTATTACCATTTATTGCTTTAGTTTTTCAAATTCATCATCGTGTACAATTGTACCTCATGAGCATATTCTATAAGCCAATAGAAGCAACATTAATCTCTGGAGTTCTTGGAAATTAGAATAATTTCTATTCTTATTATGCAAAGGCCTCTTCTTGCAATTCTGTTTATTTTTGCTGGAGAATAGGTTGAAAAATTCAACAAAATTTTTGAACGCTCGACTTTGTGTACATTTAGCATCTATTGACTTTTTTGTATCCTTCAAAAAGGAACACTGTAATGGGTAGGGAAGAATTTGTTTTTATGCACTCTGATCTGTCAGAGTTTGTGTGGCTGCCATACATAAACTTGATTTTTTATGTTCTCCCACATAATCTTCTTCAGTATCATTGTCTCATAGGATGCCTCTCATCTGATAAAATTGAACTCATTTGGGTTATCTTTTCACTGTTTAATATCTACGAAAGTATAAAACCAACTTATTTTTAAGGTTAGCTCTTGGTATTGACACATAAATTCTAAAATAATTGTGTGCAGGACCCGTGTGACTCTCAAAAGAGATGGCACAGTTTTTGATTTGGTTCCTCCTCCCACGAAAGTTAACAACTTAATTTTTGGACGAACTTGGGTTGACTCACCAGGGGAGATGATCATGACAAACTTGACAACAGGCGACAAAGCTGTGCTATATTTTCAACCGTGTGGTTGGTTTGGGTATAGTTCTGTTACGAGAAATTACTATTCATCTGCATATGTAGGCACAAATTGCCAGTGTCTTTTTCTCTCTATATTCTTTGAAGACCGGAAAAAAAAAAAGGGTTCATCAAAATCTTGAAAGGATTTCACTTCACAATTTAACATTAGGCCTTGGTTGTTCACAGAGCTGGCCGGTATGAGATTGATGGATACGTGTATAATTCCGCTGAGGAGCCAAAGATATTGATGACTGGGAAATGGAATGAGTCAATGAGTTATCAACCTTGTGATAGTGAAGGGGAACCACTTCCAGGCACTGAACTAAAGGAGGTTAGTCTTTTTCAGCATCTCTGAGTTGTTTTCATCTTTTATTCTTCTCGGAAACACTCTTTTAGTTCTTTTGATGCTTGTATTCTGGAATATTCTTTTTTTCCTGTCAAAAAGTTACTGGAACAAAGAATGATGTTTCTTCTGGGATTCTTAATCAGAAAGCAATTTATTCATGCTGAGCCTTCCCCCGTAGTTATTAACTTTGGACTTTTGAGACAAGATTTCCTGTCAGAATGGTGAAACCAGATTTGTTTTCCAAGTATCATACGTATTACTTCTCTCAATAGCTTCAGATATGCTAAATAAATGGTGCTGCTTCTAACAATGAAGAAGAGAGTCCTGGTGCCTGGTTTCAGTAGTATTTTATCTGCGATGTTGAAAGTTTTGTTTACATATTATAACATTTTCTCTATTGACATGATGAGTGTTTTGATTTCAAAATTGAAGCAGTCGAGGACTAATATGCTTACATTTGCTAATAATTTGTGACGCTTTAAGAAGTACAGAAAAGATTATGCCCCCAGTACTGAACTGCTTGTCGTTACTCTGTTGCTGTTATGCAGGCATGGAAACTTGCTGATGCTCCAAAAAATGATAAATTCCAGTATACACATTTTGCGCATAAGATTAACAGCTTTGATACTGCTCCGAAGAAGCTATTGGCATCTGACTCTCGCCTACGTCCCGACAGATATGCACTAGAGCTGGGTGACCTCTCTAAGGCAGGCTTTGAAAAGAGCAGGTTTGTCCCCCTCCCCCTCAAACTTAGATTTTGGAATTTATGTTTATTTATGCACATATACATGTTGCTGATTGTATGAGCGTTGTTAATGGAGGTGAAACAGGTTATGGTGTTGTAATTCTTTCAGAATTAGTGTTCCTTTTTTCTGTTATGCCACTTTTCACTTTCAAATTCATATAATCTCTCTTTTTGTTGTACAGTTTGGAGGAAAGACAGAGAGCTGAAAAGAAAAACAGGGAGGAAAAGGGACATAAATTCACGCCTAAATGGTTTGACTTCGCCAACGAAGTTGCTGCTACACCTTGGGGTGACTTGGAAGTTTATCAATACAACGGCAAGTATACCGAACACCGAGCTGCCATAGATGGCTCGAGTAGCAGTGAGGAGATTGACATTAAGTCCACTGAATTCAACCCATGGCAGTATGAAGATTTGGCTGCTAACTAAAAGCACATCTTTGCGCTTGCTTTTGAACACTCTGATATATTCTTTTTCTATGCCTCTTACACTTTGGTTTCCTATTGTGGCTAGTGTCAATTATAGAACAATTACATAATAGGTATTTATTCTGTTCTGTTTTATTTATAATTTCTAGAATTTTATTGTTTAGTTAGTTTTTGGTCCATGGTTTTCAAGAAAGTTCTTTGTATTTTTATCCTTAAATCATATATGATATAATATTACTCGGGTTCTTTTTTTTAAAAAATTCAATAATTTTGATTATGATATGATCGTAGATACAAAAATAATATGCAAAAGTCTACATGTGTTAAAATGAAATAAAAAATAAAATAAATTATTACCGTATTTATATTATTATCAAAATTCTTGATTTTAGTGCCGAGAGTTATCGCGGAGGAAATTACTTAAAAAGAATATATTGAAGTTTTTAAATTATAGTATTATTTTGATTATGACATAACACGTATAATATTAAAAATAATATATGGTGTTGTTATAAATCTTGAATTAGTGTCATGTTTATTTCTGATATTAATTCAATCAATAAGAATATAAGAATATATGATGAAGGTAATAGAAGATTATACTAAAATTAAAATTTGAATCTTATATTAAAGTAAAATTTTGGTTTAGTGGTAATATTAATGTTTTATTGGTTTAAATGGTTCAAATTTCATTATATGTAAAATTTTATTAGAATTAAAAAAAAGATTAAAGTACCTTTAAATAATATTACTTATTTTAAATACAAAAAAATATTTTGTGTAATTTTCCTAACAGAATTGATGCCCGATTGATTTGTAACACCAACTTAGTAAGGGACTAAAATAATAGTATAAATACATAATTGATGGAAATAATAAATTATGCATAACAAAATAAAAATATATAAAAAAATCAAAATAGAGCATTTGTTGAATGAAAAATTTAAGCATTTATTAATGTAATTTGTGTGAGTTTAAATCTTGTATATATATATTTTTATTGTTTTCTTATAAATAAAATGACTAAAGTAAATTCAAACAATATAACTTAGTTTGAATGCGAAAGGACATTTTTGTAATTTTCTTAATAAAGTTGGTTCCCGATTGACTCATGATACTAACTGAATCAATGGCTTAAATAATAGTATAAATGAACGAATGTGCAGTTCTCAAGATATTTTTGTATTTTATTAAAAAGGATAAATACCAAAATTATACATGAACTTTGATACAATTTGCAATGGTAGACATCAACATTAATTTAGTCCATTTGAATGCATCAAAATTTAATTTTGGTTCAATTCTCACACTTCACTAGCCCGTTATTTATGTGACATAATTTTCTGTTAAATCATGTGTAAACTACTGACTTGATATTTTATTAGGTTAAAAACAAAACAAATAAAATTAAATTATTTTGACCTAGATTTAAATTTAAAATTTTTTGTTAATTTTTTTTGTGTGACATTTTAAAATAAAAAAATACTCGGTAGTAATGTAATTAAAAAAATAACATTGTAATAAATTTAAATTTAACAAATTAATTTTATAATTGTTAACAATTGAACCTAAAATTTAAAATTTGAAATTTGAAATTTGAAAAGTAAAATGACTGAATTCTTAAAAGTCAAAGTACATAGATTAAATATCAAATTTACAAATAATATAAGCGTTATAACATATTTTAACCAAAGAATTAAAATTTATTGGAGAATACTTAAGTTATCTATGCAAGAGAAGTGGTTTGAGGAAATGGATGACTTCTTCTCAGGTATTTGGATCAAGTTCAAGTCCTAAAGTTTATATTGTTGGGTAGAGTTGATATTGATTCAATCAAGGTTTTTTTTAGATATTTTGAACTGTTCATTATAATTTGGTTTGATTTGTTTCGATTGTCGATTTTTCCATATTAATTTGTGGTTTTGGATGTTTAGAATTATTTTGACAAAATGAGCTTCTTCCTTTTTTTTTATCTTTTGAATATTATTGGACAAATTTTCAATTTTTTTCATGAATATTTCTAAAAAATAATAATATTTGATGAACTTTTAAATTATATTCACTAATTTAAATATAAAATATTTATTTTTATATCATAAAAATAAATTTAATTATATATTAAATAAAAATAGAATTTAGTTCGGTTCGGTTCGGTTCGGTTCGATTCGATTTTGAATAACTGTGGTTTTTAAATTTGCATTCCATAAATCATCTAAACACCTCGATTTAGATCAATTTTCGTTTTCTTTGCTCAACTCTATTGTTGGGATGATTTTACCTAAATACCTGCCTTGACCCAAACATGAATATACTTAGACCATAAAACGAATAAGGACATATGAGATTATACCAAAATAATAATAATAATAATAATAATTTAATCCACATATTAAATACTAGAAATCTTATCGCACACATATGAGTGTGGAATTTACAAATTTAAAACACAAACGTGTGTTTAAAAATAATATACAATAAACAATGAAATGTATGGTTTAAAACTAATTAATCATAATAATACATGAAATATGTACGATATTAAAATAAAAATATATTAAATTATGAATAAAATGACATTTAAACACATAAATACATCAGATAAACAATATTAGAATCGAGTTAACTTGTGACACAAACTCAATTAACATTATTAATATATATAATTGGTGGAGATAATAAATTGTGCATATTAAAAAATATGTATAAATAACATCGAAATAAAATTTTGGTTGAGTGATAAATTTAAAATTTTACTAATTCAATTGGTGTGAGTTCAAATTCAATGGCATGCATATTTTTTCTTGGTTTTTTTTAATAAAAAAAACACTTCTATTTTTTATTAAAATGAAGAGACTAAAAAAACTTAAAATAGTATGAAAAGACTAAAATATCTTAGAATAATATGACTAATTATAATTATAAAAGGATATTTTCGTAATTTTCTAATCGAGTTAATACTCAATTAATTTATACTATCAACTTAGTTAAGAATTCTATTAATGATATAGATAATATATATCATATTTCAACTGATAATATATTATTTACATCTAAATCAAAACAATTTAAAATTTAATCATCGATTTAATTTGAAAACTATATATTTCGAATATAGAATTGTCCCATTGGGGAAAAAGTGCGAGTGAAATAGACAATGTGATAGCAAAACACATCCTTGTCACAGTTTTATGGCAAAAATTGTCGAAAAAGAACCCTTCAAAATTCAATTATCCAAGATAACCAAAGAAGAATAAACGTAATTTTATGTGAACGAGAATAAGATTAACCAAAATGGAAGGACAGGCTTCCACGTGTCTCCCATAGAACTGATACGGACAGGAGTGGATCAACCAAAACGGAGGAATTGGTCCAATGTAATTTTTGCTTTACCCTTCAGTGACCGGTAAACTCACCGGTTATTCCAGTTAAAGCCCAGATCTTATATAAATGTAAACAGTTCTTTTTCGTGGGTTTAACCAAAAAAAGTTGCAGTTTTGGGTGGTTTCATGGGGGTTTTATATTGATCAGACACAAACTCAAAAAAACCATTTTTAGAGGTGAGATTTTTTTCAAAAACATTGTTTGTCTTGGTCGTAAAACTTGCAAATTTTGGGTCATTTAGGACATTGTTTTCTGCTCGGTGGAAAGTTTAAGGTAGTTTTTGGCTGTGAGTATTTGAGAAGTTTGTTATTCCAAGTGGAACATTTTGAAATTTTATTTCTAGTTGTGTTTACAGATGATTAGATTTTGAAGTTCTTGGGATCTAAAAAGCCCAGTTCTCTAAATTATAAAATAATATTCAATGAGATAATTCTTTTGACGTGTGCTGTCCTGGTTTTGTTATTTTATTACAGTAATAAATTACAAGACATGGACTGAAATTGATTTTCCTCTTACACCATTTTCGAATGCCTAGAATCCTTCTGTCTGAATTTCCCTTTTCAAATGTAGGTGTTTTTGTTTATTTTCTTTATCCCACACATATAGATACGAGATTATGATCCTTCAAATACTTTGAAAAATCGAGTATATTCATGTTGGACCTGTATTTTAGAGTCCAAGTAACATTGATGCCTAGTGGTTTGTAAAGAACTGTTCCGTGTCCGGATTCCCCTATTTTGATGGTATAGAATTATCTCATAAGGACTGCCTTAGGTTGCATTATATGTTATGAGGGCTGCCTTTGGTTTCATTATGCCATCGATAAATCATGTTTTTAGGTACGATATTCATTTACCAATATGCTATGGAGTCGATGGAGTTCAATTTTTGTTTTCTCATACGCATTGCTATATAGGTGACCGAACCATGCTGTATTGCTCGTATTAGACTCGAAACCTTTGAATACGTACTAAGTTTACGGTTGCCTCATTCATCCTAAAATGAGATGCCATTGCTTGCTTGTTTTTTCATGCACCTATCTTTCTTCTTTCTTGTTCAGGCAAAATCTCTTGTTCAACTTGTTGAGTTTTCCAACTTTTTGGGCTTCGGTTTTCAGTTTTCATATTTCTGTATCATTTTGGATCATCAATTTCGTACTATTCGTTTGCTGTATTTATTTTTCTCATTTACAGAATCTAGTCTGCCTGTTGGTTTTGCTTAATGAGTTCTTTTTTCAATGAATGCCTAAGACATGGTGTCACAGACAAGATTGGAATATGGTTTCATCGGCTACCAGGTGCCTGTGTTCCCTCGAGCTTCTAGATCAGCAAGGGTAAAGAAATGCTCATGTTCGTATTTTTAATGTTCAAAAAATGGTTTTTTTTTTCTTTTTTAAAATACTGTTATTGCTTGCTGCTGGTTTTAGGTTAGGGTGCCAAATAGGAAGAACAGTGGGAACAATGAGAAACATGCTTTCGAAATTTTGGTTAGTGTAGCCGGTGATTTTTTGCAGGAAGGTGAAACTTTTGTGCCTCCTAACTGTAAAAAGGATCAGCAAAATGCTTGTAAGAATCTTGTTTTAAAGGAACAAGAGGATGAGAGTCAATCATCGAAGTGCAACCTTTCCGATAAGGAAACATACAATGAAAAAACTTTATCTGGTTATCACCAAATCCGTACAGTGAATAAGTTCTCACATGCTCCAGACCGGTTTAATTTGAAACCCTATTCAAGTTTAAAGGGCTTCGATAAGTTGGCCAATGTCAGTGGTAGAAAGGCAAACCATTCTTCTGAAGTAGGCATTTCTTCTCTTATATCTGGGGAATTTTCTGAAGGGCAATTTGAGGATGCAGGAGCTGAACTTTCAATCATTCAAACCGTAAAAAGTGGAACTCTTCAGCCTACAGGCAGTTTGGATGCGTTGGAAATGGACTGTAAACCTCCTCATTATTTCTGTTCTGGAAGCAAGACATCATTGTTCAAGGATTGGACAACTCTGGGTCCTTCTAGGCATTCTGATACTATAGAGACAGTTAGTAGAGATGATAACGGAAATTACGTGGCAGATCAAAGAATTAAGAACCTGTCTTCATCCAGACGTTGGAGAGTATCTCCGAATTTGAATGGTGGGGCTTCCTTTAAAAATGGTATATGACCATCCTATGGTATATTAATAATGGATTCTGCTCTTGTAGTATGAATGTAATTCTAGATGTCATGATACAGTCTATTGAAGTCGCTGAAGTTTGCGACTAGTAATAAGTTCTTGCTCATGTTACTGGATATGGTAGGCATTCATTCCCATAGTTGTTCTTTTAGCAGCATAAATTACCTTCTTGACTAAATGCTATTTCCTGATTAACTAATGTTTTTAGATGGGAAAAGAAGAAAGATTTTCCACGATGGGAGAACTAGTTATAGTCGTCAAAGATCGAAGAGGATCTCTCCTTTGAAGAGAAGGGATTTCTTTAATCAATGCCCCTTCTCTGGGTCGGATCGAGGCTTTCAGCTTGATGACAGATTCAATTCTGCTGCTGACAAGAGAGGCGATGGTAATAATTATTGTGCAGGTTCAATTTGGCTGCCAGCTTCTGCTTTTCGTTTATTTTCTGCTCTTTGGCTTTAGGGATAGATTCAGTTTTTTCCGAATAATCCGTCCTCTTATGTGCAGCCATTAGAGTGGCATCCTCAGTTACAAGTCCACATCCACATCCTGGGTCCAGAGACCGTAATGGTATGAAGATCTTTGGTGCAATGTTTTAGTATGTGATCTGATGGCCATATTATCCATCCATTCTAACCTTTCTTCCTTTTCTTTTTCGGGTTTATTCAGTGAAGCTTCGGATTAAATCCTTCAAGGTTCCGGAGCTTCTTGTTGAGATTCCTACAACCGCCACTGTTGGTTCACTGAAAGTATGCAGTATTGCCTTCTTTGCTGTTATTTGATTATTTTCTAATCTTTTATGTACAAAATTTTATCCATTCGATAAAATGCATATTCTTATCACCGGTGCACTGGTCATTTCAAGAAATAATGTATGACCATATCAGAGATGAAGTGGCTTCTTATTCTTCAATTTCATAGATATGAAGTCAAGCATATTGGTTCCTATCTGTATATTGCTGATAATTAATGTCCAGTGGTTATTATAGAGGTCAGTCATGGAAGCAGTGACTACTGTACTTGGAGATGGCTTACATGTCGGCATCCTTCTTCAAGGAAAGAAGGTTAGAGATGACAGTAAAACTCTACTTCAGACTGGTATTTCTCGAGATGGCAAGCATTGTAATTTGGGATTTATGTTGGAGCCCAGGCACGCACAAATTAAACTACCTTGGTGCTTGGGAGAGCAGGGGATAACAAGGTAAGTATTTGGTATTTGTTAGGGTGACCTTTCAATTGTCCTCCATCTTCTCCTATTTCCTTCTTCTCATTCTGTCTTCACTTCGTGGTCTGTGCTCTTGCTCCCTTTTCAAAAATTTTGATGGTTTAATTGTTTGTCTTCTAGTCATGCGACATCTTTTACTCTAGATCCGAGGACTTCTAGCATCTCCCTTGATCCTCCTGTGGCTGGTTGCATCAATGGTGCCCAAAGGGACCATCACCTAGTTCCCTCTCTTCCCAATATATCAGCTAGTACTACTCCTCTTCCGAATTCCCAATCTGTAGTATCAGTCCCAGCCATTAGTGTGGAGGCATTGGCTGTGGTTCCAATTCATCACAGAGCTGGGCGTCGCGAGTTTGTCCAGCGGCGTATCAGAAGACCCTTCTCTGTTTCAGAAGTAGAAGCATTGGTTCAGGCAGTTGAGAAACTAGGAACCGGAAGGTTACTTTTACAATCATCCTTTGGTTGATGAATGTTTGATTTGCTGACTCTGGTGCTTTGGGCTTAAGCTTCTTTTAATTTTTTTCTAGGTGGCGTGATGTCAAATTACATGCTTTTGACAACGCAAAGCATCGTACATATGTGGATTTGAAGGTGAATGGTCCATTTTTGTTTCTGCTTCAGATTGGAGGTTCATTGTTGTCCATTCCCTACTAACCTTTCATTTCTGAATATGTTTAGAACAACTGCATGTTTTTGCGTATAAAATATGTTTAGTAATTAGTTCTTTTAAAGTTTCCATCACCACTCTTCCAGGTTTTGGTTTTCCAAACTGGGTTCCATTATCTTGAGATTCTTTAGTTGTTGAATATTGTATACGTGTTAGAGGATTTTTCACATAGTTGAGGGAATATGGTACAGGATAAGTGGAAGACATTGGTCCATACAGCAAGAATCTCCCCTCAGCAAAGGAGAGGAGAACCCGTGCCACAAGAGCTTTTGGACAGGGTCCTTGCGGTCCATGCCTATTGGTCCCAACAGCAGGCTAAGCAGCAGCAACTAAAACCAGGTGTCTGAGGTTTGACTACATCTCTGGTCGATCTTGTAAATCTGTGTAGTGAAATCTTCTGTAAATGAAAATTATGTTTAGTAATAGTATGCTCTCACTTCAAAGTTGACCTGAAACCGAACCACCTGCCTTTGTTGGATAGAGTTCGGTTACATGATTTGTTGAATAAACAAATGTATGCTTAGATGCTTTTGTAATAATAGTTTGAATTTTATTTTCAAACAACATTGTACCATTGTTTTTTGTTTTAACGGGAAATGTGCATGAAAGAATATTTCAGTAAATATGATTCTACTTAATATTGTGGGAATATGACTAGAGTTTACTTAATAAAGGGCAATTGGGATAAACAGAGAATGAAATCTATTATATCTGGAAGTTGTTTCTAACGAATGTATAAACTTAAAACCCTGATGTCCTTCAGTAGATTTTGATAGCTTGCTGGGGGCAATTTCGCATTAGCAGGGGGGATAAAACTACTGCCATAGTTTGCCCATCATTGCAAATAATATTCTGGTTCTTAATGCAAACAATTTCCTTTTCTCAAACAACTTTATTACATGATGTTTTGGCTGCTCCTTTTACAACAGTCTCCATATCATATCTCATGTTCCTAAAAATTGTATGGCTTTCAAAGCAAATCAAAAGACAGAGATGAGAGCAAATATTACTAAAATATCGAGTTCCATAGCAATGTCAGACAAAAATAACACTAGGAATGCTAATTCTTTGATAATATCATCACACCATCACCTTAGTAGACCAGCTGAGAGTTGCTTGTTTGTAGACCTCTCTGCAGATCATAGCATGGTTTTAGAAGTTCGAGATACTGATAAAAAGTCTTTAGGAGCATAACATCACTCAAAGTCTAAGACGGAAGTTATGGAACTTGAGAATTAGAAACGAGTAGTGATCTGGGAAAAAAGAGCCTTAAAATCCTTTGTTGGGTTGCCAACTCCCTCAGGTTTCGAGGCTAAATCAAACGCCTTAAATTTGGCCTCCTCAAATTTCAGTGCCTGTTTGAAAAGAAAACAAATAAATGTGCATGATTATGGCAATCCAATGTCAACGGTGAGAATTATAAATATGTGAAAGGCGATACCTGAATGCAGACTTCTGCTACATCAGGTCTGGCAATTGCTTTTGTTTCAGTCTGAAGAAGCTCATCATCCTTCCCGACAAGTAGTTCTCTGATGCCACCATCTCTATCTTGCAGTCCTCCAGCCCTAACTTGGCCACAAAGGGTCACTGTTAGTTGTAAAGTCATACGGATTTAACAAACAATAATTTTGAAGTCAATAGCATTTCCACTAGTAGAATAGAGAGGGGAAAAATAAGGGACACCGACAATATTAAACGACCAGTGGTTCTCTACCTGATAATTGTGTATGGGACACCAGAGTCAGCCAAATACTGCTCAGCCTTTCTCTTCCAGACCTGTGAAAGAGAAAAAAAAAAGAAACTAAATAATTCATTAGTACTCACTATTCTCTCGAGCAGGAGGGCAAGCAAATGAGGGAGCAGTTTATTAGTACTGAAAAGGATGCTAACCAAAATGTTCCCATTGCCCAAGCTGTTCAAGGGATGGTTAGGGTTTGTTCCACCCATGGACCCAACCAACACAATTTGCTTCACTCCAGCCTCCTCAGCTGCCCATTTCAATATGGGTTTTTATTATATGGTTTGGTTAAGTAAAAACTAGACATGTAGAGTGAACACTTAGGAACAATTTAGATGAACAACTCACCAACATCTATTTGGTTTTTCTGACCAATCCAGTCAACCTAAGAAACATGATAAGATAGCCTTAACATCAATCTAGTGAAGAACAAGAGAAAACAAGAGTAACAATCGTAGAATTAGAAGATGAAAATGGTTTACTTGCTCAGGATATGCTCCATCTTCAAAATAGAACTCAGGCCTTCCGCCTTTCGTCGGATCAAACCCAGGTTTCATTCTAGGAACAGCACTAGTAAGAATTATGAGTGCATCAATTCCTTGCATGGCAGGAACCAGAGAGGTGGTATCCCTGATATCCCCAACAAACACATCATCTGCTCCACCGATTGTCTCCTTGCTTTCTGGAGTTCTAACGAGTCCTCTCACGACAAACTGATCCGACCTCTCTTTCAGCTTCTTGTAAACTATCTGACCTGCCAAACTCCCACAAATAGATTCATGTTAATCCCAGGACATTAACAGCCAATCTTCGATTGAAAAACGGAACCACCATGGTGACCAAAAAGATAGTAAGCAGAGGAAAACATATACGCAACTCATCTACGCATCCCATCGAGATCATTTTTGTTCAACTCCATTTGAAGTCTATATTAAGATTAATTATACATACAGCACAACAGCCTACTGAATCGACACTAAGAAGCCTTCTAAATGAGACATTTTTCATATGTAAAGCATTAAAGAAACCAATCAGAAGGGCTAAATTTGCCTCCAATTATCCTATAGAGTAACAATTTTTCCTTGTAATTGCAAGAAACCATATCAATCTAAATAAACACTGATATGCTCATTAACTTGAAAACAACAGAAATATCATAAATCCATGACAAACTCCAAGGTTATCACACTATTCGCAACCAAATTTCTCGGCATACCAACAGAACTCCCTAAAACCCCCCAAAACCCAATTCACCCATTAACAGAACTCCTCTTAATATCTCAAGAGAGAGAGAGAGAGAGAGAGAGAGAGAGAGAGAGAACCTGTTCTGCCAGCGGCTCCAGTGACGAGCACAGTGCTGAGATCAGCCATGGAAGCTACTACCAGAGATGTTCTCCTAAAACCCTTGTTTTGTCGCGTTGAGAAAGAAGGGAATGAAGATGAAAAAGGGTTGAAGCTAAGAGAAGAGGGAGTAGAACAATGTGGAAGTTTTCTTGTTAAGGGTGATGATGACGCCACGCAATTACATTTGTGATTTAATGAAGCAGCTGGAGCTGGTGCAACCCTGTTGCTGGAAAATACCAATGGGACACGTGTAAGCGTAGCCATTGATCCAGAAGGGTTGGGTTAGAGTGGGTTGTATCCGACCGCCGGTAAGGCTAGCAAAATTGTGACGAGGAATAAATTAAAGCTTTTGGATTGGTTGCTGCCGTTACAAAGAGGGAGTTGAATGGTAAGAAATGTTTATAATATAATAATATATTATGAATTTCCTTATCCTCCTGCCTGCCCATCTCCCTTATCCCATCCTCTTCTCTACTTTTATTGCCGTTAAATTGGTTAGCCCATGAATTGATTGCTGAACCCCCACTTTAATTGCTAATTTAATGCCACTTTTTCTTATTTCAGCTCAAATTCGGATTCTTTAATTCCTAGTAAAAATAATATATAATTATAAAGAAAACTGCACAGTTTTCTAACTCCATGGTTTGTTTGTCAATTTTAACCGTAGAAACTAAATTTATTTTTGGGTAAATTACACCTATTAATAACTTAATATTTTGATAATTTAATTTTAAAAAGTTTTTGAAGTATTTAATTAAAAGTTTTCATTCAAATTTTGAATTATTTGAAAATTCTTATTTAAACTTAAGGTTTTTTTGAGTTCGACTAGTGAGCTCCAAATGACGATTCGATGATCAGTACGGTAGATTAGTACCCATCAATGAGTAAAACATACATTAGATTCAAGTTAATCTGATAGTTAATGTCAAAAATCAAGGAAAAAGCTATTTATATTTTAGTTTGTAAATTTGTGACATTCAAAATTTCATAAAAGGAAATTGAAATATAAAACAAAAAAAGGTGAACTTTCGATTAGTACAAGTGTTGCGAGCAAGAGGGGCGAGCAAAGAGAATCATATGACACAGCTTTTAACCTTTATTTTTTATGTTTAGCATTGTTCTTGCTGTAGGAAACAGCTTTTAACCTTAAAAGCTGTGCCAACAACGATGCTAGATTGACACTGCTTAGATACGCAAACCATGAACAAATCAAATCAGTGGCTTAATTCAAGACCAAAATCAGAAAGGACTATCTCATTTTCGGTTTAGACATTCGGTTTTCCCTTTTACAGCTTCAAGTTTGGTTTGGATAAATTGGAGGCGAAATGAGTATATTAATTGACATCTGAAAAGAATATATTTTTAGACAACCATAGGAAAGAACTATGCAGGCACCACCTCAGGTTTCAAGGGAGTTGAACCATCATCCCCTGCAGTTCTACCTTCGTCTTTTGTGTCCTTGGGTTCCTTGTTTTCTTCTTGGAACCCTTGTTTAAACCTTTCATAATTTGTGGGTTCACTCGACTTAAAAGGCCGTTTCCCTAGGATCCGAACCAAGTCCTCCTGATGAAGGACCTCTTTTCAAGAAGCAATTCTGCGACCTGAGCCACATGCTCTTTGTGCTCCTCTATCAGCTGCATTGTTGGTTCATATGCCTTAACCACCCACTCTCTTACTTCGCTGTCAATTATTGCACCAGTCTTGCTGCTGTAAGGCTTGGTCATCTCGAATGCGTCCCTTTGAGGGAAAGAAAGCAAACCAACCTTGTCACTGAAACCATACACTGCCACCTGGGCATAGGTCATCTTGGTTACTTTCTTCAAGTCACTGTGCGCTCCAGTTGATATCTTCCTCAACAAAACCTACTCCACATACCACGATCTAATACTTGGTTAGAAATCTAACATGCAACATGGAAGCATTCGATTCCATGCACAGGCAAAATTTCTATAATTAAGATATCAATGGCACTGAAAAGTGCAAAATATTACGGCTAAAACATGTTGGTTTCCACTTACTCGAGATACAACCATCACATGCATAACATAGGCGGATCCATCCACTTGGCATTCGAAGCAATCAAACACATGCATATGGAAGAAAATGTAAAACTGCAACAAACAAGCCCCTTTCTAGATGATACCCGAAGACAAGATACTAAGGCTTCTGTTTCAAGTTCAACCTCGGAACTAAATGGTCAAGCACGCAGCAATTATGCAGACATGATTCAAGTTAGAGGCAACAAACATATGATCTGCTAATCAGATCTTAAGTTCTAAATAAGTCTATGGTACTAATTCTGGAAGATATTAAGATAGACAAAGAAAAGTGTGAGGAGGTGAACTGAAATTTCACCTGCTTAGCAGCTCGACCACCTAGTGTCATGCAAGCCACATCAGAAAGCTGCTCTTTGGTCATTAGAAGATTTTCCTTGGGAACATACTGTGCAAATCCTAATGTTGCGATACCACGAGGAACAATAGTTACTTTAAGCAATGGTTCCGCATGTTCCAAGAACCAACCAGCAACAGCATGGCCAGATTCATGGTAAGCGACTGTTCGCCTTTCCAACTTGCTTATAACCTGCATACCAGACCAAAAATGTTGAAGACGACAAAGCTTCATTGCATACTTGCAGAAATTAGTCAGAACTGAGAAAAGGATAAATCATGTCTCTATTAGACACTGCATAAGCTGAAGAATGAACATCATACAGAGAACAAGTGATAAAAAGACATTCTGTACTCGGTACAAACTTTACACCAGAATCCTGAAATGTATTATACCACTACAGAGGAAAACGGAGAACCTGATTTTGACATTGAAAATTCAAAATCACTCTTCTACGCACTCAATTGCATCTCTGTAAACATAATCGATAACATAGACCAATCGAGATAGTATCGCAGTCCATCAGTAAACGAAAGAGACAGAGGGTGAAGAACAACACACCTTGTTATTCTTTTCTAAACCACCTATTACTCTGTCTACAGCTGCCTCAAAATGTTCCATGGTTATCACAGCACTTCCATTTCTGGCAGCAATCAATGCTGCTTCATTGCAAACATTTGCAATGTCTGCTCCAGCAAAACCAGGGGTTAGAGTGGCAAGTCACCGAGAGCAATATAATGGCTCATTATCAAGTTTTAGTTTCTTCAAGTATATCTGAAAGACTTGGCCACGACCCTTAATGTCAAGTTGTCAATTGTAATTTGACGATCAAACCAACCTGGTCTCAACAGGGCTCTGTCTAAAATATCAGGCCTATTAGTGCCATCAAACACAACAACTCCAGAAGTTGTTCCAAATCCATGCATTTCTACAAGCAACTGATTAAGAGTACTTTCACGCTCATCATTGCCACCAGAAAAGCCTCCACGACCCCTTGCTCTACCTATTGCATCAATCTCATCAATAAATATGATACTAGGAGCACATTGCCTTGCCTCTTGGAATAAGCTTCTCACTCTTGACGGCCCAACTCCAACAAACATTTTCATAAAATCTGATCCAGACATAGAGAGGAAAGGCACACCGGATTCACCAGCAGTTGCCTTAGCAAGAAGTGTCTTCCCCGTGCCAGGAGGACCAACAAGAAATGCACCTTTGGGAATCTTAGCTCCTAATTCCTCATATTTCTTATGGTTCTTTAAGGAATGCACAAACTCCATAATTTCTTGCTTTGCCTCATCACAGCCAGCAACATCATTAAAAAGGACCTGAGACAACAAGACAATATGTAAACCATTATCAAGATGATGACCTTCAAAACTTACTTTGTAAACAGTTAAGATAACAGCACTAAAGTCTCAAAGCAAACTTCTAACGATGGCTTACCTTGTCCTTCGCATTCTTGTCCATTTTTGTGATCTGCGCCTTTCCAATATTAAATATTCCACGACCACCTCGTCCCCCAGGCCCACCAACTTCAAATCCACTTTGCATTCTTCTCCCCATAAACCAAAAGGTCCCTAGGAGCAAGAGTGTGGGTCCAAAGCGCAGCAACTCCTGGAACCGGTTCACTTCACTTACATAAGTTACAGGAACATAATTATGAGGATCTATCCCCAATGCTTCTTGGACTTCCTCTAGCTTCTCCTCGAAAGATTCAACACTCCCTATGTAAAGTAGTACTTATTTTGGCTTATCTTTCTTTTGGCAGGGGCTCCAGTGGTAGGAGATTCTACAGCATCATCAGTAGTTTGATTTGCATCACAGGGCGAGCTCCTCGCATACACTTTTGCAACTGATTTATTAGTAACAACAATTTTTCCACCAAGCCAGGTTCGAGGAGTTGTTTTTGAACTCTTGGAAACTAATCTGAAGAACACATCAAACAGAGAGAGAGGGGGGGGTTGAGGGTGGAAATTAAAATCTTTTTCAACTAATAGAGATTCCATGTTTTTCCAAATAAACCATACACGATAGGCATTTACTTCAACATGCTTTATCTTTTTCAGCCACATCTTTTTTACTAGAAAATAGGATTTCTCATGGGTATGAATTGCATATTTGAACAAGAACATAAGAAAACTTATATTAATCAGATGCACTTTCAACAAAAAGTATGAATTTGATATCAGTTTTCACTTACTTCAGCTTTGCAAATTGCAACTAAATCAGACAAAGGCAATTTCCCTATTTCTAAAGTTCTAAATAATCGCCAAGTCGTTTAATCTTTCCTTAATAAAATTTAAAAGATATCCATTACATGAAGTACCTATGGATCCTCCAGATTTCTGTTCATTAGCCTTAGGAATTCTCTTCTTGTTCTTTTGATGGTAATTTTCATAAGTTACAATAATACAAAAAAAAAAGTCAATATAAAAGGCGTAACTTTTAAAAAATATATATGCATATATAAAATAAGGGAATTGTGTTAACTCACTTCTTTTCTTAGGACCACCACTGGAGAAAAGCCGCGTAATCCTAGGGTTTCCGAGAATCGAATCCAAAATAGACAATCGTGCATTGAGAACAAGCTTCTTCCCAGCTTCAGCTAGTGCAAAATATCCCCTTAACAGCCCTAACCCTTGACTGACTTGTGAAATGCATGCATTTCCGACAGGCCTTGGTATATGCGTTTCATTCAATAACAGATTTCTCGATATTACATTCTGCAGAAACGAATATTCAATTTTTCATCATAAAAAAAAATAAATAACAAAACTTGGAGACTGAAAAATTTTGAATTTAAAAGGAAAAAGGGAAAATGTTATTACATTTTTGAAATTGAAACGAGACGAGCAGGAGAGAGAGCGACCAATTCTAGAGAAAATCATTTCAATAGACTAACGATATTAACATGAGCCGATTCAGAATGGATAACTATCGAAGGATGAGTTGCCAATTTGGCTTCTGTTTGGTTGATGAGAAAATAATACTATTAAAAAAATTACTTATTCTATCTTGTTTGATTTTGAAGAGGTTTAGAGCAGAGATGGCCGCTCTGCCGCGGTATTTAACAAGTTCATCATCTCGAATTGAGTTTCAGGTTTCTGGGCCTCTGGCTAATCCAAAATGAGTTGTCGTTGTTGTTATGAACAAACCTAATAGGCCAGAAATCCCTTTCCCTCTTTTTCATTGGGCTGTAAATTGCGCAAGAATTGAGTTAGGCGTGAAGAATAGTTTTTCATGCTGAACCGATTTAATCGAATCAGTCAGTTTTTTTTCTTATTTTAATTTGATTAGTGCTCACCCTTAGGTGGTGATTTTGTGATCCAATATCGTATTTTATGGTGTTTGATTAAAATTTTAATGTTTTAAAAGAATAGATGTATATGATTTATAAATCCTACTTAATATTTCTAAAAAATTATTCTTCAATGAAAAACATCGTTTGATTAGAAAGAAAATATGATACTAAAAAAAAGGTACAAATACAATAATGGAGACTTGGAAGATTGTTTGGGTTATTTCTTTTCTACCCACTAAGCACAAAATATTTACCTAATGCTAGAGTTTATGCTTAATATATCTAAACATGGGTCATAAAAAGGAGAAGTAGATAGTGAATAAGGTGAAGCAGGAGGAGAACGAGAGTAATTAGAAGATGAAGAAGACGAAGAAATGGAGGAAATATTATTGTTATGTGAAGGATTCCTTATCACCCAAGGCACCACATCTTCGAGCAGCCCTTGTTGGCTAAACCCTGCTTCCAAACTCATTTCTGGAGGGCAACCCTCAATGGAGCTTGGCAGTGGCTCGATGTTGGTATAATTTGCTATAGTTTCCGGAACTTGTGATTCAGCTTCGGAAATGCCTTGCTTGGCCTTCTTGGTTGGTGAAATGGTATCATCTGGAGAAGGCTGGTGGTGGTTATCGAGTGGGAGATATGGATAGGCAAAGTGCAGGTGAAATCCTTCATAGGTGATGATCAGTGTATCTGGCTCATCTTTTGACCTCTCCACCTGCTTCTTTGCGCTGCATCTTGGGTTCCTGCACTTGTAATAGCTCCTGTTTCAAAGCCACTTGCTACTTAAACACTTCAAAAGATTAACATGGAATCATTTAAATAAAACTGACCCAACCCATCCGGATCAAGTGAATTGCCACACTTCTAATAGTCACTAGTTGCACAATGATAAAATACTTTGAACTTCTTTTTTTTTACATTTATAATTGACCTACATATCCCTAACAAGAGTAAATTACACCACAAATAGAGTTGTTTTGCGATTTAAACCTACAAGATAGGGTTTTATGTAAACACCTAGTACTGCTAGGTTTCAATACTTTTTAACTCATGATATGTGTGGGGATAACAATTACAAAAGGACTGGGACATGGGCCTTAAATGCAAAATTACTTAAGACATATAGAGGTCCCAAGGAAAGTAACTGATGATGGCATTGTCAAATCCAGTTCTAAGACTTGACAAGGGATATTGTCGTATGATATTTGTCGGGTGATGCATGTGCTTTTCCTTTCCTTTTATCCGTTTCTGTCAGGTGGTTAGGGGAATCGGAAGTTTCAAGGGATTTCTATTCTCGGCAAAACTTCAGTCCTGTGTCATGACTCGATTCAGCCCGCGAGACATGAGCCGTGTCATGGTTGTTTATCTTGGTACGTACCCTCAAGTCTCAAAGTTTTGCCACCCTCACACAAACGAGTATATTCTACTTGCGGATACCAATTGAGCTTAGAAGAGAAAGATAGTTTCATACCTTGGATTTGGGGTGTTTTTGATCCATTTTTGCCCATATTTCCTCCATTTATATCCATCATCTGCCATGCAATTGCCATAGTTTTTTATCTTTAAAGTATACTTATTCTCAATCTTAGTCAAACCTCTTTCCTGCTGTATCGAATTAATTCTGCAAAAGGAAAAGATTGTTCATTTAAATATCAAATGAAAACTAGTTAAGGAAAATCCAGGAGGAAACCAAATTAACCTGTTTTGCTGTTGTACTTGATATTGAGTACCGTTCCATGTTTTCACTGACAAAGCATTCTCGATATCTTCAATCTTCGGCCCTGCACAGATGAGTCGCTTAGTGGAATCTTCTCCAGAAGTTTTAGATTTGGCTTGAACCGTCCCTTGCTGTAGGACAAAGAGAGGAGACTCATCATCAAGAAGCTCTCTCAGAAGTTCATCTTCGCAGCCAAACCTATCATCCTTCTGCTCTTTCTCCATCACAGTACTTATTCTCAACGATAACTAAATTAAGCCTTGCATTGATTGAACTACTAATAAGATGAAGTATAATAAGAGGAAAAAAAACTTAGCTTTTACAACAAGAATAACCCCAAAGAGACTGCAATAATTAGCCAGGAAGAGGAAACTGGTGGAGCAGATGAAGGAAAGTTTATGAGGTTTAGATTTTACGTGTGAGCCCTCTTGACTTTAAATTAAGAGTTTCTAGGCTTAGGCGTGTACCTATATATGTTGACTTTTGCTAAGAATATCCTATCCCTCTAGTTGTTATAATTTTCTGGTTAATTCAGCAAGTGTCAGGTCAACCACTGAATATTTATAATGTACAAGTATGTAATATTTATAATCTACTCTAAAAAATTATACGTAAAAAAAAATAATTGAGTGTATATTAATGTTTAAATAACATATACCCTTCTGCACAAATCATTGAAGCCTTTAGGCAGTTGAGCATATATTATTAGTTAAATTGGGTTGATGGAGATACTTAAGTTGGATAATCAAAGTCATCATCATGATTAATTTGACCTCGAGTTAATAGTAGGGTTGTTTTGCATGTAGAACGTTCTAGAAAAAAAATCATAAATGATATTATGAAGAAAGTGGCTAAACATTTGATTTAAGATCTTCAAAGCAAAACTTGAAGACAATACCAAATTCATCAATAGAATTGACGAACACATCCATATCCAACATATTAAAAAAATAGATCAATAATGCAATAGACAGATCTCTGACATGCATAATTAGCAGAAGCAGATAATCAAAATATAATCCTGTCAATGGAGGGGACAACATCTAGTTTGCTCCAATTTCTATATGAGAAGAAGAAAAAACTGATACAAAAATATGCACAAAACTTTATCTTCAACACGAGACGATTTCGGAGCAGTTGCTTGAGAGTGAGGGAAGTTTTGTAGGTATTCGGCTTTGACTTGGTGGATATCCAAGAAAAAACAAAGGTGAGGCTCCCCTTGGAACGTCAAGACAAATGGTTTTTGACTGTCAGATGGGTCGTAATTAAGGAGTCAGCCAACGATTTAAATTGCCATATCCAATTATTTATCGTAACAAACAAAGGGGTAAACTTTGATGTAAAATTCTTGCCGCCACCCCGAATGGAGACGAAATGCTAAATGGAGGTTATGTAAAAAGTCAACCCTTGGGACCATCGGGGGTTGAGATTTAGCGGCACCTTTGGTAGGATTGAGGTCAAAATTCACGTGTGGAGAAAAATGGAGCAGTTTCAGCTGTCCCCTCGGGGGCTGGCTGACGGTGCAACCAACAAAACCATGTTAGGGCAGAATAAAAGAGGGGACCCCTTTAATGCATGGGGATAGATGGACTGTAGCCAGGGGCGGTGGCACAAATTTTTTGAAATTTCTTATTTTTAATTTTAATTAAATTCTCATAATTTTTTTTGAAAATTCTTATTAACTACACAAGATTTTTAAAAATTTTAATTAAACCTTAATTTTTAAAAGTTCTCATTAAAATTAAACTCAAAAACTCATATACCACTGACTAT